>NC_142770.1:8724100-9096512 GCF_988280905.1 Pimephales promelas | reverse complement strand
CGGGCCGAATTTTTGAGTTTCGATATCTCAGCTCTGGAAGGGGCTAGAGCCTCCATTTTTGCACTCAGGTCTAAGTCTCATGGCCCTCTATCAGAATCCAGAGTTTTGGGAAGATTGGAGAAACTTAATTTTTCGCCCAAAAAAAAAAAACGTAAGGGGTACCACTGTCGTTTTTTTTTCGGGCCGAATTTTTGAGTTTCGATATCTCAGCTCTGGAAGGGGCTAGAGCCTCTATTTTTGCACTCAGGTCTAAGTCTCATGGCCCTCTATCAGAATCCAGAGTTTTGGGAAGATTGGAGAAACTTAATTTTTCGCCCCAAAAAAAAAACGTAAGGGGTACCAATGTCGTTTTTTTTTCGGGCCGAATTTTTGAGTTTCGATATCTCAGCTCTGGAAGGGGCTAGAGCCTCCATTTTTGCACTCAGGTCTAAGTCTCATGGCCCTCTATCAGAATCCAGAGTTTTGGGAAGATTGGAGAAACTTAATTTTTCGCCCCCCCCCAAAAAACGTAAGGGGTACCACTGTCGTTTTTTTTTCGGGTCGAATTTTTGAGTTTCGATATCTCAGCTCTGGAAGGGGCTAGAGCCTCCATTTTTGCACTCAGGTCTAAGTCTCATGGCCCTCTATCAGAATCCAGAGTTTTGGGAAGATTGGAGAAACTTAATTTTTCACCCAAAAAAAAAAAACGTAAGGGGTACCACTGTCGTTTTTTTTTTCGGGCCGAATTTTTGAGTTTCGATATCTCAGCTCTGGAAGGGGCTAGAGCCTCCATTTTTGCACTCAGGTCTAAGTCTCATGGCCCTCTATCAGAATCCAGAGTTTTGGGAAGATTGGAGAAACTTAATTTTTCGCCCCCCCAAAAAAAACGTAAGGGGTACCACTGTCGTTTTTTTTTTCGGGTCGAATTTTTGAGTTTCGATATCTCAGCTCTGGAAGGGGCTAGAGCCTCCATTTTTGCACTCAGGTCTAAGTCTCATGGCCCTCTATCAGAATCCAGAGTTTTGGGAAGATTGGAGAAACTTAATTTTTCGCCCCAAAAAAAAAACGTAAGGGGTACCACTGTCGTTTTTTTTTCGGGCCGAATTTTTGAGTTTCGATATCTCAGCTCTGGAAGGGGCTAGAGCCTCCATTTTTGCACTCAGGTCTAAGTCTCATGGCCCTCTATCAGAATCCAGAGTTTTGGGAAGATTGGAGAAACTTAATTTTTCGCCCAAAAAAAAAAACGTAAGGGGTACCACTGTCGTTTTTTTTTTCGAGCCGAATTTTTGAGTTTCGATATCTCAGCTCTGGAAGGGGCTAGAGCCTCCATTTTTGGACTCAGGTCTAAGTCTCATGGCCCTCTATCAGAATCCAGAGTTTTGGGAAGATTGGAGAAACTTAATTTTTCGCCCAAAAAAAAAACCGTAAGGGGTACCACTGTCGTTTTTTTTTCGAGCCGAATTTTTGAGTTTCGATATCTCAGCTCTGGAAGGGGCTAGAGCCTCCATTTTTGCACTGAGGTCTAAGTCTCATGTCCCTCTATCAGAATCCAGAGTTTTGGGAAGATTGGAGAAACTTAATTTTTCGCCCAAAAAAAAAAAACTTAAGGGGTACCACTGTCGTTTGTTTTTTTCGGGCCGAATTTTTGAGTTTCGATATCTCAGCTCTGGAAGGGGCTAGAGCCTCCATTTTTGCACTCAGGTCTAAGTCTCATGGCCCACTATCAGAATCCAGAGTTTTGGGAAGATTGGAGAAACTTAATTTTTCGCCCAAAAAAAAAAACGTAAGGGGTACCACTGTCGTTTTTTTTTTCGGAACGAATTTTTGAGTTTCGATATCTCAGCTCTGGAAGGGGCTAGAGCCTCCATTTTTGCACTCAGGTCTAAGTCTCATGGCCCTCTATCAGAATCCAGAGTTTTGGGAAGATTGGAGAAACTTAATTTTTCGCCCAAAAAAAAAAACGTAAGGGGTACCACTGTCTTTTTTTTCGGGCCGAATTTTTGAGTTTCGATATCTCAGCTCTGGAAGGGGCTAGAGCCTCCATTTTTGCACTCAGGTCTAAGTCTCATGGCCCTCTATCAGAATCCAGAGTTTTGGGAAGATTGGAGAAACTTAATTTTTCGCCCAAAAAAAAAAACGTAAGGGGTACCACTGTCGTTTTTTTTTCGGGCCGAATTTTTGAGTTTCGATATCTCAGCTCTGGAAGGGGCTAGAGCCTCCATTTTTGCACTCAGGTCTAAGTCTCATGGCCCTCTATCAGAATCCAGAGTTTTGAGAAGATTGGAGAAACTTAATTTTTCGCCCAAAAAAAAAAAACGTAAGGGGTACCACTGTCGTTTTTTTTTTTTCGGGCCGAATTTTTGAGTTTCGATATCTCAGCTCTGGAAGGGGCTAGAGCCTCCATTTTTGCACTCAGGTCTAAGTCTCATGGCCCTCTATCAGAATCCAGAGTTTTGGGAAGATTGGAGAAACTTAATTTTTCGCCCAAAAAAAAAAAACGTAAGGGGTACCACTGTCGTTTTTTTTTCGGGCCGAATTTTTGAGTTTCGATATCTCAGCTCTGGAAGGGGCTAGAGCCTCCATTTTTGCACTCAGGTCTAAGTCTCATGGCCCTCTATCAGAATCCAGAGTTTTGGGAAGATTGGAGAAACTTAATTTTTCGCCCCAAAAAAAAAAAACGTAAGGGGTACCACTGTCGTTTTTTTTTCGGGTCGAATTTTTGAGTTTCGATATCTCAGCTCTGGAAGGGGCTAGAGCCTCCATTTTTGCACTCAGGTCTAAGTCTCATGGCCCTCTATCAGAATCCAGAGTTTTGGGAAGATTGGAGAAACTTAATTTTTCACCCAAAAAAAAAAACGTAAGGGGTACCACTGTCGTTTTTTTTTCGGGCCGAATTTTTGAGTTTCGATATCTCAGCTCTGGAAGGGGCTAGAGCCTCCATTTTTGCACTCAGGTCTAAGTCTCATGGCCCTCTATCAGAATCCAGAGTTTTGGGAAGATTGGAGAAACTTAATTTTTCGCCCCCAAAAAAAAAACGTAAGGGGTACCACTGTCGTTTTTTTTTTCGGGTCGAATTTTTGAGTTTCGATATCTCAGCTCTGGAAGGGGCTAGAGCCTCCATTTTTGCACTCAGGTCTAAGTCTCATGGCCCTCTATCAGAATCCAGAGTTTTGGGAAGATTGGAGAAACTTAATTTTTCGCCCCAAAAAAAAAACGTAAGGGGTACCACTGTCGTTTTTTTTTCGGGCCGAATTTTTGAGTTTCGATATCTCAGCTCTGGAAGGGGCTAGAGCCTCCATTTTTGCACTCAGGTCTAAGTCTCATGGCCCTCTATCAGAATCCAGAGTTTTGGGAAGATTGGAGAAACTTAATTTTTCGCCCAAAAAAAAAAACGTAAGGGGTACCACTGTCGTTTTTTTTTCGAGCCGAATTTTTGAGTTTCGATATCTCAGCTCTGGAAGGGGCTAGAGCCTCCATTTTTGCACTCAGGTCTAAGTCTCATGGCCCTCTATCAGAATCCAGAGTTTTGGGAAGATTGGAGAAACTTAATTTTTCGCCCAAAAAAAAAAAACGTAAGGGGTACCACTGTCGTTTTTTTTTTCGGGCCGAATTTTTGAGTTTCGATATCTCAGCTCTGGAAGGGGCTAGAGCCTCCATTTTTGCACTCAGGTCTAAGTCTCATGGCCCTCTATCAGAATCCAGAGTTTTGGGAAGATTGGAGAAACTTAATTTTTCGCCCCCAAAAAAAAAACGTAAGGGGTACCACTGTCGTTTTTTTTTTCGGGTCGAATTTTTGAGTTTCGATATCTCAGCTCTGGAAGGGGCTAGAGCCTCCATTTTTGCACTCAGGTCTAAGTCTCATGGCCCTCTATCAGAATCCAGAGTTTTGGGAAGATTGGAGAAACTTAATTTTTCGCCCCAAAAAAAAAACGTAAGGGGTACCACTGTCGTTTTTTTTTCGGGCCGAATTTTTGAGTTTCGATATCTCAGCTCTGGAAGGGGCTAGAGCCTCCATTTTTGCACTCAGGTCTAAGTCTCATGGCCCTCTATCAGAATCCAGAGTTTTGGGAAGATTGGAGAAACTTAATTTTTCGCCCAAAAAAAAAAACGTAAGGGGTACCACTGTCGTTTTTTTTTCGAGCCGAATTTTTGAGTTTCGATATCTCAGCTCTGGAAGGGGCTAGAGCCTCCATTTTTGCACTCAGGTCTAAGTCTCATGGCCCTCTATCAGAATCCAGAGTTTTGGGAAGATTGGAGAAACTTAATTTTTCGCCCAAAAAAAAAAACGTAAGGGGTACCACTGTCGTTTTTTTTTCGGGCCGAATTTTTGAGTTTCGATATCTCAGCTCTGGAAGGGGCTAGAGCCTCCATTTTTGCACTCAGGTCTAAGTCTCATGGCCCTCTATCAGAATCCAGAGTTTTGGGAAGATTGGAGAAACTTAATTTTTCGCCCCAAAAAAAAAAAACGTAAGGGGTACCACTGTCGTTTTTTTTTTCGGGTCGAATTTTTGAGTTTCGATATCTCAGCTCTGGAAGGGGCTAGAGCCTCCATTTTTGCACTCAGGTCTAAGTCTCATGGCCCTCTATCAGAATCCAGAGTTTTGGGAAGATTGGAGAAACTTAATTTTTCGCCCAAAAAAAAAAACGTAAGGGGTACCACTGTTGTTTTTTTTTCGGGCCGAATTTTTGAGTTTCGATATCTCAGCTCTGGAAGGGGCTAGAGCCTCCATTTTTGCACTCAGGTCTAAGTCTCATGGCCCTCTATCAGAATCCAGAGTTTTGGGAAGATTGGAGAAACTTAATTTTTCGCCCAAAAAAAAAAAACGTAAGGGGTACCACTGTCGTTTTTTTTTCGGGCCGAATTTTTGAGTTTCGATATCTCAGCTCTGGAAGGGGCTAGAGCCTCTATTTTTGCACTCAGGTCTAAGTCTCATGGCCCTCTATCAGAATCCAGAGTTTTGGGAAGATTGGAGAAACTTAATTTTTCGCCCCAAAAAAAAAACGTAAGGGGTACCAATGTCGTTTTTTTTTCGGGCCGAATTTTTGAGTTTCGATATCTCAGCTCTGGAAGGGGCTAGAGCCTCCATTTTTGCACTCAGGTCTAAGTCTCATGGCCCTCTATCAGAATCCAGAGTTTTGGGAAGATTGGAGAAACTTAATTTTTCGCCCCCAAAAAAAAAACGTAAGGGGTACCACTGTCGTTTTTTTTTTCGGGTCGAATTTTTGAGTTTCGATATCTCAGCTCTGGAAGGGGCTAGAGCCTCCATTTTTGCACTCAGGTCTAAGTCTCATGGCCCTCTATCAGAATCCAGAGTTTTGGGAAGATTGGAGAAACTTAATTTTTCGCCCCAAAAAAAAAACGTAAGGGGTACCACTGTCGTTTTTTTTTCGGGCCGAATTTTTGAGTTTCGATATCTCAGCTCTGGAAGGGGCTAGAGCCTCCATTTTTGCACTCAGGTCTAAGTCTCATGGCCCTCTATCAGAATCCAGAGTTTTGGGAAGATTGGAGAAACTTAATTTTTCGCCCCCAAAAAAAAAACGTAAGGGGTACCACTGTCGTTTTTTTTTTCGGGTCGAATTTTTGAGTTTCGATATCTCAGCTCTGGAAGGGGCTAGAGCCTCCATTTTTGCACTCAGGTCTAAGTCTCATGGCCCTCTATCAGAATCCAGAGTTTTGGGAAGATTGGAGAAACTTAATTTTTCGCCCCAAAAAAAAACGTAAGGGGTACCACTGTCGTTTTTTTTTCGGGCCGAATTTTTGAGTTTCGATATCTCAGCTCTGGAAGGGGCTAGAGCCTCCATTTTTGCACTCAGGTCTAAGTCTCATGGCCCTCTATCAGAATCCAGAGTTTTGGGAAGATTGGAGAAACTTAATTTTTCGCCCAAAAAAAAAAACGTAAGGGGTACCACTGTCGTTTTTTTTTTCGAGCCGAATTTTTGAGTTTCGATATCTCAGCTCTGGAAGGGGCTAGAGCCTCCATTTTTGCACTGAGGTCTAAGTCTCATGTCCCTCTATCAGAATCCAGAGTTTTGGGAAGATTGGAGAAACTTAATTTTTCGCCCAAAAAAAAAACTTAAGGGGTACCACTGTGGTTTTTTTTTTTCGGGCCGAATTTTTGAGTTTCGATATCTCAGCTCTGGAAGGGGCTAGAGCCTCCATTTTTGCACTCAGGTCTAAGTCTCATGGCCCACTATCAGAATCCAGAGTTTTGGGAAGATTGGAGAAACTTAATTTTTCGCCCAAAAAAAAAAACGTAAGGGGTACCACTGTCGTTTTTTTTTCGAGCCGAATTTTTGAGTTTCGATATCTCAGCTCTGGAAGGGGCTAGAGCCTCCATTTTTGCACTCAGGTCTAAGTCTCATGGCCCTCTATCAGAATCCAGAGTTTTGGGAAGATTGGAGAAACTTAATTTTTCGCCCAAAAAAAAAAACGTAAGGGGTACCACTGTCGTTTTTTTTTCGAGCCGAATTTTTGAGTTTCGATATCTCAGCTCTGGAAGGGGCTAGAGCCTCCATTTTTGCACTGAGGTCTAAGTCTCATGTCCCTCTATCAGAATCCAGAGTTTTGGGAAGATTGGAGAAACTTAATTTTTCGCCCAAAAAAAAAACTTAAGGGGTACCACTGTCGTTTTTTTTTTTCGGGCCGAATTTTTGAGTTTCGATATCTCAGCTCTGGAAGGGGCTAGAGCCTCCATTTTTGCACTCAGGTCTAAGTCTCATGGCCCACTATCAGAATCCAGAGTTTTGGGAAGATTGGAGAAACTTAATTTTTCGCCCAAAAAAAAAAACGTAAGGGGTACCACTGTCGTTTTTTTTTTCGGGCCGAATTTTTGAGTTTCGATATCTCAGCTCTGGAAGGGGCTAGAGCCTCCATTTTTGCACTCAGGTCTAAGTCTCATGGCCCTCTATCAGAATCCAGAGTTTTGGGAAGATTGGAGAAACTTAATTTTTCGCCCAAAAAAAAAAAACGTAAGGGGTACCACTGTCTTTTTTTTCGGGCCGAATTTTTGAGTTTCGATATCTCAGCTCTGGAAGGGGCTAGAGCCTCCATTTTTGCACTCAGGTCTAAGTCTCATGGCCCTCTATCAGAATCCAGAGTTTTGGGAAGATTGGAGAAACTTAATTTTTCGCCCAAAAAAAAAAACGTAAGGGGTACCACTGTCGTTTTTTTTTCGGGCCGAATTTTTGAGTTTCGATATCTCAGCTCTGGAAGGGGCTAGAGCCTCCATTTTTGCACTCAGGTCTAAGTCTCATGGCCCTCTATCAGAATCCAGAGTTTTGAGAAGATTGGAGAAACTTAATTTTTCGCCCAAAAAAAAAAAACGTAAGGGGTACCACTGTCGTTTTTTTTTTTTTCGGGCCGAATTTTTGAGTTTCGATATCTCAGCTCTGGAAGGGGCTAGAGCCTCCATTTTTGCACTCAGGTCTAAGTCTCATGGCCCTCTATCAGAATCCAGAGTTTTGGGAAGATTGGAGAAACTTAATTTTTCGCCCAAAAAAAAAAAACGTAAGGGGTACCACTGTCGTTTTTTTTTCGGGCCGAATTTTTGAGTTTCGATATCTCAGCTCTGGAAGGGGCTAGAGCCTCCATTTTTGCACTCAGGTCTAAGTCTCATGGCCCTCTATCAGAATCCAGAGTTTTGGGAAGATTGGAGAAACTTAATTTTTCGCCCCAAAAAAAAAAAAACGTAAGGGGTACCACTGTCGTTTTTTTTTCGGGTCGAATTTTTGAGTTTCGATATCTCAGCTCTGGAAGGGGCTAGAGCCTCCATTTTTGCACTCAGGTCTAAGTCTCATGGCCCTCTATCAGAATCCAGAGTTTTGGGAAGATTGGAGAAACTTTATTTTTGCCCAAAAAAAAAAACGTAAGGGGTACCACTGTTGTTTTTTTTTCGGGCCGAATTTTTGAGTTTCGATATCTCAGCTCTGGAAGGGGCTAGAGCCTCCATTTTTGCACTCAGGTCTAAGTCTCATGGCCCTCTATCAGAATCCAGAGTTTTGGGAAGATTGGAGAAACTTAATTTTTCGCCCCCCCCAAAAAAACGTAAGGGGTACCACTGTCGTTTTTTTTTCGGGTCGAATTTTTGAGTTTCGATATCTCAGCTCTGGAAGGGGCTAGAGCCTCCATTTTTGCACTCAGGTCTAAGTCTCATGGCCCTCTATCAGAATCCAGAGTTTTGGGAAGATTGGAGAAACTTAATTTTTCGCCCAAAAAAAAAAACGTAAGGGGTACCACTGTCGTTTTTTTTTCGGGCCGAATTTTTGAGTTTCGATATCTCAGCTCTGGAAGGGGCTAGAGCCTCTATTTTTGCACTCAGGTCTAAGTCTCATGGCCCTCTATCAGAATCCAGAGTTTTAGGAAGATTGGAGAAACTTAATTTTTCGCCCCAAAAAAAAAACGTAAGGGGTACCAATGTCGTTTTTTTTTCGGGCCGAATTTTTGAGTTTCGATATCTCAGCTCTGGAAGGGGCTAGAGCCTCCATTTTTGCACTCAGGTCTAAGTCTCATGGCCCTCTATCAGAATCCAGAGTTTTGGGAAGATTGGAGAAACTTAATTTTTCGCCCCCCCCAAAAAAACGTAAGGGGTACCACTGTCGTTTTTTTTTCGGGTCGAATTTTTGAGTTTCGATATCTCAGCTCTGGAAGGGGCTAGAGCCTCCATTTTTGCACTCAGGTCTAAGTCTCATGGCCCTCTATCAGAATCCAGAGTTTTGGGAAGATTGGAGAAACTTAATTTTTCACCCAAAAAAAAAAAACGTAAGGGGTACCACTGTCGTTTTTTTTTCGGGCCGAATTTTTGAGTTTCGATATCTCAGCTCTGGAAGGGGCTAGAGCCTCCATTTTTGCACTCAGGTCTAAGTCTCATGGCCCTCTATCAGAATCCAGAGTTTTGGGAAGTTTGGAGAAACTTAATTTTTCGCCCCCAAAAAAAAAACGTAAGGGGTACCACTGTCGTTTTTTTTTTCGGGCCGAATTTTTGAGTTTCGATATCTCAGCTCTGGAAGGGGCTAGAGCCTCCATTTTTGCACTCAGGTCTAAGTCTCATGGCCCTCTATCAGAATCCAGAGTTTTGGGAAGATTGGAGAAACTTAATTTTTCGCCCCAAAAAAAAAACGTAAGGGGTACCACTGTCGTTTTTTTTTCGAGCCGAATTTTTGAGTTTCGATATCTCAGCTCTGGAAGGGGCTAGAGCCTCCATTTTTGCACTCAGGTCTAAGTCTCATGGCCCTCTATCAGAATCCAGAGTTTTGGGAAGATTGGAGAAACTTAATTTTTCGCCCAAAAAAAAAAAACGTAAGGGGTACCACTGTCGTTTTTTTTTCGGGCCGAATTTTTGAGTTTCGATATCTCAGCTCTGGAAGGGGCTAGAGCCTCCATTTTTGCACTCAGGTCTAAGTCTCATGGCCCTCTATCAGAATCCAGAGTTTTGGGAAGATTGGAGAAACTTAATTTTTCGCCCCCCAAAAAAAAACGTAAGGGGTACCACTGTCGTTTTTTTTTTCGGGTCGAATTTTTGAGTTTCGATATCTCAGCTCTGGAAGGGGCTAGAGCCTCCATTTTTGCACTCAGGTCTAAGTCTCATGGCCCTCTATCAGAATCCAGAGTTTTGGGAAGATTGGAGAAACTTAATTTTTCGCCCCAAAAAAAAAACGTAAGGGGTACCACTGTCGTTTTTTTTTCGGGCCGAATTTTTGAGTTTCGATATCTCAGCTCTGGAAGGGGCTAGAGCCTCCATTTTTGCACTCAGGTCTAAGTCTCATGGCCCTCTATCAGAATCCAGAGTTTTGGGAAGATTGGAGAAACTTAATTTTTCGCCCAAAAAAAAAACGTAAGGGGTACCACTGTCGTTTTTTTTTCGAGCCGAATTTTTGAGTTTCGATATCTCAGCTCTGGAAGGGGCTAGAGCCTCCATTTTTGCACTCAGGTCTAAGTCTCATGGCCCTCTATCAGAATCCAGAGTTTTGGGAAGATTGGAGAAACTTAATTTTTCGCCCAAAAAAAAAAACGTAAGGGGTACCACTGTCGTTTTTTTTTCGGGCCGAATTTTTGAGTTTCGATATCTCAGCTCTGGAAGGGGCTAGAGCCTCCATTTTTGCACTCAGGTCTAAGTCTCATGGCCCTCTATCAGAATCCAGAGTTTTGGGAAGATTGGAGAAACTTAATTTTTCGCCCCAAAAAAAAAAAACGTAAGGGGTACCACTGTCGTTTTTTTTTCGGGTCGAATTTTTGAGTTTCGATATCTCAGCTCTGGAAGGGGCTAGAGCCTCCATTTTTGCACTCAGGTCTAAGTCTCATGGCCCTCTATCAGAATCCAGAGTTTTGGGAAGATTGGAGAAACTTAATTTTTCGCCCAAAAAAAAAAACGTAAGGGGTACCACTGTTGTTTTTTTTTTCGGGCCGAATTTTTGAGTTTCGATATCTCAGCTCTGGAAGGGGCTAGAGCCTCCATTTTTGCACTCAGGTCTAAGTCTCATGGCCCTCTATCAGAATCCAGAGTTTTGGGAAGATTGGAGAAACTTAATTTTTCGCCCAAAAAAAAAAAACGTAAGGGGTACCACTGTCGGTTTTTTTTCGGGCCGAATTTTTGAGTTTCGATATCTCAGCTCTGGAAGGGGCTAGAGCCTCTATTTTTGCACTCAGGTCTAAGTCTCATGGCCCTCTATCAGAATCCAGAGTTTTGGGAAGATTGGAGAAACTTAATTTTTCGCCCCAAAAAAAAAACGTAAGGGGTACCAATGTCGTTTTTTTTTCGGGCCGAATTTTTGAGTTTCGATATCTCAGCTCTGGAAGGGGCTAGAGCCTCCATTTTTGCACTCAGGTCTAAGTCTCATGGCCCTCTATCAGAATCCAGAGTTTTGGGAAGATTGGAGAAACTTAATTTTTCGCCCCCCCCCCCAAAAAAAACGTAAGGGGTACCACTGTCGTTTTTTTTTCGGGTCGAATTTTTGAGTTTCGATATCTCAGCTCTGGAAGGGGCTAGAGCCTCCATTTTTGCACTCAGGTCTAAGTCTCATGGCCCTCTATCAGAAACCAGAGTTTTGGGAAGATTGGAGAAACTTAATTTTTCACCCAAAAAAAAAAAACGTAAGGGGTACCACTGTCGTTTTTTTTTTCGGGCCGAATTTTTGAGTTTCGATATCTCAGCTCTGGAAGGGGCTAGAGCCTCCATTTTTGCACTCAGGTCTAAGTCTCATGGCCCTCTATCAGAATCCAGAGTTTTGGGAAGATTGGAGAAACTTAATTTTTCGCCCCCAAAAAAAAAACGTAAGGGGTACCACTGTCGTTTTTTTTTTCGGGTCGAATTTTTGAGTTTCGATATCTCAGCTCTGGAAGGGGCTAGAGCCTCCATTTTTGCACTCAGGTCTAAGTCTCATGGCCCTCTATCAGAATCCAGAGTTTTGGGAAGATTGGAGAAACTTAATTTTTCGCCCCAAAAAAAAAACGTAAGGGGTACCAATGTCGTTTTTTTTTCGGGCCGAATTTTTGAGTTTCGATATCTCAGCTCTGGAAGGGGCTAGAGCCTCCATTTTTGCACTCAGGTCTAAGTCTCATGGCCCTCTATCAGAATCCAGAGTTTTGGGAAGATTGGAGAAACTTAATTTTTCGCCCCCAAAAAAAAAACGTAAGGGGTACCACTGTCGTTTTTTTTTTCGGGTCGAATTTTTGAGTTTCGATATCTCAGCTCTGGAAGGGGCTAGAGCCTCCATTTTTGCACTCAGGTCTAAGTCTCATGGCCCTCTATCAGAATCCAGAGTTTTGGGAAGATTGGAGAAACTTAATTTTTCGCCCCAAAAAAAAAACGTAAGGGGTACCACTGTCGTTTTTTTTTCGGGCCGAATTTTTGAGTTTCGATATCTCAGCTCTGGAAGGGGCTAGAGCCTCCATTTTTGCACTCAGGTCTAAGTCTCATGGCCCTCTATCAGAATCCAGAGTTTTGGGAAGATTGGAGAAACTTAATTTTTCGCCCAAAAAAAAACGTAAGGGGTACCACTGTCGTTTTTTTTTCGAGCCGAATTTTTGAGTTTCGATATCTCAGCTCTGGAAGGGGCTAGAGCCTCCATTTTTGCACTCAGGTCTAAGTCTCATGGCCCTCTATCAGAATCCAGAGTTTTGGGAAGATTGGAGAAACTTAATTTTTCGCCCAAAAAAAAAAAACGTAAGGGGTACCACTGTCGTTTTTTTTTCGGGCCGAATTTTTGAGTTTCGATATCTCAGCTCTGGAAGGGGCTAGAGCCTCCATTTTTGCACTCAGGTCTAAGTCTCATGGCCCTCTATCAGAATCCAGAGTTTTGGGAAGATTGGAGAAACTTAATTTTTCGCCCCCAAAAAAAAAACGTAAGGGGTACCACTGTCGTTTTTTTTTTCGGGTCGAATTTTTGAGTTTCGATATCTCAGCTCTGGAAGGGGCTAGAGCCTCCATTTTTGCACTCAGGTCTAAGTCTCATGGCCCTCTATCAGAATCCAGAGTTTTGGGAAGATTGGAGAAACTTAATTTTTCGCCCCAAAAAAAAAACGTAAGGGGTACCACTGTCGTTTTTTTTTCGGGCCGAATTTTTGAGTTTCGATATCTCAGCTCTGGAAGGGGCTAGAGCCTCCATTTTTGCACTCAGGTCTAAGTCTCATGGCCCTCTATCAGAATCCAGAGTTTTGGGAAGATTGGAGAAACTTAATTTTTCGCCCAAAAAAAAAAACGTAAGGGGTACCACTGTCGTTTTTTTTTTCGAGCCGAATTTTTGAGTTTCGATATCTCAGCTCTGGAAGGGGCTAGAGCCTCCATTTTTGCACTGAGGTCTAAGTCTCATGTCCCTCTATCAGAATCCAGAGTTTTGGGAAGATTGGAGAAACTTAATTTTTCGCCCAAAAAAAAAACTTAAGGGGTACCACTGTGGTTTTTTTTTTTCGGGCCGAATTTTTGAGTTTCGATATCTCAGCTCTGGAAGGGGCTAGAGCCTCCATTTTTGCACTCAGGTCTAAGTCTCATGGCCCACTATCAGAATCCAGAGTTTTGGGAAGATTGGAGAAACTTAATTTTTCGCCCAAAAAAAAAAACGTAAGGGGTACCACTGTCGTTTTTTTTTCGAGCCGAATTTTTGAGTTTCGATATCTCAGCTCTGGAAGGGGCTAGAGCCTCCATTTTTGCACTCAGGTCTAAGTCTCATGGCCCTCTATCAGAATCCAGAGTTTTGGGAAGATTGGAGAAACTTAATTTTTCGCCCAAAAAAAAAAACGTAAGGGGTACCACTGTCGTTTTTTTTTCGAGCCGAATTTTTGAGTTTCGATATCTCAGCTCTGGAAGGGGCTAGAGCCTCCATTTTTGCACTGAGGTCTAAGTCTCATGTCCCTCTATCAGAATCCAGAGTTTTGGGAAGATTGGAGAAACTTAATTTTTCGCCCAAAAAAAAAACTTAAGGGGTACCACTGTCGTTTTTTTTTTTCGGGCCGAATTTTTGAGTTTCGATATCTCAGCTCTGGAAGGGGCTAGAGCCTCCATTTTTGCACTCAGGTCTAAGTCTCATGGCCCACTATCAGAATCCAGAGTTTTGGGAAGATTGGAGAAACTTAATTTTTCGCCCAAAAAAAAAAACGTAAGGGGTACCACTGTCGTTTTTTTTTTCGGGCCGAATTTTTGAGTTTCGATATCTCAGCTCTGGAAGGGGCTAGAGCCTCCATTTTTGCACTCAGGTCTAAGTCTCATGGCCCTCTATCAGAATCCAGAGTTTTGGGAAGATTGGAGAAACTTAATTTTTCGCCCAAAAAAAAAAAACGTAAGGGGTACCACTGTCTTTTTTTTCGGGCCGAATTTTTGAGTTTCGATATCTCAGCTCTGGAAGGGGCTAGAGCCTCCATTTTTGCACTCAGGTCTAAGTCTCATGGCCCTCTATCAGAATCCAGAGTTTTGGGAAGATTGGAGAAACTTAATTTTTCGCCCAAAAAAAAAAACGTAAGGGGTACCACTGTCGTTTTTTTTTCGGGCCGAATTTTTGAGTTTCGATATCTCAGCTCTGGAAGGGGCTAGAGCCTCCATTTTTGCACTCAGGTCTAAGTCTCATGGCCCTCTATCAGAATCCAGAGTTTTGAGAAGATTGGAGAAACTTAATTTTTCGCCCAAAAAAAAAAAACGTAAGGGGTACCACTGTCGTTTTTTTTTTTTTTCGGGCCGAATTTTTGAGTTTCGATATCTCAGCTCTGGAAGGGGCTAGAGCCTCCATTTTTGCACTCAGGTCTAAGTCTCATGGCCCTCTATCAGAATCCAGAGTTTTGGGAAGATTGGAGAAACTTAATTTTTCGCCCAAAAAAAAAAAACGTAAGGGGTACCACTGTCGTTTTTTTTTCGGGCCGAATTTTTGAGTTTCGATATCTCAGCTCTGGAAGGGGCTAGAGCCTCCATTTTTGCACTCAGGTCTAAGTCTCATGGCCCTCTATCAGAATCCAGAGTTTTGGGAAGATTGGAGAAACTTAATTTTTCGCCCCAAAAAAAAAAAAACGTAAGGGGTACCACTGTCGTTTTTTTTTCGGGTCGAATTTTTGAGTTTCGATATCTCAGCTCTGGAAGGGGCTAGAGCCTCCATTTTTGCACTCAGGTCTAAGTCTCATGGCCCTCTATCAGAATCCAGAGTTTTGGGAAGATTGGAGAAACTTTATTTTTGCCCAAAAAAAAAAACGTAAGGGGTACCACTGTTGTTTTTTTTTCGGGCCGAATTTTTGAGTTTCGATATCTCAGCTCTGGAAGGGGCTAGAGCCTCCATTTTTGCACTCAGGTCTAAGTCTCATGGCCCTCTATCAGAATCCAGAGTTTTGGGAAGATTGGAGAAACTTAATTTTTCGCCCCCCCCAAAAAAACGTAAGGGGTACCACTGTCGTTTTTTTTTCGGGTCGAATTTTTGAGTTTCGATATCTCAGCTCTGGAAGGGGCTAGAGCCTCCATTTTTGCACTCAGGTCTAAGTCTCATGGCCCTCTATCAGAATCCAGAGTTTTGGGAAGATTGGAGAAACTTAATTTTTCGCCCAAAAAAAAAAAACGTAAGGGGTACCACTGTCGTTTTTTTTTCGGGCCGAATTTTTGAGTTTCGATATCTCAGCTCTGGAAGGGGCTAGAGCCTCTATTTTTGCACTCAGGTCTAAGTCTCATGGCCCTCTATCAGAATCCAGAGTTTTAGGAAGATTGGAGAAACTTAATTTTTCGCCCCAAAAAAAAAACGTAAGGGGTACCAATGTCGTTTTTTTTTCGGGCCGAATTTTTGAGTTTCGATATCTCAGCTCTGGAAGGGGCTAGAGCCTCCATTTTTGCACTCAGGTCTAAGTCTCATGGCCCTCTATCAGAATCCAGAGTTTTGGGAAGATTGGAGAAACTTAATTTTTCGCCCCCCCCAAAAAAACGTAAGGGGTACCACTGTCGTTTTTTTTTCGGGTCGAATTTTTGAGTTTCGATATCTCAGCTCTGGAAGGGGCTAGAGCCTCCATTTTTGCACTCAGGTCTAAGTCTCATGGCCCTCTATCAGAATCCAGAGTTTTGGGAAGATTGGAGAAACTTAATTTTTCACCCAAAAAAAAAAAACGTAAGGGGTACCACTGTCGTTTTTTTTTTCGGGCCGAATTTTTGAGTTTCGATATCTCAGCTCTGGAAGGGGCTAGAGCCTCCATTTTTGCACTCAGGTCTAAGTCTCATGGCCCTCTATCAGAATCCAGAGTTTTGGGAAGTTTGGAGAAACTTAATTTTTCGCCCCCAAAAAAAAAACGTAAGGGGTACCACTGTCGTTTTTTTTTTCGGGCCGAATTTTTGAGTTTCGATATCTCAGCTCTGGAAGGGGCTAGAGCCTCCATTTTTGCACTCAGGTCTAAGTCTCATGGCCCTCTATCAGAATCCAGAGTTTTGGGAAGATTGGAGAAACTTAATTTTTCGCCCCAAAAAAAAAACGTAAGGGGTACCACTGTCGTTTTTTTTTCGAGCCGAATTTTTGAGTTTCGATATCTCAGCTCTGGAAGGGGCTAGAGCCTCCATTTTTGCACTCAGGTCTAAGTCTCATGGCCCTCTATCAGAATCCAGAGTTTTGGGAAGATTGGAGAAACTTAATTTTTCGCCCAAAAAAAAAAAACGTAAGGGGTACCACTGTCGTTTTTTTTTCGGGCCGAATTTTTGAGTTTCGATATCTCAGCTCTGGAAGGGGCTAGAGCCTCCATTTTTGCACTCAGGTCTAAGTCTCATGGCCCTCTATCAGAATCCAGAGTTTTGGGAAGATTGGAGAAACTTAATTTTTCGCCCCCCAAAAAAAAACGTAAGGGGTACCACTGTCGTTTTTTTTTTCGGGTCGAATTTTTGAGTTTCGATATCTCAGCTCTGGAAGGGGCTAGAGCCTCCATTTTTGCACTCAGGTCTAAGTCTCATGGCCCTCTATCAGAATCCAGAGTTTTGGGAAGATTGGAGAAACTTAATTTTTCGCCCCAAAAAAAAAACGTAAGGGGTACCACTGTCGTTTTTTTTTCGGGCCGAATTTTTGAGTTTCGATATCTCAGCTCTGGAAGGGGCTAGAGCCTCCATTTTTGCACTCAGGTCTAAGTCTCATGGCCCTCTATCAGAATCCAGAGTTTTGGGAAGATTGGAGAAACTTAATTTTTCGCCCAAAAAAAAAACGTAAGGGGTACCACTGTCGTTTTTTTTTCGAGCCGAATTTTTGAGTTTCGATATCTCAGCTCTGGAAGGGGCTAGAGCCTCCATTTTTGCACTCAGGTCTAAGTCTCATGGCCCTCTATCAGAATCCAGAGTTTTGGGAAGATTGGAGAAACTTAATTTTTCGCCCAAAAAAAAAAACGTAAGGGGTACCACTGTCGTTTTTTTTTCGGGCCGAATTTTTGAGTTTCGATATCTCAGCTCTGGAAGGGGCTAGAGCCTCCATTTTTGCACTCAGGTCTAAGTCTCATGGCCCTCTATCAGAATCCAGAGTTTTGGGAAGATTGGAGAAACTTAATTTTTCGCCCCAAAAAAAAAAAAACGTAAGGGGTACCACTGTCGTTTTTTTTTCGGGTCGAATTTTTGAGTTTCGATATCTCAGCTCTGGAAGGGGCTAGAGCCTCCATTTTTGCACTCAGGTCTAAGTCTCATGGCCCTCTATCAGAATCCAGAGTTTTGGGAAGATTGGAGAAACTTAATTTTTCGCCCAAAAAAAAAAACGTAAGGGGTACCACTGTTGTTTTTTTTTTCGGGCCGAATTTTTGAGTTTCGATATCTCAGCTCTGGAAGGGGCTAGAGCCTCCATTTTTGCACTCAGGTCTAAGTCTCATGGCCCTCTATCAGAATCCAGAGTTTTGGGAAGATTGGAGAAACTTAATTTTTCGCCCAAAAAAAAAAAACGTAAGGGGTACCACTGTCGGTTTTTTTTCGGGCCGAATTTTTGAGTTTCGATATCTCAGCTCTGGAAGGGGCTAGAGCCTCTATTTTTGCACTCAGGTCTAAGTCTCATGGCCCTCTATCAGAATCCAGAGTTTTGGGAAGATTGGAGAAACTTAATTTTTCGCCCCAAAAAAAAAACGTAAGGGGTACCAATGTCGTTTTTTTTTCGGGCCGAATTTTTGAGTTTCGATATCTCAGCTCTGGAAGGGGCTAGAGCCTCCATTTTTGCACTCAGGTCTAAGTCTCATGGCCCTCTATCAGAATCCAGAGTTTTGGGAAGATTGGAGAAACTTAATTTTTCGCCCCCCCCCCCAAAAAAAACGTAAGGGGTACCACTGTCGTTTTTTTTTCGGGTCGAATTTTTGAGTTTCGATATCTCAGCTCTGGAAGGGGCTAGAGCCTCCATTTTTGCACTCAGGTCTAAGTCTCATGGCCCTCTATCAGAAACCAGAGTTTTGGGAAGATTGGAGAAACTTAATTTTTCACCCAAAAAAAAAAAACGTAAGGGGTACCACTGTCGTTTTTTTTTTCGGGCCGAATTTTTGAGTTTCGATATCTCAGCTCTGGAAGGGGCTAGAGCCTCCATTTTTGCACTCAGGTCTAAGTCTCATGGCCCTCTATCAGAATCCAGAGTTTTGGGAAGATTGGAGAAACTTAATTTTTCGCCCCCAAAAAAAAAACGTAAGGGGTACCACTGTCGTTTTTTTTTTCGGGTCGAATTTTTGAGTTTCGATATCTCAGCTCTGGAAGGGGCTAGAGCCTCCATTTTTGCACTCAGGTCTAAGTCTCATGGCCCTCTATCAGAATCCAGAGTTTTGGGAAGATTGGAGAAACTTAATTTTTCGCCCCCAAAAAAAAACGTAAGGGGTACCACTGTCGTTTTTTTTCGGGCCGAATTTTTGAGTTTCGATATCTCAGCTCTGGAAGGGGCTAGAGCCTCCATTTTTGCACTCAGGTCTAAGTCTCATGGCCCTCTATCAGAATCCAGAGTTTTGGGAAGATTGGAGAAACTTAATTTTTCGCCCCCCCCCCCCAAAAAAACGTAAGGGGTACCACTGTCGTTTTTTTTTCGGGTCGAATTTTTGAGTTTCGATATCTCAGCTCTGGAAGGGGCTAGAGCCTCCATTTTTGCACTCAGGTCTAAGTCTCATGGCCCTCTATCAGAATCCAGAGTTTTGGGAAGATTGGAGAAACTTAATTTTTCACCCAAAAAAAAAAAACGTAAGGGGTACCACTGTCGTTTTTTTTTTCGGGCCGAATTTTTGAGTTTCGATATCTCAGCTCTGGAAGGGGCTAGAGCCTCCATTTTTGCACTCAGGTCTAAGTCTCATGGCCCTCTATCAGAATCCAGAGTTTTGGGAAGATTGGAGAAACTTAATTTTTCGCCCCCAAAAAAAAAACGTAAGGGGTACCACTGTCGTTTTTTTTTTCGGGTCGAATTTTTGAGTTTCGATATCTCAGCTCTGGAAGGGGCTAGAGCCTCCATTTTTGCACTCAGGTCTAAGTCTCATGGCCCTCTATCAGAATCCAGAGTTTTGGGAAGATTGGAGAAACTTAATTTTTCGCCCCCAAAAAAAAACGTAAGGGGTACCACTGTCGTTTTTTTTTCGGGCCGAATTTTTGAGTTTCGATATCTCAGCTCTGGAAGGGGCTAGAGCCTCCATTTTTGCACTCAGGTCTAAGTCTCATGGCCCTCTATCAGAATCCAGAGTTTTGGGAAGATTGGAGAAACTTAATTTTTCGCCCAAAAAAAAAAACGTAAGGGGTACCACTGTCGTTTTTTTTTCGAGCCGAATTTTTGAGTTTCGATATCTCAGCTCTGGAAGGGGCTAGAGCCTCCATTTTTGCACTCAGGTCTAAGTCTCATGGCCCTCTATCAGAATCCAGAGTTTTGGGAAGATTGGAGAAACTTAATTTTTCGCCCAAAAAAAAAAAACGTAAGGGGTACCACTGTCGTTTTTTTTTCGGGCCGAATTTTTGAGTTTCGATATCTCAGCTCTGGAAGGGGCTAGAGCCTCCATTTTTGCACTCAGGTCTAAGTCTCATGGCCCTCTATCAGAATCCAGAGTTTTGGGAAGATTGGAGAAACTTAATTTTTCGCCCCCAAAAAAAAAACGTAAGGGGTACCACTGTCGTTTTTTTTTTCGGGTCGAATTTTTGAGTTTCGATATCTCAGCTCTGGAAGGGGCTAGAGCCTCCATTTTTGCACTCAGGTCTAAGTCTCATGGCCCTCTATCAGAATCCAGAGTTTTGGGAAGATTGGAGAAACTTAATTTTTCGCCCCAAAAAAAAAACGTAAGGGGTACCACTGTCGTTTTTTTTTCGGGCCGAATTTTTGAGTTTCGATATCTCAGCTCTGGAAGGGGCTAGAGCCTCCATTTTTGCACTCAGGTCTAAGTCTCATGGCCCTCTATCAGAATCCAGAGTTTTGGGAAGATTGGAGAAACTTAATTTTTCACCCAAAAAAAAAAAACGTAAGGGGTACCACTGTCGTTTTTTTTTTCGGGCCGAATTTTTGAGTTTCGATATCTCAGCTCTGGAAGGGGCTAGAGCCTCCATTTTTGCACTCAGGTCTAAGTCTCATGGCCCTCTATCAGAATCCAGAGTTTTGGGAAGATTGGAGAAACTTAATTTTTCGCCCCCAAAAAAAAAACGTAAGGGGTACCACTGTCGTTTTTTTTTTCGGGTCGAATTTTTGAGTTTCGATATCTCAGCTCTGGAAGGGGCTAGAGCCTCCATTTTTGCACTCAGGTCTAAGTCTCATGGCCCTCTATCAGAATCCAGAGTTTTGGGAAGATTGGAGAAACTTAATTTTTCGCCCCAAAAAAAAAACGTAAGGGGTACCACTGTCGTTTTTTTTTCGGGCCGAATTTTTGAGTTTCGATATCTCAGCTCTGGAAGGGGCTAGAGCCTCCATTTTTGCACTCAGGTCTAAGTCTCATGGCCCTCTATCAGAATCCAGAGTTTTGGGAAGATTGGAGAAACTTAATTTTTCGCCCAAAAAAAAAAACGTAAGGGGTACCACTGTCGTTTTTTTTTCGAGCCGAATTTTTGAGTTTCGATATCTCAGCTCTGGAAGGGGCTAGAGCCTCCATTTTTGCACTCAGGTCTAAGTCTCATGGCCCTCTATCAGAATCCAGAGTTTTGGGAAGATTGGAGAAACTTAATTTTTCGCCCAAAAAAAAAAAACGTAAGGGGTACCACTGTCGTTTTTTTTTCGGGTCGAATTTTTGAGTTTCGATATCTCAGCTCTGGAAGGGGCTAGAGCCTCCATTTTTGCACTCAGGTCTAAGTCTCATGGCCCTCTATCAGAATCCAGAGTTTTGGGAAGATTGGAGAAACTTAATTTTTCGCCCCAAAAAAAAAACGTAAGGGGTACCACTGTCGTTTTTTTTTCGGGCCGAATTTTTGAGTTTCGATATCTCAGCTCTGGAAGGGGCTAGAGCCTCCATTTTTGCACTCAGGTCTAAGTCTCATGGCCCTCTATCAGAATCCAGAGTTTTGGGAAGATTGGAGAAACTTAATTTTTCGCCCCCCCAAAAAAAACGTAAGGGGTACCACTGTCGTTTTTTTTTTCGGGCCGAATTTTTGAGTTTCGATATCTCAGCTCTGGAAGGGGCTAGAGCCTCCATTTTTGCACTCAGGTCTAAGTCTCATGGCCCTCTATCAGAATCCAGAGTTTTGGGAAGATTGGAGAAACTTAATTTTTCGCCCCAAAAAAAAAACGTAAGGGGTACCACTGTCGTTTTTTTTTCGGGCCAAATTTTTGAGTTTCGATATCTCAGCTCTGGAAGGGGCTAGAGCCTCCATTTTTTTGCACTCAGGTCTAAGTCTCATGGCCCTCTATCAGAATCCAGAGTTTTGGGAAGATTGGAGAAACTTAAATTTTCGCCCAAAAAAAAAACGTAAGGGGTACCACTGTCGTTTTTTTTTTCGGGCCGAATTTTTGAGTTTCGATATCTCAGCTCTGGAAGGGGCTAGAGCCTCCATTTTTGCACTCAGGTCTAAGTCTCATGGCCCTCTATCAGAATCCAGAGTTTTGGGAAGATTGGAGAAACTTAATTTTTCGCCCAAAAAAAAAAAAGTAAGGGGTACCACTGTCGTTTTTTTTTTGGGCCGAATTTTTGAGTTTCGATATCTCAGCTCTGGAAGGGGCTAGAGCCTCCATTTTTGCACTCAGGTCTAAGTCTCATGGCCCTCTATCAGAATCCAGAGTTTTGGGAAGATTGGAGAAACTTAATTTTTCGCCCCCCAAAAAAAAAACGTAAGGGGTACCACTGTCGTTTTTTTTTTCGGGTCGAATTTTTGAGTTTCGATATCTCAGCTCTGGAAGGGGCTAGAGCCTCCATTTTTGCACTCAGGTCTAAGTCTCATGGCCCTCTATCAGAATCCAGAGTTTTGGGAAGATTGGAGAAACTTAATTTTTCGCCCCAAAAAAAAAACGTAAGGGGTACCACTGTCGTTTTTTTTTCGGGCCGAATTTTTGAGTTTCGATATCTCAGCTCTGGAAGGGGCTAGAGCCTCCATTTTTGCACTCAGGTCTAAGTCTCATGGCCCTCTATCAGAATCCAGAGTTTTGGGAAGATTGGAGAAACTTAATTTTTCGCCCAAAAAAAAAAACGTAAGGGGTACCACTGTCGTTTTTTTTTCGAGCCGAATTTTTGAGTTTCGATATCTCAGCTCTGGAAGGGGCTAGAGCCTCCATTTTTGCACTCAGGTCTAAGTCTCATGTCCCTCTATCAGAATCCAGAGTTTTGGGAAGATTGGAGAAACTTAATTTTTCGCCCAAAAAAAAAACTTAAGGGGTACCACTGTCGTTTTTTTTTTTGGGCCGAATTTTTGAGTTTCGATATCTCAGCTCTGGAAGGGGCTAGAGCCTCCATTTTTGCACTCAGGTCTAAGTCTCATGGCCCTCTATCAGAATCCAGAGTTTTGGGAAGATTGGAGAAACTTAATTTTTCGCCCAAAAAAAAAAACGTAAGGGGTACCACTGTCGTTTTTTTTTCGGGCCGAATTTTTGAGTTTCGATATCTCAGCTCTGGAAGGGGCTAGAGCCTCCATTTTTGCACTCAGGTCTAAGTCTCATGGCCCTCTATCAGAATCCAGAGTTTTGGGAAGATTGGAGAAACTTAATTTTTCGCCCAAAAAAAAAAAAGTAAGGGGTACCACTGTCGTTTTTTTTTTGGGCCGAATTTTTGAGTTTCGATATCTCAGCTCTGGAAGGGGCTAGAGCCTCCATTTTTGCACTCAGGTCTAAGTCTCATGGCCCTCTATCAGAATCCAGAGTTTTGGGAAGATTGGAGAAACTTAATTTTTCACCCAAAAAAAAAAACGTAAGGGGTACCACTGTCGTTTTTTTTTCGGGCCGAATTTTTGAGTTTCGATATCTCAGCTCTGGAAGGGGCTAGAGCCTCCATTTTTGCACTCAGGTCTAAGTCTCATGGCCCTCTATCAGAATCCAGACTTTTGGGAAGATTGGAGAAACTTAATTTTTCGCCCAAAAAAAAAACGTGAGGGGTACCACTGTCGTTTTTTTTTCGGGCCGAATTTTTGAGTTTCGGTATCTCAGCTCTGGAAGGGGCTAGAGCCTCCATTTTTGCACTCAGGTCTAAGTCTCATGGCCCTCTATCAGAATCCAGAGTTTTGGGAAGATTGGAGAAACTTAATTTTTCGCCCAAAAAAAAAAACGTAAGGGGTACCACTGTCGTTTTTTTTTCGGGCCGAATTTTTGAGTTTCGATATCTCAGCTCTGGAAGGGGCTAGAGCCTCCATTTTTGCACTCAGGTCTAAGTCTCATGGCCCTCTATCAGAATCCAGAGTTTTGGGAAGATTGGAGAAACTTAATTTTTCGCCCCAAAAAAAAAACGTAAGGGGTACCACTGTCGTTTTTTTTTTCGGGCCGAATTTTTGAGTTTCGATATCTCAGCTCTGGAAGGGGCTAGAGCCTCCATTTTTGCACTCAGGTCTAAGTCTCATGGCCCTCTATCAGAATCCAGAGTTTTGGGAAGATTGGAGAAACTTAATTTTTCGCCCAAAAAAAAAAACGTAAGGGGTACCACTGTCTTTTTTTTCGGGCCGAATTTTTGAGTTTCGATATCTCAGCTCTGGAAGGGGCTAGAGCCTCCATTTTTGCACTCAGGTCTAAGTCTCATGGCCCTCTATCAGAATCCAGAGTTTTGGGAAGATTGGAGAAACTTAATTTTTCGCCCAAAAAAAAAAACGTAAGGGGTACCACTGTCGTTTTTTTTTCGGGCCGAATTTTTGAGTTTCGATATCTCAGCTCTGGAAGGGGCTAGAGCCTCCATTTTTGCACTCAGGTCTAAGTCTCATGGCCCTCTATCAGAATCCAGAGTTTTGAGAAGATTGGAGAAACTTAATTTTTCGCCCAAAAAAAAAAAAACGTAAGGGGTACCACTGTCGTTTTTTTTTTTTCGGGCCGAATTTTTGAGTTTCGATATCTCAGCTCTGGAAGGGGCTAGAGCCTCCATTTTTGCACTCAGGTCTAAGTCTCATGGCCCTCTATCAGAATCCAGAGTTTTGGGAAGATTGGAGAAACTTAATTTTTCACCCAAAAAAAAAAACGTAAGGGGTACCACTGTCGTTTTTTTTTCGGGCCGAATTTTTGAGTTTCGATATCTCAGCTCTGGAAGGGGCTAGAGCCTCCATTTTTGCACTCAGGTCTAAGTCTCATGGCCCTCTATCAGAATCCAGAGTTTTGGGAAGATTGGAGAAACTTAATTTTTCGCCCAAAAAAAAAACGTAAGGGGTACCACTGTCGTTTTTTTTTTCGGGCCGAATTTTTGAGTTTCGATATCTCAGCTCTGGAAGGGGCTAGAGCCTCCATTTTTGCACTCAGGTCTAAGTCTCATGGCCCTCTATCAGAATCCAGAGTTTTGGGAAGATTGGAGAAACTTAATTTTTCGCCCCAAAAAAACAACGTAAGGGGTACCACTGTCGTTTTTTTTTTTCGGGCCGAATTTTTGAGTTTCGATATCTCAGCTCTGGAAGGGGCTAGAGCCTCCATTTTTGCACTCAGGTCTAAGTCTCATGGCCCTCTATCAGAATCCAGAGTTTTGGGAAGATTGGAGAAACTTAATTTTTCGCCCAAAAAAAAAAACGTAAGGGGTACCACTGTCGTTTTTTTTTCGAGCCGAATTTTTGAGTTTCGATATCTCAGCTCTGGAAGGGGCTAGAGCCTCCATTTTTGCACTCAGGTCTAAGTCTCATGGCCCTCTATCAGAATCCAGAGTTTTGGGAAGATTGGAGAAACTTAATTTTTCGCCCAAAAAAAAAAACGTAAGGGGTACCACTGTCGTTTTTTTTTCGGGCCGAATTTTTGAGTTTCGATATCTCAGCTCTGGAAGGGGCTAGAGCCTCCATTTTTGCACTCAGGTCTAAGTCTCATGGCCCTCTATCAGAATCCAGAGTTTTGGGAAGATTGGAGAAACTTGATTTTTCGCCCCCCAAAAAAAAACGTAAGGGGTACCACTGTCGTTTTTTTTTCGGGCCGAATTTTTGAGTTTTGATATCTCAGCTCTGGAAGGGGCTAGAGCCTCCATTTTTGCACTCAGGTCTAAGTCTCATGGCCCTCTATCAGAATCCAGAGTTTTGGGAAGATTGGAGAAACTTGATTTTTCGCCCCCCAAAAAAAAACGTAAGGGGTACCACTGTCGTTTTTTTTTTCGCGTCGAATTTTTGAGTTTCGATATCTCAGCTCTGGAAGGGGCTAGAGCCTCCATTTTTGCACTCAGGTCTAAGTCTCATGGCCCTCTATCAGAATCCAGAGTTTTGGGAAGATTGGAGAAACTTAATTTTTTCGCCCAAAAAAAAAAACGTAAGGGGTACCACTGTCGTTTTTTTTTCGGGCCGAATTTTTGAGTTTCGATATCTCAGCTCTGGAAGGGGCTAGAGCCTCCATTTTTGCACTCAGGTCTAAGTCTCGTGGCCCTCTATCAGAATCCAGAGTTTTGGGAAGATTGGAGAAACTTAATTTTTCGCCCAAAAAAAAAAACTTAAGGGGTACCACTGTCGTTTTTTTTTCGGGCAGAATTTTTGAGTTTCGATATCTCAGCTCTGGAAGGGGCTAGAGCCTCCATTTTTGCACTCAGGTCTAAGTCTCATGGCCCTCTATCAGAATCCAGAGTTTTGGGAAGATTGGAGAAACTTAATTTTTCGCCCAAAAAAAAAACGTAAGGGGTACCACTGTCGTTTTTTTTTTCGGGCCGAATTTTTGAGTTTCGATATCTCAGCTCTGGAAGGGGCTAGAGCCTCCATTTTTGCACTCAGGTCTAAGTCTCATGGCCCTCTATCAGAATCCAGAGTTTTGGAAAGATTGGAGAAACTTAATTTTTCGCCCCAAAAAAAAAACGTAAGGGGTACCACTGTCGTTTTTTTTTCGGGCCGAATTTTTGAGTTTCGATATCTCAGCTCTGGAAGGGGCTAGAGCCTCCATTTTTGCACTCAGGTCTAAGTCTCATGGCCCTCTATCAGAATCCAGAGTTTTGGGAAGATTGGAGAAACTTAATTTTTCGCCCAAAAAAAAAACGTAAGGGGTACCACTGTCGTTTTTTTTTTCGGGCCGAATTTTTGAGTTTCGATATCTCAGCTCTGGAAGGGGCTAGAGCCTCCATTTTTGCACTCAGGTCTGAGTCTCATGGCCCTCTATCAGAATCCAGAGTTTTGGGAAGATTGGAGAAACTTAATTTTTCGCCCCAAAAAAAAAACGTAAGGGGTACCACTGTCGTTTTTTTTTCGGGCCGAATTTTTGAGTTTCGATATCTCAGCTCTGGAAGGGGCTAGAGCCTCCATTTTTGCACTCAGGTCTAAGTCTCATGGCCCTCTATCAGAATCCAGAGTTTTGGGAAGATTGGAGAAACTTAATTTTTTGCCCCAAAAAAAAAACGTAAGGGGTACCACTGTCGTTTTTTTTTCGGGCCGAATTTTTGAGTTTCGGTATCTCAGCTCTGGAAGGGGCTAGAGCCTCCATTTTTGCACTCAGGTCTAAGTCTCATGGCCCTCTATCAGAATCCAGAGTTTTGGGAAGATTGGAGAAACTTAATTTTTCGCCCAAAAAAAAAAAACGTAAGGGGTACCACTGTCGTTTTTTTTTCGGGCCGAATTTTTGAGTTTCGGTATCTCAGCTCTGGAAGGGGCTAGAGCCTCCATTTTTGCACTCAGGTCTAAGTCTCATGGCCCTCTATCAGAATCCAGAGTTTTGGGAAGATTGGAGAAACTTAATTTTTCGCCCCAAAAAAAAAACGTAAGGGGTACCACTGTCGTTTTTTTTTCGGGCCGAATTTTTGAGTTTCGATATCTCAGCTCTGGAAGGGGCTAGAGCCTCCATTTTTGCACTCAGGTCTAAGTCTCATGGCCCTCTATCAGAATCCAGAGTTTTGGGAAGATTGGAGAAACTTAATTTTTCGCCCAAAAAAAAAAAACGTAAGGGGTACCACTGTCGTTTTTTTTAAGGGCCGAATTTTTGAGTTTCGGTATCTCAGCTCTGGAAGGGGCTAGAGCCTCCATTTTTGCACTCAGGTCTAAGTCTCATGGCCCTCTATCAGAATCCAGAGTTTTGGGAAGATTGGAGAAACTTAATTTTTCGCCCAAAAAAAAAAACGTAAGGGGTACCACTGTCGTTTTTTTTTTCGGGCCGAATTTATGAGTTTCGATATCTCAGCTCTGGAAGGGGCTAGAGCCTCCATTTTTGCACTCAGGTCTAAGTCTCATGGCCCTCTATCAGAATCCAGAGTTTTGGGAAGATTGGAGAAACTTAATTTTTCGCCCAAAAAAAAAAACGTAAGGGGTACCACTGTCGTTTTTTTTTTCGGCCCGAATTTTTGAGTTTCGGTATCTCAGCTCTGGAAGGGGCTAGAGCCTCCATTTTTGCACTCAGGTCTAAGTCTCATGGCCCTCTATCAGAATCCAGAGTTTTGGGAAGATTGGAGAAACTTAATTTTTCGCCCAAAAAAAAAAAACCGTAAGGGGTACCACTGTCGTTTTTTTTCGGGCAGAATTTTTGAGTTTCGATATCTCAGCTCTGGAAGGGGCTAGAGCCTCCATTTTTGCACTCAGGTCTAAGTCTCATTGCCCTCTATCAGAATCCAGAGTTTTGGGAAGATTGGAGAAACTTAATTTTTCGCCCCCAAAAAAAAACGTAAGGGGTACCACTGTCGTTTTTTTTTTCGGGCCGAATTTTTGAGTTTCGATATCTCAGCTCTGGAAGGGGCTAGAGCCTCCATTTTTGCACTCAGGTCTAAGTCTCATGGCCCTCTATCAGAATCCAGAGTTTTGGGAACATTGGAGAAACTTAATTTTTCGCCCAAAAAAAAAAACGTAAGGGGTACCACTGTCGTTTTTTTTTCGAGCCGAATTTTTGAGTTTCGATATCTCAGCTCTGGAAGGGGCTAGAGCCTCCATTTTTGCACTCAGGTCTAAGTCTCATGTCCCTCTATCAGAATCCAGAGTTTTGGGAAGATTGGAGAAACTTAATTTTTCGCCCAAAAAAAAAAAAGTAAGGGGTACCACTGTCATTTTTTTTTTCGGGCCGAATTTTTGAGTTTCGATATCTCAGCTCTGGAAGGGGCTAGAGCCTCCATTTTTGCACTCAGGTCTAAGTCTCATGGCCCTCTATCAGAATCCAGAGTTTTGGGAAGATTGGAGAAACTTAATTTTTCGCCCCCCCAAAAAAAACGTAAGGGGTACCACTGTCGTTTTTTTTTCGGGTCGAATTTTTGAGTTTCGATATCTCAGCTCTGGAAGGGGCTAGAGCCTCCATTTTTGCACTCAGGTCTAAGTCTCATGGCCCTCTATCAGAATCCAGAGTTTTGGGAAGATTGGAGAAACTTAATTTTTCGCCCCAAAAAAAAAACGTAAGGGGTACCACTGTCGTTTTTTTTTCGGGCCGAATTTTTGAGTTTCGATATCTCAGCTCTGGAAGGGGCTAGAGCCTCCATTTTTGCACTCAGGTCTAAGTCTCATGGCCCTCTATCAGAATCCAGAGTTTTGGGAAGATTGGAGAAACTTAATTTTTCGCCCCCCCAAAAAAAACGTAAGGGGTACCACTGTCGTTTTTTTTTTCGGGCCGAATTTTTGAGTTTCGATATCTCAGCTCTGGAAGGGGCTAGAGCCTCCATTTTTGCACTCAGGTCTAAGTCTCATGGCCCTCTATCAGAATCCAGAGTTTTGGGAAGATTGGAGAAACTTAATTTTTCGCCCCAAAAAAAAAACGTAAGGGGTACCACTGTCGTTTTTTTTTCGGGCCAAATTTTTGAGTTTCGATATCTCAGCTCTGGAAGGGGCTAGAGCCTCCATTTTTGCACTCAGGTCTAAGTCTCATGGCCCTCTATCAGAATCCAGAGTTTTGGGAAGATTGGAGAAACTTAAATTTTCGCCCAAAAAAAAAACGTAAGGGGTACCACTGTCGTTTTTTTTTTCGGGCCGAATTTTTGAGTTTCGATATCTCAGCTCTGGAAGGGGCTAGAGCCTCCATTTTTGCACTCAGGTCTAAGTCTCATGGCCCTCTATCAGAATCCAGAGTTTTGGGAAGATTGGAGAAACTTAATTTTTCGCCCAAAAAAAAAAAAGTAAGGGGTACCACTGTCGTTTTTTTTTTGGGCCGAATTTTTGAGTTTCGATATCTCAGCTCTGGAAGGGGCTAGAGCCTCCATTTTTGCACTCAGGTCTAAGTCTCATGGCCCTCTATCAGAATCCAGAGTTTTGGGAAGATTGGAGAAACTTAATTTTTCGCCCCCCAAAAAAAAAACGTAAGGGGTACCACTGTCGTTTTTTTTTTCGGGTCGAATTTTTGAGTTTCGATATCTCAGCTCTGGAAGGGGCTAGAGCCTCCATTTTTGCACTCAGGTCTAAGTCTCATGGCCCTCTATCAGAATCCAGAGTTTTGGGAAGATTGGAGAAACTTAATTTTTCGCCCCAAAAAAAAAACGTAAGGGGTACCACTGTCGTTTTTTTTTCAGGCCGAATTTTTGAGTTTCGATATCTCAGCTCTGGAAGGGGCTAGAGCCTCCATTTTTGCACTCAGGTCTAAGTCTCATGGCCCTCTATCAGAATCCAGAGTTTTGGGAAGATTGGAGAAACTTAATTTTTCGCCCAAAAAAAAAAACGTAAGGGGTACCACTGTCGTTTTTTTTTCGAGCCGAATTTTTGAGTTTCGATATCTCAGCTCTGGAAGGGGCTAGAGCCTCCATTTTTGCACTCAGGTCTAAGTCTCATGTCCCTCTATCAGAATCCAGAGTTTTGGGAAGATTGGAGAAACTTAATTTTTCGCCCAAAAAAAAAACTTAAGGGGTACCACTGTCGTTTTTTTTTTTGGGCCGAATTTTTGAGTTTCGATATCTCAGCTCTGGAAGGGGCTAGAGCCTCCATTTTTGCACTCAGGTCTAAGTCTCATGGCCCACTATCAGAATCCAGAGTTTTGGGAAGATTGGAGAAACTTAATTTTTCGCCCAAAAAAAAAACGTAAGGGGTACCACTGTCGTTTTTTTTTCGGGCCGAATTTTTGAGTTTCGATATCTCAGCTCTGGAAGGGGCTAGAGCCTCCATTTTTGCACTCAGGTCTAAGTCTCATGGCCCTCTATCAGAATCCAGAGTTTTGGGAAGATTGGAGAAACTTAATTTTTCGCCCAAAAAAAAAAACGTAAGGGGTACCACTGTCGTTTTTTTTTCGGGCCGAATTTTTGAGTTTCGATATCTCAGCTCTGGAAGGGGCTAGAGCCTCCATTTTTGCACTCAGGTCTAAGTCTCATGGCCCTCTATCAGAATCCAGAGTTTTGGGAAGATTGGAGAAACTTAATTTTTCGCCCAAAAAAAAAAAAAGTAAGGGGTACCACTGTCGTTTTTTTTTTGGGCCGAATTTTTGAGTTTCGATATCTCAGCTCTGGAAGGGGCTAGAGCCTCCATTTTTGCACTCAGGTCTAAGTCTCATGGCCCTCTATCAGAATCCAGAGTTTTGGGAAGATTGGAGAAACTTAATTTTTCACCCAAAAAAAAAAACGTAAGGGGTACCACTGTCGTTTTTTTTTCGGGCCGAATTTTTGAGTTTCGATATCTCAGCTCTGGAAGGGGCTAGAGCCTCCATTTTTGCACTCAGGTCTAAGTCTCATGGCCCTCTATCAGAATCCAGAGTTTTGGGAAGATTGGAGAAACTTAATTTTTCGCCCAAAAAAAAAAACGTAAGGGGTACCACTGTCGTTTTTTTTTCGGGCCGAATTTTTGAGTTTCGATATCTCAGCTCTGGAAGGGGCTAGAGCCTCCATTTTTGCACTCAGGTCTAAGTCTCATGGCCCTCTATCAGAATCCAGACTTTTGGGAAGATTGGAGAAACTTAATTTTTCGCCCAAAAAAAAAACGTGAGGGGTACCACTGTCGTTTTTTTTTCGGGCCGAATTTTTGAGTTTCGGTATCTCAGCTCTGGAAGGGGCTAGAGCCTCCATTTTTGCACTCAGGTCTAAGTCTCATGGCCCTCTATCAGAATCCAGAGTTTTGGGAAGATTGGAGAAACTTAATTTTTCGCCCAAAAAAAAAAACGTAAGGGGTACCACTGTCGTTTTTTTTTCGGGCCGAATTTTTGAGTTTCGATATCTCAGCTCTGGAAGGGGCTAGAGCCTCCATTTTTGCACTCAGGTCTAAGTCTCATGGCCCTCTATCAGAATCCAGAGTTTTGGGAAGATTGGAGAAACTTAATTTTTCGCCCCAAAAAAAAAAACGTAAGGGGTACCACTGTCGTTTTTTTTTTCGGGCCGAATTTTTGAGTTTCGATATCTCAGCTCTGGAAGGGGCTAGAGCCTCCATTTTTGCACTCAGGTCTAAGTCTCATGGCCCTCTATCAGAATCCAGAGTTTTGGGAAGATTGGAGAAACTTAATTTTTCGCCCAAAAAAAAAAACGTAAGGGGTACCACTGTCGTTTTTTTTTTCGGGCCGAATTTTTGAGTTTCGATATCTCAGCTCTGGAAGGGGCTAGAGCCTCCATTTTTGCACTCAGGTCTGAGTCTCATGGCCCTCTATCAGAATCCAGAGTTTTGGGAAGATTGGAGAAACTTAATTTTTCGCCCAAAAAAAAAACGTAAGGGGTACCACTGTCGTTTTTTTTTTCGGGCCGAATTTTTGAGTTTCGATATCTCAGCTCTGGAAGGGGCTAGAGCCTCCATTTTTGCACTCAGGTCTAAGTCTCATGGCCCTCTATCAGAATCCAGAGTTTTGGGAAGATTGGAGAAACTTAATTTTTTGCCCAAAAAAAAACGTAAGGGGTACCACTGTCGTTTTTTTTTCGGGCCGAATTTTTGAGTTTCGATATCTCAGCTCTGGAAGGGGCTAGAGCCTCCATTTTTGCACTCAGGTCTAAGTCTCATGGCCCTCTATCAGAATCCAGAGTTTTGGGAAGATTGGAGAAACTTAATTTTTCGCCCAAAAAAAAAACCGTAAGGGGTACCACTGTCGTTTTTTTTTTCGGGCCGAATTTTTGAGTTTCGATATCTCAGCTATGGAAGGGGCTAGAGCCTCCATTTTTGCACTCAGGTCTAAGTCTCATGGCCCTCTATCAGAATCCAGAGTTTTGGGAAGATTGGAGAAACTTAATTTTTCGCCCCAAAAAAACAACGTAAGGGGTACCACTGTCGTTTTTTTTTTCGGGCCGAATTTTTGAGTTTCGATATCTCAGCTCTGGAAGGGGCTAGAGCCTCCATTTTTGCACTCAGGTCTAAGTCTCATGGCCCTCTATCAGAATCCAGAGTTTTGGGAAGATTGGAGAAACTTAATTTTTCGCCCAAAAAAAAAAACGTAAGGGGTACCACTGTCGTTTTTTTTTCGAGCCGAATTTTTGAGTTTCGATATCTCAGCTCTGGAAGGGGCAAGAGCCTCCATTTTTGCACTCAGGTCTAAGTCTCATGGCCCTCTATCAGAATCCAGAGTTTTGGGAAGATTGGAGAAACTTAATTTTTCGCCCAAAAAAAAAAACGTAAGGGGTACCACTGTCGTTTTTTTTTCGGGCCGAATTTTTGAGTTTCGATATCTCAGCTCTGGAAGGGGCTAGAGCCTCCATTTTTGCACTCAGGTCTAAGTCTCATGGCCCTCTATCAGAATCCAGAGTTTTGGGAAGATTGGAGAAACTTGATTTTTCGCCCCCCAAAAAAAAACGTAAGGGGTACCACTGTCGTTTTTTTTTCGGGCCGAATTTTTGAGTTTTGATATCTCAGCTCTGGAAGGGGCTAGAGCCTCCATTTTTGCACTCAGGTCTAAGTCTCATGGCCCTCTATCAGAATCCAGAGTTTTGGGAAGATTGGAGAAACTTGATTTTTCGCCCCCCAAAAAAAAACGTAAGGGGTACCACTGTCGGTTTTTTTTCGCGTCGAATTTTTGAGTTTCGATATCTCAGCTCTGGAAGGGGCTAGAGCCTCCATTTTTGCACTCAGGTCTAAGTCTCATGGCCCTCTATCAGAATCCAGAGTTTTGGGAAGATTGGAGAAACTTAATTTTTTCGCCCAAAAAAAAAAACGTAAGGGGTACCATTGTCGTTTTTTTTTCGGGCCGAATTTTTGAGTTTCGATATCTCAGCTCTGGAAGGGGCTAGAGCCTCCATTTTTGCACTCAGGTCTAAGTCTCGTGGCCCTCTATCAGAATCCAGAGTTTTGGGAAGATTGGAGAAACTTAATTTTTCGCCCAAAAAAAAAAACTTAAGGGGTACCACTGTCGTTTTTTTTTCGGGCAGAATTTTTGAGTTTCGATATCTCAGCTCTGGAAGGGGCTAGAGCCTCCATTTTTGCACTCAGGTCTAAGTCTCATGGCCCTCTATCAGAATCCAGAGTTTTGGGAAGATTGGAGAAACTTAATTTTTCGCCCAAAAAAAAAACGTAAGGGGTACCACTGTCGTTTTTTTTTCGGGCCGAATTTTTGAGTTTCGATATCTCAGCTCTGGAAGGGGCTAGAGCCTCCATTTTTGCACTCAGGTCTAAGTCTCATGGCCCTCTATCAGAATCCAGAGTTTTGGAAAGATTGGAGAAACTTAATTTTTCGCCCCAAAAAAAAACGTAAGGGGTACCACTGTCGTTTTTTTTTCGGGCCGAATTTTTGAGTTTCGATATCTCAGCTCTGGAAGGGGCTAGAGCCTCCATTTTTGCACTCAGGTCTAAGTCTCATGGCCCTCTATCAGAATCCAGAGTTTTGGGAAGATTGGAGAAACTTAATTTTTCGCCCAAAAAAAAAACGTAAGGGGTACCACTGTCGTTTTTTTTTTTCGGGCCGAATTTTTTAGTTTCGATATCTCAGCTCTGGAAGGGGCTAGAGCCTCCATTTTTGCACTCAGGTCTGAGTCTCATGGCCCTCTATCAGAATCCAGAGTTTTGGGAAGATTGGAGAAACGTAATTTTTCGCCCCAAAAAAAAACGTAAGGGGTACCACTGTCGTTTTTTTTTCGGGCCGAATTTTTGAGTTTCGATATCTCAGCTCTAGAAGGGGCTAGAGCCTCCATTTTTGCACTCAGGTCTAAGTCTCATGGCCCTCTATCAGAATCCAGAGTTTTGGGAAGACTGGAGAAACTTAATTTTTTGCCCAAAAAAAAAAACGTAAGGGGTACCACTGTCGTTTTTTTTTCGGGCCGAATTTTTGAGTTTCGATATCTCAGCTCTGGAAGGGGCTAGAGCCTCAATTTTTGCACTCAGGTCTAAGTCTCATGGCCCTCTATCAGAATCCAGAGTTTTGGGAAGATTGGAGAAACTTAATTTTTCGCCCCAAAAAAAAAAAACGTAAGGGGTACCACTGTCGTTTTTTTTTCGGGCCGAATTTTTGAGTTTCGGTATCTCAGCTCTGGAAGGGGCTAGAGCCTCCATTTTTGCACTCAGGTCTAAGTCTCATGGCCCTCTATCAGAATCCAGAGTTTTGGGAAGATTGGAGAAACTTAATTTTTCGCCCAAAAAAAAAAAACGTAAGGGGTACCACTGTCGTTTTTTTTTCGGGCCGAATATTTGAGTTTCGGTATCTCAGCTCTGGAAGGGGCTAGAGCCTCCATTTTTGCACTCAGGTCTAAGTCTCATGGCCCTCTATCAGAATCCAGAGTTTTGGGAAGATTGGAGAAACTTAATTTTTCGCCCCAAAAAAAAAACGTAAGGGGTACCACTGTCGTTTTTTTTTCGGGCCGAATTTTTGAGTTTCGATATCTCAGCTCTGGAAGGGGCTAGAGCCTCCATTTTTGCACTCAGGTCTAAGTCTCATGGCCCTCTATCAGAATCCAGAGTTTTGGGAAGATTGGAGAAACTTAATTTTTCGCCCAAAAAAAAAAAACGTAAGGGGTACCACTGTCGTTTTTTTTTAAGGGCCGAATTTTTGAGTTTCGGTATCTCAGCTCTGGAAGGGGCTAGAGCCTCCATTTTTGCACTCAGGTCTAAGTCTCATGGCCCTCTATCAGAATCCAGAGTTTTGGGAAGATTGGAGAAACTTAATTTTTCGCCCAAAAAAAAAAACGTAAGGGGTACCACTGTCGTTTTTTTTTTTCGGGCCGAATTTATGAGTTTCGATATCTCAGCTCTGGAAGGGGCTAGAGCCTCCATTTTTGCACTCAGGTCTAAGTCTCATGGCCCTCTATCAGAATCCAGAGTTTTGGGAAGATTGGAGAAACTTAATTTTTCGCCCAAAAAAAAAAACGTAAGGGGTACCACTGTCGTTTTTTTTTTCGGCCCGAATTTTTGAGTTTCGGTATCTCAGCTCTGGAAGGGGCTAGAGCCTCCATTTTTGCACTCAGGTCTAAGTCTCATGGCCCTCTATCAGAATCCAGAGTTTTGGGAAGATTGGAGAAACTTAATTTTTCGCCCAAAAAAAAAAAAACGTAAGGGGTACCACTGTCGTTTTTTTTCGGGCAGAATTTTTGAGTTTCGATATCTCAGCTCTGGAAGGGGCTAGAGCCTCCATTTTTGCACTCAGGTCTAAGTCTCATTGCCCTCTATCAGAATCCAGAGTTTTGGGAAGATTGGAGAAACTTAATTTTTCGCCCCCAAAAAAAAACGTAAGGGGTACCACTGTCGTTTTTTTTTTCGGGCCGAATTTTTGAGTTTCGATATCTCAGCTCTGGAAGGGGCTAGAGCCTCCATTTTTGCACTCAGGTCTAAGTCTCATGGCCCTCTATCAGAATCCAGAGTTTTGGGAACATTGGAGAAACTTAATTTTTCGCCCAAAAAAAAAAACGTAAGGGGTACCACTGTCGTTTTTTTTTCGAGCCGAATTTTTGAGTTTCGATATCTCAGCTCTGGAAGGGGCTAGAGCCTCCATTTTTGCACTCAGGTCTAAGTCTCATGTCCCTCTATCAGAATCCAGAGTTTTGGGAAGATTGGAGAAACTTAATTTTTCGCCCAAAAAAAAAAAAGTAAGGGGTACCACTGTCATTTTTTTTTTCGGGCCGAATTTTTGAGTTTCGATATCTCAGCTCTGGAAGGGGCTAGAGCCTCCATTTTTGCACTCAGGTCTAAGTCTCATGGCCCTCTATCAGAATCCAGAGTTTTGGGAAGATTGGAGAAACTTAATTTTTCGCCCAAAAAAAAAAAACGTAAGGGGTACCACTGTCGTTTTTTTTTCGGGCCGAATTTTTGAGTTTCGATATCTCAGCTCTGGAAGGGGCTAGAGCCTCCATTTTTGCACTCAGGTCTAAGTCTCATGGCCCTCTATCAGAATCCAGAGTTTTGGGAAGATTGGAGGAACTTAATTTTTCTTCCAAAAAAAAAACGTAAGGGGTACCACTGTCGTTTTTTTTTCGGGCCGAATTTTTGAGTTTCGATATCTCAGCTCTGGAAGGGGCTAGAGCCTCCATTTTTGCACTCAGGTCTAAGTCTCATGGCCCTCTATCAGAATCCAGAGTTTTGGGAAGATTGGAGAAACTTAATTTTTCGCCCAAAAAAAAAACCGTAAGGGGTACCACTGTCGTTTTTTTTTCGGGCCGAATTTTTGAGTTTCGGTATCTCAGCTCTGGAAGGGGCTAGAGCCTCCATTTTTGCACTCAGGTCTAAGTCTCATGGCCCTCTATCAGAATCCAGAGTTTTGGGAAGATTGGAGAAACTTAATTTTTCGCCCAAAAAAAAAAACGTAAGGGGTACCACTGTCGTTTTTTTTTCGGGCCGAATTTTTGAGTTTCGATATCTCAGCTCTGGAAGGGGCTAGAGCCTCCATTTTTGCACTCAGGTCTAAGTCTCATGGCCCTCTATCAGAATCCAGAGTTTTGGGAACATTGGAGAAACTTAATTTTTCGCCCAAAAAAAAAAACGTAAGGGGTACCACTCTCGTTTTTTTTTTTCGGGCCGAATTTTTGAGTTTCGGTATCTCAGCTCTGGAAGGGGCTAGAGCCTCCATTTTTGCACTCAGGTCTAAGTCTCATGGCCCTCTATCAGAATCCAGAGTTTTGGGAAGATTGGAGAAACTTAATTTTTCGCCCAAAAAAAAAAACGTAAGGGGTACCACTGTCGTTTTTTTTTTCGGGCCGAATTTTTGAGTTTCGGTATCTCAGCTCTGGAAGGGGCTAGAGCCTCCATTTTTGCACTCAGGTCTAAGTCTCATGGCCCTCTATCAGAATCCAGAGTTTTGGGAAGATTGGAGAAACTTAATTTTTCGCCCAAAAAAAAAAAACGTAAGGGGTACCACTGTCGTTTTTTTTTCGGGCCGAATTTTTGAGTTTCGATATCTCAGCTCTGGAAGGGGCTAGAGCCTCCATTTTTGCACTCAGGTCTAAGTCTCATTGCCCTCTATCAGAATCCAGAGTTTTGGGAAGATTGGAGAAACTTAATTTTTCGCCCCAAAAAAAAAAACGTAAGGGGTACCACTGTCGTTTTTTTTTTCGGGCCGAATTTTTGAGTTTCGATATCTCAGCTCTGGAAGGGGCTAGAGCCTCCATTTTTGCACTCAGGTCTAAGTCTCATGGCCCTCTATCTAAGTCTCATTGCCCTCTATCAGAATCCAGAGTTTTGGGAAGATTGGAGAAACTTAATTTTTCGCCCCAAAAAAAAAAACGTAAGGGGTACCACTGTCGTTTTTTTTTTTCGGGCCGAATTTTTGAGTTTCGATATCTCAGCTCTGGAAGGGGCTAGAGCCTCCATTTTTGCACTCAGGTCTAAGTCTCATGGCCCTCTATCAGAATCCAGAGTTTTGGGAAGATTGGAGAAACTTAATTTTTCGCCAAAAAAAAAAAAAAAAAAAAAAGAGGTCTAAGTCTCATGGCCCTCTATCAGAATCCAGAGTTTTGGGAAGATTGGAGAAACTTAATTTTTCGCCCAAAAAAAAAAAACGTAAGGGGTACCACTGTCGTTTTTTTTTCGGGCCGAATTTTTGAGTTTCGATATCTCAGCTCTGGAAGGGGCTAGAGCCTCCATTTTTGCACTCAGGTCTAAGTCTCATGGCCCTCTATCAGAATCCAGAGTTTTGGGAAGATTGGAGAAACTTAATTTTTCGCCCAAAAAAAAAAACGTAAGGGGTACCACTGTCGTTTTTTTTTCGGGCCGAATTTTTGAGTTTCGATATCTCAGCTCTGGAAGGGGCTAGAGCCTCCATTTTTGCACTCAGGTCTAAGTCTCATTGCCCTCTATCAGAATCCAGAGTTTTGGGAAGATTGGAGAAACTTAATTTTTCGCCCCAAAAAAAAAAAACGTAAGGGGTACCACTGTCGTTTTTTTTTTTTCGGGCCGAATTTTTGAGTTTCGATATCTCAGCTCTGGAAGGGGCTAGAGCCTCCATTTTTGCACTCAGGTCTAAGTCTCATGGCCCTCTATCAGAATCCAGAGTTTTGGGAAGATTGGAGAAACTTAATTTTTCGCCCCAAAAAAAAAACGTAAGGGGTACCACTGTCGTTTTTTTTTTCGGGCCGAAGTTTTGAGTTTCGATATCTCAGCTCTGGAAGGGGCTAGAGCCTCCATTTTTGCACTCAGGTCTAAGTCTCATGGCCCTCTATCAGAATCCAGAGTTTTGGGAAGATTGGAGAAACTTAATTTTTCGCCCCAAAAAAAAAAACGTAAGGGGTACCACTGTCGTTTTTTTTTCGGGCCGAATTTTTGAGTTTCGATATCTCAGCTCTGGAAGGGGCTAGAGCCTCCATTTTTGCACTCAGGTCTAAGTCTCATGGCCCTCTATCAGAATCCAGAGTTTTGGGAAGATTGGAGAAACTTAATTTTTCGCCCAAAAAAAAAAAACGTAAGGGGTACCACTGTCGTTTTTTTTTCGGGACGAATTTTTGAGTTTCGATATCTCAGCTCTGGAAGGGGCTAAAGCCTCCATTTTTGCACTCAGGTCTAAGTCTCATGGCCCTCTATCAGAATCCAGAGTTTTGGGAAGATTGGAGAAACGTAATTTTTCGCCCAAAAAAAAAAAACGTAAGGGGTACCACTGTCGTTTTTTTTTCGGGCCGAATTTTTGAGTTTCGATATCTCAGCTCTGGAAGGGGCTAGAGCCTCCATTTTTGCACTCAGGTCTAAGTCTCATGGCCCTCTATCAGAATCCAGAGTTTTGGGAAGATTGGAGAAACTTAATTTTTCGCCCAAAAAAAAAAAACATAAGGGGTACCACTGTCGTTTTTTTTTCGGGCCGAATTTTTGAGTTTCGGTATCTCAGCTCTGGAAGGGGCTAGAGCCTCCATTTTTGCACTCAGGTCTAAGTCTCATGTCCCTCTATCAGAATCCAGAGTTTTGGGAAGATTGGAGAAACTTAATTTTTCGCCCAAAAAAAAAACGTAAGGGGTACCACTGTCGTTTTTTTTTTTCCGGCCGAATTTTTGAGTTTCGATATCTCAGCTCTGGAAGGGGCTAGAGCCTCCATTTTTGCACTCAGGTCTAAGTCTCATGGCCCTCTATCAGAATCCAGAGTTTTGGGAAGATTGGAGAAACTTAATTTTTCGCCCAAAAAAAAAAAACGTAAGGGGTACCACTGTCGTTTTTTTTTCGGGCCGAATTTTTGAGTTTCGGTATCTCAGCTCTGGAAGGGGCTAGAGCCTCCATTTTTGCACTCAGGTCTAAGTCTCATGGCCCTCTATCAGAATCCAGAGTTTTGGGAAGATTGGAGAAACTTAATTTTTCGCCCAAAAAAAAAAAAACGTAAGGGGTACCACTGTCGTTTTTTTTTCGGGCCGAATTTTTGAGTTTCGATATCTCAGCTCTGGAAGGGGCTAGAGCCTCCATTTTTGCACTCAGGTCTAAGTCTCATTGCCCTCTATCAGAATCCAGAGTTTTGGGAAGATTGGAGAAACTTAATTTTTCGCCCCAAAAAAAAAACGTAAGGGGTACCACTGTCGTTTTTTTTCGGGCCGAATTTTTGAGTTTCGATATCTCAGCTCTGGAAGGGGCTAGAGCCTCCATTTTTGCACTCAGGTCTAAGTCTCATGGCCCTCTATCAGAATCCAGAGTTTTGGGAAGATTGGAGAAACTTAATTTTTCGCCCAAAAAAAAAAACGTAAGGGGTACCACTGTCGTTTTTTTTTCGGGCCGAATTTTTGAGTTTCGATATCTCAGCTCTGGAAGGGGCTAAAGCCTCCATTTTTGCACTCAGGTCTAAGTCTCATGGCCCTCTATCAGAATCCAGAGTTTTGGGAAGATTGGAGAAACTTAATTTTTCGCCCAAAAAAAAAAAACGTAAGGGGTACCACTGTCGTTTTTTTTTTCGGGCCGAATTTTTGAGTTTCGATATCTCAGCTCTGGAAGGGGCTAGAGCCTCCATTTTTGCACTCAGGTCTAAGTCTCATGGCCCTCTATCAGAATCCAGAGTTTTGGGAAGATTGGAGAAACTTAATTTTTCGCCCAAAAAAAAAAACGTAAGGGGTACCACTGTCGTTTTTTTTTCGAGCCGAATTTTTGAGTTTCGATATCTCAGCTCTGGAAGGGGCTAGAGCCTCCATTTTTGCACTCAGGTCTAAGTCTCATGTCCCTCTATCAGAATCCAGAGTTTTGGGAAGATTGGAGAAACTTAATTTTTCGCCCAAAAAAAAAAACGTAAGGGGTACCACTGTCGTTTTTTTTTCGGGCCGAATTTTTGAGTTTCGATATCTCAGCTCTGGAAGGGGCTAGAGCCTCCATTTTTGCACTCAGGTCTTAGTCTCATGGCCCTCTATCAGAATCCAGAGTTTTGGGAAGATTGGAGAAACTTAATTTTTCGCCCAAAAAAAAAAACGTAAGGGGTACCACTGTCGTTTTTTTTTCGGGCCGAATTTTTGATTTTCGGTATCTCAGCTCTGGAAGGGGCTAGAGCCTCCATTTTTGCACTCAGGTCTAAGTCTCATGGCCCTCTATCAGAATCCAGAGTTTTGGGAAGATTGGAGAAACTTAATTTTTCGCCCAAAAAAAAAAAAACGTAAGGGGTACCACTGTCGTTTTTTTTTCGGGCCGAATTTTTGAGTTTCGATATCTCAGCTCTGGAAGGGGCTAGAGCCTCCATTTTTGCACTCAGGTCTAAGTCTCATTGCCCTCTATCAGAATCCAGAGTTTTGGGAAGATTGGAGAAACTTAATTTTTCGCCCCAAAAAAAAAAACGTAAGGGGTACCAATGTCGTTTTTTTTTCGGGCCGAATTTTTGAGTTTCGATATCTCAGCTCTGGAAGGGGCTAGAGCCTCCATTTTTGCACTCAGGTCTAAGTCTCATGGCCCTCTATCTAAGTCTCATTGCCCTCTATCAGAATCCAGAGTTTTGGGAAGATTGGAGAAACTTAATTTTTCGCCCCAAAAAAAAAAACGTAAGGGGTACCACTGTCGTTTTTTTTTTCGGGCCGAATTTTTGAGTTTCGATATCTCAGCTCTGGAAGGGGCTAGAGCCTCCATTTTTGCACTCAGTTCTAAGTCTCATGGCCCTCTATCAGAATCCAGAGTTTTGGGAAGATTGGAGAAACTTAATTTTTCGCCAAAAAAAAAAAAAAAAAAAAAAGAGGTCTAAGTCCCATGGCCCTCTATCAGAATCCAGAGTTTTGGGAAGATTGGAGAAACTAAATTTTTCGCCCAAAAAAAAAAACGTAAGGGGTACCACTGTCGTTTTTTTTTCGAGCCGAATTTTTGGGTTTCGATATCTCAGCTCTGGAAGGGGCTAGAGCCTCCATTTTTGCACTCAGGTCTAAGTCTCATGGCCCTCTATCAGAATCCAGAGTTTTGGGAAGATTGGAGAAACTTAATTTTTCGCCCCAAAAAAAAAACGTAAGGGGTACCACTGTCGTTTTTTTTTCGGGCCGAATTTTTGAGTTTCGATATCTCAGCTCTGGAAGGGGCTAGAGCCTCCATTTTTGCACTCAGGTCTAAGTCTCATGGCCCTCTATCAGAATCCAGAGTTTTGGGAAGATTGGAGAAACTTAATTTTTCGCCCAAAAAAAAAAAAACGTAAGGGGTACCACTGTCGTTTTTTTTTTCGGGCCGAATTTTTGAGTTTCGATATCTCAGCTCTGGAAGGGGCTAGAGCCTCCATTTTTGCACTCAGGTCTAAGTCTCATGGCCCTCTATCAGAATCCAGAGTTTTGGGAAGATTGGAGAAACTTAATTTTTCGCCCGAAAAAAAAAAACGTAAGGGGTACCACTGTCTTTTTTTTTTTCGGGCCGAATTTTTGAGTTTCGATATCTCAGCTCTGGAAGGGGCTAGAGCCTCCATTTTTGCACTCAGGTCTAAGTCTCATGGCCCTCTATCAGAATCCAGAGTTTTGGGAAGATTGGAGAAACTTAATTTTTCGCCCAAAAAAAAAAACGTAAGGGGTACCACTGTCGTTTTTTTTTCGGGCCGAATTTTTGAGTTTCGATATCTCAGCTCTGGAAGGGGCTAGAGCCTCCATTTTTGCACTCAGGTCTAAGTCTCATGGCCCTCTATCAGAATCCAGAGTTTTGGGAAGATTGGAGAAACTTAATTTTTCGCCCAAAAAAAAACGTAAGGGATACCACTGTCGTTTTTTTTTTCGGGCCGAATTTTTGAGTTTCGATATCTCAGCTCTGGAAGGGGCTAGAGCCTCCATTTTTGCACTCAGGTCTAAGTCTCATTGCCCTCTATCAGAATCCAGAGTTTTGGGAAGATTGGAGAAACTTAATTTTTCGCCCCAAAAAAAAAAACGTAAGGGGTACCAATGTCGTTTTTTTTTCGGGCCGAATTTTTGAGTTTCGATATCTCAGCTCTGGAAGGGGCTAGAGCCTCCATTTTTGCACTCAGGTCTAAGTCTCATGGCCCTCTATCTAAGTCTCATTGCCCTCTATCAGAATCCAGAGTTTTGGGAAGATTGGAGAAACTTAATTTTTCGCCCCAAAAAAAAAAACGTAAGGGGTACCACTGTCGTTTTTTTTTTCGGGCCGAATTTTTGAGTTTCGATATCTCAGCTCTGGAAGGGGCTAGAGCCTCCATTTTTGCACTCAGTTCTAAGTCTCATGGCCCTCTATCAGAATCCAGAGTTTTGGGAAGATTGGAGAAACTTAATTTTTCGCCAAAAAAAAAAAAAAAAAAAAAGAGGTCTAAGTCCCATGGCCCTCTATCAGAATCCAGAGTTTTGGGAAGATTGGAGAAACTAAATTTTTCGCCCAAAAAAAAAAACGTAAGGGGTACCACTGTCGTTTTTTTTTCGAGCCGAATTTTTGGGTTTCGATATCTCAGCTCTGGAAGGGGCTAGAGCCTCCATTTTTGCACTCAGGTCTAAGTCTCATGGCCCTCTATCAGAATCCAGAGTTTTGGGAAGATTGGAGAAACTTAATTTTTCGCCCCAAAAAAAAAACGTAAGGGGTACCACTGTCGTTTTTTTTTCGGGCCGAATTTTTGAGTTTCGATATCTCAGCTCTGGAAGGGGCTAGAGCCTCCATTTTTGCACTCAGGTCTAAGTCTCATGGCCCTCTATCAGAATCCAGAGTTTTGGGAAGATTGGAGAAACTTAATTTTTCGCCCAAAAAAAAAAAACGTAAGGGGTACCACTGTCGTTTTTTTTTTCGGGCCGAATTTTTGAGTTTCGATATCTCAGCTCTGGAAGGGGCTAGAGCCTCCATTTTTGCACTCAGGTCTAAGTCTCATGGCCCTCTATCAGAATCCAGAGTTTTGGGAAGATTGGAGAAACTTAATTTTTCGCCCGAAAAAAAAAACGTAAGGGGTACCACTGTCTTTTTTTTTTCGGGCCGAATTTTTGAGTTTCGATATCTCAGCTCTGGAAGGGGCTAGAGCCTCCATTTTTGCACTCAGGTCTAAGTCTCATGGCCCTCTATCAGAATCCAGAGTTTTGGGAAGATTGGAGAAACTTAATTTTTCGCCCAAAAAAAACCGTAAGGGATACCACTGTCGTTTTTTTTTTCGGGCCGAATTTTTGAGTTTCGATATCTCAGCTCTGGAAGGGGCTAGAGCCTCCATTTTTGCACTCAGGTCTAAGTCTCATGGCCCTCTATCAGAATCCAGAGTTTTGGGAAGATTGGAGAAACTTAATTTTTCGCCCCCCCAAAAAAAACGTAAGGGGTACCACTGTCGTTTTTTTTCGGGCCGAATTTTTGAGTTTCGATATCTCAGCTCTGGAAGGGGCTAGAGCCTCCATTTTTGCAATCAGGTCTAAGTCTCATGGCCCTCTATCAGAATCCAGAGTTTTGGGAAGATTGGAGAAACTTAATTTTTCGCCCAAAAAAAAAAAACGTAAGGGGTACCACTGTCGTTTTTTTTTTTCGGGCCGAATTTTTGAGTTTCGATATCTCAGCTCTGGAAGGGGCTAGAGCCTCCATTTTTGCACTCAGGTCTAAGTCTCATGGCCATCTATCAGAATCCAGAGTTTTGGGAAGATTGGAGAAACTTAATTTTTCGCCCAAAAAAAAAACGTAAGGGGTACCACTGTCATTTTTTATTCGGGCCGAATTTTTGAGTTTCGATATCTCAGCTCTGGAAGGGGCTAGAGCCTCCATTTTTGCACTCAGGTCTAAGTCTCATGGCCCTCTATCAGAATCCAGAGTTTTGGGAAGATTGGAGAAACTTAATTTTTCGCACAAAAAAAAAAACGTAAGGGGTACCACTGTCGTTTTTTTTTCGGGCCGAATTTTTGAGTTTCGATATCTCAGCTCTGGAAGGGGCTAGAGCCTCCATTTTTGCACTCAGGTCTAAGTCTCATGGCCCTCTATCAGAATCCAGAGTTTTGGGAAGATTGGAGAAACTTAATTTTTCGCCCAAAAAAAAAAACGTAAGGGGTACCACTGTCGTTTATTTTTCGGGCCGAATTTTTGAGTTTCGATATCTCAGCTCTGGAAGGGGCTAGAGCCTCCATTTTTGCACTCAGGTCTAAGTCTCATGGCCCTCTATCAGAATCCAGAGTTTTGGGAAGATTGGAGAAACTTAATTTTTCGCCCGAAAAAAAAAACGTAAGGGGTACCACTGTCGTTTTTTTTCTGGTCGAAATTTTTAGTTTCGATATCTCAGCTCTGGAAGGGTCTAGAGCCTCCATTGTTGCACTCAGGTCTAAGTCTCATGGCCCTCTATCAGAATCCAGAGTTTTGAGAAGATTGGGGAAACTTAATTTTTCGCCCCCCCCCCCCCAAAAAAAACAAAAGGGGTACCACTGTCGTTTTTTTTTCTGGTCGAAATTTTTAGTTTCGATATCTCAGCTCTGGAAGGGTCTAGAGCCTCCATTGTTGCACTCAGGTCTAAGTCTCATGGCCCTCTATCAGAATCCAGAGTTTTGAGAAGATTGGGGAAACTTAATTTTTCGCCCCCCCCCCCCAAAAAAAACGAAAGGGGTAACACTGTCGTTTTTTTTTTCTGGTCGAAATTTTGAGTTTCGATATCTCAGCTCTGGAAGGGTCTAGAGCCTTCATTTTTGCACTCAGGTCTAAGTCTCATGGCCCTCTATCAGAATCCAGAGTTTTGAGAAGATTGGGGAAACTTAATTTTTCGCCCCCCCAAAAAAAACGTAAGGGGTAACACTGTCTTTTTTTTTCTGGTCGAAATTTTGAGTTTCGATATCTCAGCTCTGGAAGGGTCTAGAGCCTCCATTGTTGCACTCAGGTCTAAGTCTCATGGCCCTCTATCAGAATCCAGAGTTTTGAGAAGATTGGGGAAACTTAATTTTTCTCCCCCCCCCCCCAAAAAAAAAAAACGTAAGGGGTAACACTGTCGTTTTTTTTTTTCTGGTCGAAATTTTGAGTTTCGATATCTCAGCTCTGGAAGGGTCTACAGCCTCCATTGTTGCACTCAGGTCTAAGTCTCATGGCCCTCTATCAGAATCCAGAGTTTTGAGAAAATTGGGGAAACTTAAACCCCCCCCCCCCCAAAAAAAAACGTAAGGGGTAACACTGTCGTTTTTTTGGGGTTTTTTTGGTGCGAAAAAAAAGTTTCTCCAACCTTCTTGAAACTCTGGATTCTGATAGAGGGCCATGGGACTTACACCTGAGTGCAAAAATGGAGGCTCTAGACTCTTCCGGAGCTGAGATATTGAGTTATTTATAATGGCATAAATGTAAGTAAGTACAGGGGTTGGACAATGAAACTGAAACACCTGGTTTTACAACACATTAATTTCTTAGAATGGTGAGGGCCTCATTTTGCATCCAAACACAGCACCAATTGACAGATAGAAGTCCTTCACAGTGACCAGTGGGATTATGAGCCGTTCCTCTTCCAGAACAGTGTCCAGGTCACTATATGATGCTGGTGGACTCGCTCCTCCAAAACACCTCAATAATATTCAGATCTGGTGACTGTGCAGACCATGGGAGATGTTCAACGTCACTTTCATCTTCATCAAACCCTTCTGCTGTGTGTGTTGGTGCATGATCATGCTGATACACGGTTTGAGCATCAGGTGCTCATGATCCTCCAGAAGGGTTTGGTAGTCCTCGGCAGTGTCGTGTCCATCAAATACAATCAGGATTGTCATGATATTGGAGCTCAAATCATCACTGATCCACCCGTGCTTCACTCTGAAGATTGGCTGCCAGGCATATAGATGTGAAACCTCCAACATTGGCCAGTGGTTCAGTTTCATTGTCCAACCCCTGTAAGTAAGTAAGTAAAGTAAAAGTTTATTTATATAGCACCTTTCACAGGTATAGGGCCACAAAGTGCTTCACAACAAAAAACAATTTATATAAAATACACACAATAAAAGCAAAGAGAGTACATGATCACATCAACCCACAAATAGCTAATTGAAAGCCTGAACAAATAAATGTGTCTTTAGTCTGCAAATGCTACGTGGGATCTCAATATCTCAGCTCTGGAAGGGTCTAGAGCCTCCATTTTTACACTCAGTTCTAAGTCCCAAGGCCCTCTATCAGAATCCAGAGTTTCAAGAAGATCAGAAAAACTGGTGGTACCCCTTTCGTTTGTTTGTTTGTTTGTTTTTTGGTGCGAAAAAAAAGTTCTCCAATCTTCTTGGATCTCTGGATTCTGATAGAGGGCCATGAGACTTACACCTAAATGCAAAAATGGAGGCTCTAGACCCTTCCGGAGCTGAGATATTGAGTAATTTATAATGGCATAAATGCTACGTGGGATCTCAATATCTCAGCTCTCGAAGGGTCTAGAGCCTCCATTTTTGCACTCAAGTCTAAGTCCCATGGCCCTTTATTAGAATCCAGAGAAGGCCTTTTTCACAGCCTTGGACTAGCTAGAGGCAGTGAGTGAGCCGCGCATGCGTTAAATGTTCAATTTCTGCGAAAGCAATCAAACATATGCACAAAGTCTGTTGTTTCGCTCTGAGTCTTGTTTTGGAGCTAAAACATGAACAGGAAAATAGTCTCTGTCGATGTCTTTTTATTCAGCATTTATTTTTTTTCTCACAAACATCAACACAGATGATGACGCAGGAAAGAATAGCTTGTTTTCCTATGACGTCACGCCACTGCGTTGCCAAATGGAAGGCAGGAATTGATTTGCTGTATTTAGAAAGCACTATAACAAACTCAAAATGCCTGTGTTTTGAGTCATTTATGGTTACTTGAATCGATCAAACCACAAGGAGTTTTTATCGTGTACCAAAAGTTGTTGTTCATAAGAGGGGATGCTCTAAGAACATAATGCAAGAAATTGATCGAAAAACGGCTTGCAAACCTATGTCTGCGGTCGGTTAGTGATCGTTAGTGATCACTTCGTCAAAGGTGAGTTAATACTATTTAAGTGACTGTTTGTGTAACATTTGTTTGTGTAACGTTTCCGAACTTTGTAAAGTCAAAGTATGTCTGTAAGACGAGGTAGTTGCTGATCTACCGCCTCGATGGCAGGAAAATATTTCAATTCAGTTGTAAAATCGCTCCTCTTCATAACGTAAGGATCAGGTCCAACATATGTTTGATTTTTTGTTTATTTCTTTCTCTTGTAATAGCGTGTAAAGTAGTACAGTACGTACGGACTTTCCTCCATCTCGTCCATTGCACTCTTCACTCCTTGCCCTTCATCTGAATTCCACGCGTCATCATAATCACGTGACTGAAACCCAGCTATGGTCTTGTTATTTTTAATTGTACCAAAAACAAATAGTTTCATTTGACCCCAAAAATATGAAGAATTTATATATATACAAATACACAAGAGTAATGAAAATATAAAGAATATAGTTATTGTTTTTCTATTGATTTTGAAGTGGCCTCCAGCTCCACTGGACTTTCTTAACCTAATAAAAAAAGGCATTTATTTAATTCTCTTCCAGTTAACGTTCAACGGATTGCACTCAGTCTGTCCTTTATATCTTGGAAATGTCTAATTAAAATGTGACCTTGAACTTGAAGTATAGCTATAAACTCCTCAATCGTGTAAATATCCTCTGGGTTATGCATCTAATTTGCGATTTATCATTCATGTGCATAAGGCATGTACGTAATTATAATCTCAGTTCTAAAAGCAGCCATATAACTGTGGTTCTCTCATTTATGCTTAGAAAATGAATTAGTAAATACTTAGGCTAATATACTTACTAGAATAGACTATAAAAAAATTGCCATTATCATAAATTATTAAACACTGGTGTATTTTGTGATACTCCCATGTATTAATGGAAATATGACACGAGAAGCTACAGTGATTTTACAGGGTTTAAGGTAATCAGCTTCGTATTGCAGGACGCACTACCTCTCATTATTTCTTTAATAATCATAATTGTATGTGTTTTAAGGTCTCTTTAAGCATATGGGGCCACAGACGAAGATTAAGCCATGTATTTGTGTTCTTACCTCCTACGGTGTTGTTATTTAACATGTTGAGAAGTGTTAACTATGGTGAGGAGGATGATGACAGCCTTCTAACATCTTTTTGTCAAGCTGTGATTCTCACTCCATGTGTTATAATTAAACCGGTTGGGGATTGTCCAGTTTATGCCATATACTCTCTCCAATCACACTTTACTTGTCTAGAGGTCATATTGAAAGATTATTGATCTATTGTTTGAACATGACATGAACAATGAGGTGAGATATTTTACTGAGTACCAACATTGTTTTCTATGGACTTGACTGATTAGCAATAAGTAAACATTGTGACTCAAAGCAGTTACATATTGCAGTAAAAAAACAGCCTCAATATTGTTGGGAAGAACAAGAAAAGACAAAGAACTTAAAATGGATGAAGACGTGTTGCATCGTATATCTTAGATCACATATCTTAGCATAAGCATTAAGCTAATCTAGACAAGTTATTATGTTTTCCTCAAGTCACTTTGGATAAAAAGTCTGCTAAATGAATAAATGTAAATTATGTTTGATTAGCTTATCTAACAAGTTCAGTCAGTTACATGATGTATTTATTTATTTGGCAAGTAGGCTAGGCTATTCATGTACTGTAGCAAGCAACCTACGGTAGCTACGCCGCTCATTAATGCAAAAATAAAAACATTCAGGGTGACAAAAGAGCTGCATACTTTATGTCAAGGTCTTTATCACCATGTCTGGGTATATTTTGCAATAATAACTGTGCATTATCCCTGTTGCAAAAGCTGGCTAAATCTGACTATGCTAGTCTATAGAATCTGATTAGTAACATTTGTGAGGCATTTAGGTGCAAATGTATGTCTATAGGCTAAAACTGAAATGCTATAGTCCAGGCAATCACTGAAGACCAACGCACAGATAGATTAATGGAGAAAATGTAAAAGCTGAGAAGAAAGAGAACCAGTTCAAATCTCTTGCATGACAGAAGAGTAAACTAAATATCTTCCAGAAACCCATCACCTCAGACTTTTTTCCTTCTTTCACTAAGCAAGACGGTGCTGGAGTGTGGTCCAAAACTGCAGTAGTATTTCCTTTTTTTTCCTTGTAGAGATGTTCTCTGGGAACTCTTTTCTTTGAGAGGTTTCTGCAGCTCTCAGAGCTGTCTGTCCCTGGGCCCCAATTAGTTGCCTTTAATGGTCAGCAAGGGCACTAGAGTGACCCTCATAAGGTTCGCCTGCCGAGCAGAAGAAATAAAAGCATGAAGTGTGTCTCTCATCTGGGCTGGTCTTTCATATGTTTCTTTACCTTATTGTATGGCCTCTCACTCTGTCTCTTCCACTCTCTCAGTCTTTTGTTCTATTTAATGGGTTGTTCCTGTTACATAGTTGTGAGCTCTACCTTTAGAGTGGCTCAATCAAAATTAAAACATCACAGTTCATTCAATCTGTTGTTAATATTGTCTGATGTTCATTCTGTTTGTTTTTTTTTTATTCTTTTTTACTGACATTTTTTAATAAAAAAAAATCATAACTCAATCTTCCAGTGGAATTCCAGAATTCTCTCTGGTGACTAGGGTTGCCAGGTTTCCACAACAAAACCCTCACAATTGCTCATCAGAATTAGTTCAGTTGCATTCCGGGGGGTTTCCTCTGTACCCGTCAACAATGCTGGTGACTACAATTTTCCAATTATTTAGTCTGCTTAAACCATGCCCCTTTCTTGCATTCAACTGCAAGCTCGAATTCAGTTCTACCTCCATTGTCCTGTTCCACTTTTTTTTTTCGATGATACATTTCACTCAGATGTCGATCACAATATGGAAGATATGATCTAAAGCTACTTTAGTTACATGTTGACTTTAAGGACCTGGATTTTGGAAAAGGCTAACATGATGGATGGGCTTATTGGGGAATAAGGAAAAGCTTAAACATTCTATAAGTTAGCATAGCACAGTTAGCACAAACAGTAAAAATGGCAACACCAACTCAAACCACAGTAAAATGATTTAAATTTCACCCAATTTCTCACTAAATTGGGAAGTAATATGGTTTCCATTTTTAAAGTCCAAGTGTGATTTTAGTATTTTATCTAATATAGACGCTTTCATCAGACGCGTTGCAATGGTGACGAGCTGGCCCAAAGTTAACTTCCGTTCTGTTCGTTTATTAGTGTTTATAATATGGCATTGACTACAAATGCAGTGAAAGTTAAGGTGATGAGCAAGTTGTTGAGCTGTGGGGTGCAACCTACCTGACCTAGGGAGCAAACACAATTTTTAAAAATAAAAATGTCAAGGTTTCCTATGAGGGAGACGGCAGTATTTATCTGAGTGATAACCGGTACAGTGTTTCCCATACATTTATTAGTGGCAGCCCACCACATCAGCGCTGACCGCCACATATTGATTTCCGTGTTTTTAACAATTTAAGATGGGAAAAGTAATTAGCCTTTCGCCGAGCCCCGACCCCCCTTAGTTACTGTTGCTACCTCCGTCAAACAAATGGTCAAACACGGGCAGCGCGACAGATTGCCATGACAGCAAAGGGTATTCCCGTGCGTGTCAGTGACCTTTTTTGGAGCAATACCTCCGCGATATCAAGCAAGATCGAAGCAAAAGGGGTTACGGTATGCGGTGGAGGGATTTATTCCAAATATAAAATTAAGAAATGAATGGGACACGACTACTATTGATGCTAATGCTTACCAGTCTCAAGAAAAATCAGAAAAACCCCATGACCATGCTAAGTTACCTCAACTGCAACCAGCACAGCCTTGAAGATTTTATAAACTGGTTCAGTGGCTAATTGTTTGGAGTTCAAAATATATAACTTGCGCTGCATATTTATTCATTTTGCCTCCGATACAGGAGTAGCACGTTCGCTTTAACAAGCAGGTTGTTCACTACCACAGCAACCGATTGCGTGTCATGCTCATGCTGAATGCGATTTTCGTGTTTAAAAAGTAACTAACGTTATGCATAAGAGACGGAAAGAGGCAGAGAATCATACGTTATTTAAGGTTATTTCTATTCGTTACGATATTGATATATGAACTGATGTTGTCATAAGCTTCATGCTTTCCCCGTTGCGAACGTCCTCTAAACCGTAGTCTACGTTGCTGCACTGCTAACTTAGCTGACTGCTGCTCGTTTTCCCAGAGAATATCATGGTATGTTAACAACAACCCTTTAGAAAATGTACAGTAAGTCCTTTGTGGATCCTCTTGATCTGCTTTCTCCATGCTTCTTTGACTAATCTCAGTCGCACGCACGCTTCACGCGAGACGAGTTAACCATGTTCGACACATTTAACTGGAATTGGGGCGTCCACACTGTTTAATACATCTTAGGCACCGCTCGCGTTGTGTTTTGGTCTTTGGAAAGGGAAAAAACACAACTTCTCCAGACAATCTCTCGGGGTATCATGTGTCCGATTTACAAACGCCGTGCACCGCTTACTGTTTGACAGAACAGCTCACACAGTAACGGTTGCTATGATGTGTGATTGGACAATGGCCATTTTGTGGGAGGGGCCGGCGAAAGGTCAATTGACTGCAGAGTTGCGTGCAGCGTATACTCGCACGCTCTCACTCTCACTCTCTCTCTCTCGCAAACACATTGACAGCGGACCAGTCTGTGTATTGAATGGTTAGTGTCATAAACAGCGCTGCACAGATCCATCCAACATGCTGTCAATGTGGAGACCCACCTTAAAAAAAGGTTAGCAAGCATGTAAGAAGCCTAGCTAATAAGGAGAGCTATGTTAACCTTATCAAACCCCGCCGTCGCGCTCGCCACAGTTTTTTTTAACACTGCGGTAAATCAGACACGTCGGTAGAAAAACATCTTGTCTCCAATTTTTGTTCAACGGGTCTGGTAATGTCACATTTCAGTTTGGCCAGGTAACGTTAACATGGTAACACTTTAGAATACTGTATCTTACTTACTGCAGAATTAATAAGGAATTATTGATGAACTAATAGGTAATTCTTCATTAACTACTTCTTCACTACTGTTAACTACTAAGGAAGATGTGTTAACTAATCAGTATGTAATATAATTTTATGATTGTGTTAAGTATCAGTTAGTTAATCAATAACTAATGAATTCTGTCATACCTCCTGAAGAACTACTATTAATTATCTACTAATTAAGGTTCAAGAAAAATAACTAAGAAGTAACTACTGAACAGTCATACAAAACTAACCTCAGATTATTTGTATATTTTATATACAGTACTGTGTGTGTCTGTTTTCCTCAGCATAGAATGCCACTGGGTAAATTCATGTATTTGAGGCAACGACTGAGGGAAACTGAAAATATAGAGAACTTATTAGTAATTAATAAATAAGTATCAAATAATTCTGCAGGAATTACTTAGAAGCTGGAACAGTATTCTAAAGTGAAAATATAGGGAACCCATTAGTAATTAATAAAGAATTATCAAATAATTAACCAGGAATTAGGCTACTTATAATCTGAAACAGTCTTCTAAAGTGAAAATATAAGGAACTTATTAGTAATTAATAATTAACTTTTAAATAGTTCTTCAGGAATTACTTAGAACCTGGAACAGTATTCTAAAGTGAAAATACAGGGAACCCATTAGTAATTAATAAAGAATTATCAAATTAATTATCTAGGAATTAGGCTACTTATAACCTGAAACAGTCTTCTAAAGTAAAAATATAAGGAACTTATTAGTAATTAATAAATAATTATTAGATAGTCCTTTAGGAATTACTTAGAACCTGGAACAGTATTCTAAAGTGACAATATAGGGAACCCATTAGTAATTAATAAAGAATTACCACATACTTCTGACTCAAATCAAACTTACTATAAATAAAAAAATATTAGCCTATATATATATTAACGTAATCATCTAAACCTTTGTAAAATACACGACAGTTACTTGCGACAAAGGCGAAGAGAAGTGAAAAAGGCAACAGTGGCAAGGAACCAAAACTCCATCAGGTGACAGAATGGAGAAAAAAACCTTGGGAGAACCCAGGCTCAGTATGTGGCTACCGCGATATTGCCGGAACTTGAATGGTGCAAAAGAAATTTAAAATGTATAAGAACTAAGTATAATAATAAGGTGTTATATACATGAGATGTTTTTGCTTATTTGCAGATCATAGCCTATAGGTAAATGTCTGCACTTATTTTTCTTATTAGTGCTGAAGAATGACAAACTGACTACTGTGTATGAGTGTTAATTAGTAGTTACTTCATAGTTATTTTTCTTGAACCTTAATTAATAGATAATTAATAGTAGTTCTTCGGGAGGTATGACAGAATTCATTAGCTATTGATTAACTAACTGATACTTAACACAATCATAAAATTATATTACATACTGATTAGTTAACACATCTTCCTTAGTAGTTAACAGTAGTGACTTAAGTGTTAATAAAGAATTACCTATTAGTTCTTCATTAATTCCTTATTAGTTATGCAGTAAGTAAGATACAGTATTCTAAAGTGTTACCCGTTAACATTTATTTTCTTTGACTGGCAAGAAATACCAGCTACTAGGTTATTTACTTGTTATGGGTTATGGATTGTCTCCGCAAGTCTGCCGGAAGTTAAGTTTGGGCCAGATTAATGCACATGCGCAGTACCGTTTGTTTATGTTGTCACTGCTGAAAGCGTGTATAGACTATGTTATTTAATATACGATGAGGACATGAAAATGTACTACATAACTAGATGCTAATGGTCTCTTGGCGCTTCTATGCAGTAGACCAGCATCTCACAGATATGATTTGCAATTGCCCTTTTACTTAGATTATGTTTTATGGCATGGTTTCAAAATAGATTAGTTAAAGTGTGTGAATTTATGTAGGTGGAGGGGGCATCCTTTGTATGGTGACCTGTATTTAAAAGCACTCCAAAACCATTGAGAGAAAGCTGCCAGCGAGTGCAGCTTTTGTTAGGGCTTTGAAAATTTTCTAATTTGTCAATCTAATCACACGCTTTCCAACAGAGTTTTAAAACAGGTGCTTAAAAGGTGTGCACAGAGCTTTATAATCTTGCTCCACGGGAAATTAGGCCTTTAAAATGCTAATTGGCACTCACCTTCGCTCAACTGGAACTGAGTGTAAACCATGTCATATTGTATGTAAACTTGGAGCTGCAAAACTGTTCAATGAAACTATGAATTGTTTCATGCTCCACTTGCTGCCACGAAGGCAGGTATCCAGGAAACCACTGCTACAAGCCAATGTCTGGTTTGTGCAACTTACCAGGAGCTTTCACCTGCAAATTTAAGTGCCAAGCAAACTCTCAGAGGATTACAATGGCGTATCTTTGTTTTGCATCCCAGCAGGCACTCTTAAAGATTAGAGGCGATGCTTGCAGGATAAACAACAAACCAGTTGGAGCGTATGTTTGGGCCACGGGCGGCTCATTGAGGATGCAGCACGCGTATTGTGTTAGCATGTGCGCATGGACTTTGGGAGAATGTTATAATTCAGGTCTGCAAGAAGAGCTCAGAGGGTGAAACAAATTAGTGAAGAGTTGTCATGTGAATGGATAAGAGTAAAGATTTATCAGTTAACTAATTTGGACAAACTTACCAAAAGGCTAAAGGGAAATCATTGGGAATTTAGATTTAAACAAAGTCCTGACAAGTTCCATGCATTATGATTTGACTGCTCATAAAACAATTTCCACACAAGAACTTTAAATCTCTAATATGGTAACGGCACACTAGAATTTAGTTTTTGTTTTCATGCCCCATTAGTTCACTTATATTCTTATTCATGTACAGAATACTTGTGCTTTAAAAAGCTGGAATAACAATCTCTAGTGGTTTGCTACTGACATCTAGTGGTGGTTACATAAAAACATGAACCTAGTGTCCTACTACTGAGTCTAACTAAAACATGGGGTGTCTAATCCTGCTCCTCGAGGGTCACTGTCCTGCAGAGTTCAGGTCCAACCCCAATTAAACACACGTGAACCAGCTAATTATAGTCTTACTGAGTATATCAGAAACTTCCAAGCAGGTGTGTTGAGGCACGTTGGCTAAATTCTGCAGAACAGGGCCAACTGAACTAAACCATAGAATGTGACTAAAGATAATCAAGTTATAAAGTAAACAGTTTTCATTACAGAGTGCAACTAAACGTAATAGATAAACCAAAAATTAAAACACTGCCTAAAGTAGCATACAAAAAAGAAGCAATGCATGATGTGCTGAACTCTAACTGATATTTTTAGATGGAACACAGTATGTGCTTGCTAGAGAAATGGACACACCTGGACTGTTCAGTCAGACAGGGCATTAAAGAGAAATAGGATGACAGCATACAAGAGAGAGCACCCTTATACAGCGGCGATTATGTTAGCTACAAGCTAACGCTAACTGCAGCTACTGGTTAAGACTTTTAGGGTACATTTATTCGATACCGATGTACTAAAATGGAAAAGTATTATCACATACAGACAACAATGTTGTCTAAATGATGCAAGTTCACATGGATCTGCGAAAACTAGGGCTGCATGGATACTGGGAATTACCATGTAATTGCACTTCAACCAATTTGGCTTATCGTGATTATGAAATCGCAAAGGCTGCGATTATGTGTAGTGCGCAGCTTGTCACTAATATATGGCTCAGAAAAAGCTACTTCATCTGAAAGCAAAGAGTTTGAGTCACTTAAAACTTGCATTTGAAAAAGATGAGAAGCATTTACGAACCTCTTGTCCAACATAAGACAACAATTAATTACATGCTTTTACTCCCAACTCACCTCATAATGACAGTTGAGCATCCTTCTGTGAGACGATGGCCTGATAGGGATTTCCTGGAGTGATGCGTGTTCTTGCTCTTCTGCGGTGGGGCATATTTGGTGTGTCTGCGTGAGATGCCCTCTGGTGTAACGGTTTTCAAAAGTTTGCGTTTTCAGGCAAGTCTTAAATGAATGGACAAAGCGCATAAAAAGTTTAAAGCTTTTAGTTGAAAATTGTGTCATGTAAACAACCCCTTAGTTAAATAGTTTTAATATCACTTAATTGTTTCTTGTGGTGGTGTTGGTGTGGATGTCAAAACTTCTGGCTAAGTAGGTTTTTTTTTTTTCTTTGGTAAACTTTCAGAGCAATGATGTTCATTACACCTACAAGTAATCAAATGTTTGCAGCAACATTGATAGTAAGACAACACAAAGTAAGTAAAAAGCTCTCCAATAACTTTCTTCACAGTCTTTCTCATTGCTAGCATGTCAAACAGGTGTTCTGAATTACATTGTCAGATTTGAAACACTGCCCCCTATGTGCAGCAAAGTCCCAACTGTGTCTCCCCTTTTGGACCTGAAGTGACCCATAGCCCATGTGATACGAATTTTACAGGCAACGACAACAGTCTCTGTCTGTAAACTTTTCGGAGCTAAATTTAGCACTGGGTCAAACAACAAGGTTGCTTAGCTATTGCATAGATATTATATAGCATGCGAAGACTTAGAAAGCATGATATGTTTAGCCAACAATATCAGGAGCGAGAGATGAATGGACTAGAATGAAGGGACAAAAACAGAGGTGGGTCGTCTCAGAGAAAGTAGAGCAAATCACTGTTGACCTGCATAAAATCACCCAGAGGACCCAAATATTACAGCCCAAAGGTGAACAAACACCCAAATCCCTGTATGTGTGTAAGTGCGCGCATTTATTTATACATCTTCAAACGTCCTCCTTCTTTGGGCCATGACAGGTGCCCCTCAGCTCCACCTGTCCATCCTTTTCCACAGCCACATGGTGGTGGACAAATCCAGAAAGGGATCAGTCATTCAAAAAATGGCATGCTGAAGTGCCACGGGGCCACGGAAGATCTCTGGACACCGGATCAGACGCAGCTGCCCCCCGGCTGCTATTTTCACTCAGCTTAAAGCACCATGGGCAGCCAGCATCTATGCCATGGACTACCCACAACAACCAGTCTGTCTCTGCACACCATGAAGTCCACTGCAGGCGAGCGAGGGCTAACTCATGAACATCCTTCACACGACACCCAGAGCTTACCCTCCGACCCTGATGAGCTCGACAGCGGCAGTGACAGTTCGGAGAAATCCACAGGGAGCCCAACACGGGGCCACAGGGAGGCGGGGAGACACAGAGGAGGCCGTAGACTCTCAGGGGTTAGTAAACAACGGCAGGCAGCTAATGCTCGGGAGCGAGACCGTACACACAGCGTCAACACCGCCTTCACGGCTCTACGCACCCTCATCCCCACGGAGCCGGCCGATAGGAAGTTGTCGAAAATTGAGACTCTGCGATTGGCATCAAGCTACATTTCACACCTGGCCAACGTGCTTCTGCTAGGGGAGGACTGCAGGGATGGGCAACCATGTCTAAAATATCAAAACATCTTACAAAGCAACACCAACCTCAAAACCCCACCAGTACGACCCATCTGCACCTTTTGCCTGAGTAACCAAAGGAAAATGGTGAGTCCTTGAAGGTGGCGAAACTATCAACTTCTACCTGAGTCTTTCAAGGTTGGGATTGCCAGAAATTGTGGCATATTTGGGAAAATATTTGCATGCCAAACTATATTGGATTTCACGTTACTTGTCAGTAGTAAATAGTATGCAAATAGCTTTCCTTGAATTGTCCTCTTAGCTGTTTAACAGCAATAACCCATCCCTGTGTATTTCACACACAATTTGAAACTGATATGATAAAATTTGTGCATGTGTGAATTCTAACGCCTTTCAATTATCATCTACTTCTGCAGCTTAGAGACGGAGAAAAGCAAACAACTGCGTGACAGCAGAAGTTCTCTGACTGACTGCTGCTATGTACAAGCTCTCAACTTCTGAATGTTTACATGTATAGACATCGCCTTGCACAGAGACAAGACTTTCTGCTGTATGTTTTTTTTTTTTTAAATCTCTGAGGACAGCCAAAATTAGCGACAAGAAGAGAGATCTTCTTTCAGAGATTCTTGAAGAATCTGCACTTTTTCTGCATTTCCGATAAATGTGTTGCTTCTGCATGTGTGGCCACCTTATCAACTGTTATTGGTTAATGTAACTGGAGAATATGTGTAACGTTGCACCTGGTGGGAGGCTATTTCAGTATCAGATATAGTAAGCTACACCATCCCTTGCCTTAAAAAAACAGTCTTGTGTCTGCCTCTTGCATGTCACATGATGGTAACTGAAACCTTGCGGTTTGCAGTGGTCGCTGTCAGTACAACGGCAGGCAAAATCTCATCCCCTCCCTCTTGTCTCAACATCTAAGCTGGGACCCCAATCCCAACATGTCTCTCAGGAGACTACACCCAAGAATCTAACCTCGGCACGAGAACTTGGGTTGGGCAAAGCATGCTCAATATGTATTTCGAAAGTTCAAGTGGCGCAACTGAATGCTAAAGGTGGAAGTATTTCATAATGAGAACATAATCTTTCTTGTCTTGGGAACAAGGTACATGATCCCTAACACGAGCCTTGGGTCATGACCCTGACCCCAAAAATGATATAGTCTTGTCTCAAATGCTACCTGCAGTCCTTACTGTCTTTCTTTGAGTCCACAGTTTGGTGACATAACGCCGCATAGACTGTCGTGTAGAAGACATGCTCAAGGAAATGGGTACAACAAGGTCATAACACCAAATTGGGTCTTGTGGATTTCATTGACATTGCGCGAGAGAAGGCCATGTTACCACAAGTCCAAATCACAAGCATACATCTTGGGCCCTGTTTACACCTGGTATTAAGGTCACCTGGTATTGGTTGATCTCATCACAAGTAGATGAGGGAGACGTACCTGTTTACACCTCTTTTTTCTTCTCCATTTTCAAGTTGAAACCCCATCTGGCTAGTGCGCTTACCATGTTTACAAATTAGGTAAGTAGGCGGAGAGCAGGAGGTCTTTTGTGGCAGTTCGAATAAATCGATAACATAAGCATCTACACTACAAAAACAATATGGTCGAATGCATTTTCAACTACCTCTGAAGTGGTCGAAAGTGGACAAGCTCAAAACATTTCAGACCCCATTTACACCTGTATTGAGCGTCGTCCACTTCAAGTACACTATGGGTTACGCGTATTTGGCATGCTGTTCGAGGGGGGATGGGCTCAGAGCCCGGAATTGTGGCCCAAACCCAGAGTAGAAGTGAGGAGATGGGGCGGTGGAGGGATGTTGATAAATTGTCAACGAACAGGTAAGTGATATACACCTCTTATCGTTATTTGGGTTGATTGGCTGAATGCACCCCTCCGCCCCTAGGTTAATTATCTGAACGTGCTCCTCTCAAACTTCGTAAATAAAATATCATGCGATCAGATCGACCAAACGCATCTTTATACCAAGTGTAAACAGGGCTTTCGGCATGCTACAAGATTGCATTTCAAATCTTCAAGACTGTTGTCAACGTAATAGTGCACACTTGTTGCCTCATTTATAAAATGTGCGTACGCACATATTTGATCTTAGAGTGTGTACTAAACTCCATACATTATTAGAAAAATAGTCTCTAACTTTGAAAAGTGCTTAGTGAAAAGTGCCACGTCAAGGTCTTAGCAGATGTACAGACCTGTTCTTTGGAGTCTGAGCACTTCAGATATTTGGAAATCGAACACAATTTCAAGATCATTTGCGATTCACAGCTGGAAGAGGTTAGTTCTCTGAATCACATGTACGCACATAGGAGAAAAGATAGGAAGATCAAATGATAACATTTTATTAAATTAATGAGGCCCTTGTCAATTACACAAATAGTCTCCACAATTGTCTCTTACAAACATGCAAATAGCTATATGATAATTAATTTGCACCAAATGGAACCAAAATATGAGACATTTAGAAGCTAGTAATTCCTATGGTTCTTCAATTCCTCATTGGCTATTGTCAAAGTGTGCAAGACTTAATGGGCAGTATACTTTGATTTTGAGTTAGTGGTAGGTAAGTTCAGGCCTAGAAAGCTGCTGTCCTGCAGTTTGGCTTCAACCGTGAAAAAAAAAAAAAACCCTCACTTGCCTGTAGCCTTAGTAATCCTTAAGACATTGATTAGCTTGTCAAGGTGTGTCTGATTAGGGTTGGAGCTAAACTCTGCATGACAAGGCTCACTAAGACCAAACTTGCCTATCCCTGGTTTTGGGGAAAGGTTGACAAGCTTCTGGCTTGTAGCGTGCACTAAGCTCAAGTACACTACTGAATCCTCACATGTGCTAAAACTTTTGTTGTACTGTTTACATTAACAAAAGAGGAATCACAAATTTGAGCCTAATATTTACTGTGATTACAGTTTAGTTTATTTTCAGATTCCGCACCTGCGATTTTAAACATTTAAGAGTTTTACTTTTGTAAAAGCATCAAGATGTAAAGCATTGCCATTTCCACCGGTAATCCAAAATGTTTACCCATGCGTCTTGCACAAATCAAAACTTCCGCTTGTAAGGGTTTCCTGTATTTTTGGAGACTGTGCATGACTTTCTTTGTCTTTCATGACTGTGCATTCACTTTGAGTTTTTTCCCCCTTTTACTAAAGATACTAAAGAAAAAAAAAGTGCCACGTTGTACTGGAAATACTATGACACGGCTTTCGTAAGTCATTTGTAATTGTATTTTCTCCAGCAAAATTAAGGTAAAAGTGCATTATATCAATATGGCCTACTTCTAAAACCTGTCATTCTAATACTTGAATTGTCTTCTCTTCTAAAAGTGGTCATTTGCACATCCCAAACATCAAACAAGCTGCTATTTAATTATCAAATATTTTTGTATAAAAACAGTCTGTTCTTGTGACTTTTTCAACCAATAAATTATTTTTGAAAAACATGTTCTGAATGTGGTTCTTTAGTGGTGCCTCTGGTGAAGGACATTGCACACGCCTTTAAAATAGTGGACTCAATCTGATTTTGCAATTATTTAAAAAAAAAAAAAACAGCATGTAAAAAAAAAATAGGCAAGAACCACAGACAAAGCATATACTTCTAAGTCTTTATTTCTTAAAAAAAGTCAATTAGTTATTCAGTTTAAAGAAATTGGTGACAAATAAGATGGCGATACATCATAGAAGTGGTTGGGAGTCATTTAAGGGTCTTTACAGGGTGATAAGCTATTAGTTTTCAGCGCTGTACAGTTTCATAGGCAGGGAACAGAATGCTAATGGATGTTATGGGAGAAGGACTTAACCCTTTGGCAATAACATCACAATGAGACAAGCTGACTGTTCTTCCCTATGTGGACACTGATCATGGCGAGGCATGAAGGCATCAATACCATATAGAAAAGGGCATCTTAAAACCAAACAAGGCAGCCTGATCTAAATCAATGGAATGTCAATTCATAAAGGAATCATTTTAACAATAATTTAAGATGTCCAAAGTGTATTGACACTTAAAAGTTCCTTGAGTGAGTAAATAATTACAAAGGTTGACCACAACTTTTGTGCTATTTTAAGTGTAAACCTTTATATTACAAAAAACTGTTAAAATTAACCATTTGTTATAAAGCCCTTAAATGACATCTAAATGTTATGGTTCGAAAAACAGGAGGTAGAATAAAAAAAAGAAAAAAAATAGGAAAAAAAAAAAGGCCAAAAGAAAAAAAAAAATTAGAAAGACGAGCACTTCTGTAACAAAACATTCTGCTGACATTGTGTTTTAGTCTGCCTCCTCTTCCTCAGATTCAGATTCTGAAGAAAAGAAAAAAAAAGGCAAAAATTTAAGAGCCATTTTAGGCAGGGGAAAAAAAAAAAAAAAAAAAAACCTACTCACCCTCCTCAGCATTTTTCAGCCATTCTACAAACTTCTTCATCTGCTCCAGGAAGACGCTCTTTCCTTTGGCCACATGGGCTTCTGTGTACCACTTCAGAATAACCTCCTCGCTCAAAACATCAGCTACAGGCAGTCGAAAAAGAAAAAAAAGATTCAAAACACAGCCATAACCTCTGTAATCCACTAGTCAAGTAACATTTTTGTTTAAAATTACCATATTGCGACACACCTTTGGCTTAAGTGCATAGCTTTGAAGGGATCAAGTAAGGAAGACACACCTTTGTAAAGAAGCACCACGATCTTCTGGAAGGCCTTCATGAAGTGGATATTGTCGTAGCAGTACTCCTGGATCTTCAGCAGGAGGGTGAGCTCAGACAGGCCTTGTGAGGTGAAGGCCTTCAGCAATGGGCTGTATTGCTGCAAAACAAGTTGGCAGAAACTATTAGGGGTGGCACGGTACATGAAAAAACACCCGAACCGTTCGGTTCGCTTGTCTCGGTTCGGAGCGCATGTGCGTCTCACGGTTCGACGCATGCGTAATGTAACCTCGTGCCCGTATGTGACGTGTTTTCTTTTCGCGCGACATAAACTTGTTCGACTTGGACCGGCGCTGCACAGAGCAATCGGTGAATAACATCAATCTAGCGCGAGTCGGCTCCGTATGCATTCATCACTTTCGCGGTATTTGATGTCATTACCGATCGCTCTGTGCATTGCCGGTTCAAGTTAATAAACAAGCCAGTAAAAGTGGAGTATGGAGCGCTGCAGGTCACGGCACGCGGAGAAATGGCAAGTGGGAGAGATGAGGGAGTTGGAGGATGCGCCAGCGTCGTATAAGTTTATGGTATAAGTCCGGTGTGTGGGAACATTTTGGATTTCATGTTATGATATTTTAATTTAACTACAGTGGCACTTTATGTATAGATAAGAGCTTCAGTCATACGTTTCCAAACCCTGCACTTTAATTTTAAGTGGAAAAAAGTACCCTCACATTTTGGGAATAGAAGCATTGTCGATACTGTTTTTGTGTTGAGGTTGAATTTCAATTTCACTTTATGTTTATGGCCTTTGCTATTGCTATAGCTTAATTATCTATAGGCAATGAGGTTTCATGTATATTGACATTTAAAAGACAGTGTTTTAAGAGTTCCTCTCTTTTTCTTTTAAAAGATAGAATTTTGGTAAGAGCTGCAAAAGTTAGCAGTTGATGCATGAAAGTTAATTTCTTTGTGTAAATAAGATTTATGTGATAAAAATGCACAAGTTCTTGTAGAGATAGTGATACACATTCTCCTTTTTTTGCCAAATAAACAAAAAGCATGTCAATTTCTTCTCTCTTGCTGTATCTAAATCTCAGCTAGCTTTCCTCTGAGATAGTCCCAAAATGTGCTTAAAGTCAAAGAGTCAAATTCAGTTTGTGCATGATTGCATGAATATAATATATATTTTTTTAATACTGTATCCTAAAGTGTGGATAATTAAGCTATATATCACATGCTGAAGTACATTTCTGGAGTGTTAAAGATTAAAAGAAAAAATAACAAGAACCGTACAGAACCGAAAACCGTGACCCTCAAACCGTGATACAAACCGAACCGTGGGTTTTGTGAACCGTGCCACCCCTAGAAACTATTACTACCGATTAAATTAAAGGAAGTTATGTCGCTTCAATGAGCGATGTAGATACCTTCAAGTGTTTGATGGCTTGCTCTGTGACGAGCTCCTCCTTTTTATTCCACTCGACAGCGCTCATAACACTGGTCCACACAATACCAATCATCGTCTGTTCAGAGATGCTCGTTTTCTTCATCTCCTCACGAACATAGGCAATGATCTGGGGAAGAAAAACACATTAGCTGAATACGGCAACAATAAACCTGCATAGCCAAAATATGGATGAAAATGTTAATCCTTAATATTTTAAATGAATCAATATTTGGATGCCTATTTTTAAATATATAAATTGAAAGTGGGAAAGTAGCCCAGCTGTTGACAAGACAAACTCACGTCTTTGAGGGTCTCGCCACGGGACATCAGCTCTTGCAGTTCTTTCTGAAGCTCTTTGCGCGCTCCAATGGACTGCTGGTTGCGAGCGAAATCTGAGAGTTCCTTTAGCCCGGCATCGGTGAAGTATTTTGAGAAGTGTTCGCAGCTACGCTTGTTGGCAGGGAACAGCTCCTGTTTTGTGCAAGAGGATGATCGATTAAAACATTTTTTTTTTAAATAAGAGAACAAAAAAAAAAATGCATCAACCAGAGGTCTTCACAGGTCCACACTTATGGCTCATCTCCACTAAGCGGTACGGTACGTAATTATTTGCGTTTCCACTGTCAAAAGTTGTGAATGGTACCAAAAAAGCCGTACTAAAAGGTGGAGCTAGACTCACTGCAAAACGCTGCTTAGTTGACACAGTATGATCACTTGCACGTCCTAGAAGGGCATTAGAAGCACCATTTTTTTAATATACATTTGAAATATCCTACTGTTATCGTCACGAAATGTAGTAGTTTTTCAGGCGAGAATGTAGTTTTTTTTTAAATGGATAGATTTTTAATAGATTTGATAATTTGACTGAGCAGTCACCGGGCGCTCATGTACCCCGCCTTGATAAAATTATCAAGAGTTCGATAAATGTTCAATAATATTTATTGCCAAAAGTGGAACGAAACTCATGTCAACCACGCACGCCTCACAGTGAAATATTCTAAGTGTTTGTTATGTTCTGATAATAAAGAGTAGTTTAAAACCACAATAAACGCACTGATTTCAGATTTCCCCCGAGTTGAGTCAGCAGTACGATATTTACCATAAGCCTGTTGTCCATGCCAACTTTACGCAGGCTAGCAGCAACTGAGTTGATGTCTTTTTCGTTGATCCACGATTTGAAGAGTTTCACAGCGAAGGCGGCAGATACCCCTACAACAAAATCCAGACGATGAGTTAGTTTACATATTCTTCACTCAGAAAGTGCTGCCGTTAAACAAGTCTGTCATTACCTTCCTTAACCAAGTTCTCATTAAAGAGGCTGCTCAGGATGGAGGCTGATATATTGCCATTGGCCAGCAGGATTCCGGCAAGCATGGCCAATTTATTCCTCTCAGACTCGGTGAACCCTTTTAAAAACAGCAGCAGCTGTGAAAAAAAAAAAGACATTATGGGACTTTACAGATGAACAATGAAGCAGTCTTTGTTTGACTAACAAATACGTGATAATCCTTAGTTCAACAACTTTGCTTACCTTCTTAATCTCCTCTTCAAACCCTTTCTCCAGGTACTTGTAACGCCTGATCAGCTTGTTAAAAACCTACAGCACAAGGTGAATATGTTGAAACATGTAAAGAGGAAGCCGAAAAGTACAATTAATACCCATGACAGTGACGTTAAATCAGAACAAGCTCTGAAACGTTAGACTATTTAACAGCCAAGCAGTTTATAATGGTGAACACCTGAGCATACGCCTGCATGGTCTCCAGGTCTTCACTTGCCGTGAAGAGGCAGAACTCAGTACGGGTCAAGTCATCAGACAGAGTCCCTCCTGGGGCTGAAAAAAAAAAGAGAAATATATACAAATACAAACCATTGAATTAAAATGGTTTATTGCAATTCCAGCCCACTGATATAGCCATAAATAACTGCTTACCCAGCATTCCTCCAGCCACCAGGATGTCGAAGAGAGTCTCAGCATACCGGCGGTAATCGAGCTTGGCGCCAGAGGCATCAAGGAACTTTGCAACCGCTTCCAAATCAGTGCCAGTTTGGTTCAAGCCTTGAACAATACTTTCTTGAAACTGAGTAGGGTCAAATCTCTCCTTTTCATCTGTGGGGAAATGAGTTTTAAAATGGGTGGCACTTTAACACAGAGGTTCCTGAGGCTAAGGGTTTTCAATTCAGATTACTTTTTATTTACTGCCATAAGGGTTTTCAATCTTATAGAACTAATGGTTGAAGTACCCAACTTTTGGGGCATTCACACCAATTTTAGCTCCTACTAGGGGTGGGAATTACAAGGTACCTCAAAATACCGATATCACAATACAGCAATTCTGCGATAATCAATGTATCATTAAAGGATTGTCTAGCAAATATCATGATATTAGTCTATGAAAACACAGCACCTGTGAAAAGGTTAAGTGCTGGTTTTCCAGACTTAGGACAATTAATTTACTCACACTGTTGTTCTCCATTCAATAAAATCTTGTTCTTAGGTCATTTAACTTTTGTTCACATACATTCATTTGTTTGTTTAGAGCCACATTGAGGAGCCATGAAATATATCGATATTTGGTGCCAGCATACAAAATTCTTGTATCGAACGGAAAAGAATAACGACATTTCCCTATCGATATTTTGTCCCACTTGAGAGAAGGATCTAACCAATCACAATAGGAACTACCAGTGGGGTAAGTGCTGATTGGCCGAATGCACAAAACACCAGTACCAGCATTTTTTGAAAAACAAAACAAATTAGTCTATTTACTCAATGAACAAACTCTACAAACATTTATAGATGGACCTTCTAATCTTTACAATAAGGAGAAAATCTAACAACTTTAAGGGGACCAAGTGAAACATGATATTATATTTCTGTTCAACTATAGACACTGGGCATCAACCACAAGGCAAACAGCCAAACACTAATATTTTTTCATAAACCCCACTGTCTATTTTCTTTGTACAACAATTAAATCTAACAACGTTTTAGGCAGGATTACTAAACAGAGAATGGGAGCGCTGTGTGCTCAGACGAAATAAATGTCTGCCGCGCCAAAATAAAATTCATAAGGGCAGCTTGTTCCTACTGGCGGTGCGAATGCAACCAGAAAAATGGTCCTAGGGGAATATTTAGTTCTCGGGGAACCACCCTGGTGGCTAGATCCTATAACCAAGTTCCTAAAAGTACTAAGTGCGAAAAAGGCTTTAGCTACCACAAAGCCCCAAATACGATCTTCCTAATGCGAAGGAACCCGCGTCATGAAATTTTAAATTTAAAAACTGTCAAGCAAGATCAGTTTTTAAAACGTCACGTGAACAGATCCTAAATCAATTTAATAAAATAATTTATTGAACAGTAATTTGTTAAATCTCACTCAAACATCTTGTTAGTAAAAGTTATTTACACACCATTTTTCTCTGAATTTTTCTACGGACTGCTTAGTACTCCATCACAGCCCCCGGGACCCCAGTTTGAGGAGCCTGGTGTGAGGCTACTTACCTCTTTTCCTAGTTTTAAAACGCTGGCCGGTAAGCGTTGGCTTTTGCTGCTTTTGATTATTCATAAAAGACACCTATGAAAAGAAGAACAATATTTAAGAACATTTCATTGAAGAGCACAAAGAAACCGCATGTAGATGTGGCAGGACATTTCCAAAGCCATCAATACAATTAAAAAAAGAAAATGCGCTAAACAATACTGTCAATACTTTAGGGATTTAAAACGTGAATAATAAACTGGTTTAATTAGTAGTTTCAGTAAAACCTGTAGTAATTAATCCAACGTGAAAGCATACATCACGTTGTCTCGTGGGCAAATTATACACTTTAGTATTGCTCAGATAAAATCCAAAACTTGTTTAATTACTAATTGCATATGGATATGTTACTGTAGAAATGTGTTAAATAACGTTAACGTTTATGTATTTTTTTGAGGGGGTCTGAACTGCAACTCACGCGCTGGGCTCGCGCTAAAGCTAACCGGCTAAAAAGAGGCCTAACCGCTCCAAACATTTTTTAAGAACCACTTATCAAATTTTACTTATCAATATAAAGTATTTCAGACCCAAACGAGCACAATGCCAATAATTTACTAAATTAACATAAAAAAACAGGAATTATAACTTACAAGGTATTATCTTTTATATTAAATTGTTATAATATCGGGGGCTCCGCCATCATGATTTAAACAGCTGATCACAAACGTTAGCCCCAAAAAAACGGCCATCCTTTTAAAATAAGGATATAAAACCACTCAAGCTTAAACCGTATACAATTATTATACGTATATAAAATACATAATGGGCTTACCGAAATGAATTCAGATAAAAAACGGCTTTTGAACCCAAGAACAAAGCAAGACAATAGCAGGTTCAAACTCAACACACAAAACCCTCCCTGATGGCAAGAGCATGATGCGCCTGCGCAGAAGAAGATCAGAGAGGGGAAACAATGGACTCGTCCATTACAGGGGAGTGTGAGGGGTTAGAGGGGTGTTTATTGATGAAATAATGATAGTTAGACGTTTACAACTATTGTTTAGTCAATTACAATATTTATATATGACCAAAAAGTTTCTTAGAGTGTAAAATATACTCTTTTACTATATATGTGAAAGTTCATAAAAACATGTACCCCCTCCCAGCTGACAGTGATTTGTAAGCCTAATGCGGGTCATACCATTGTAATGAGGGGTGTGATTATTTTTTTTTTCCTTTATCCAAGGGTAAACCATAAAAAGCATTGAGTTCAATTAGGTCAGCACGCTAAGCTTTGATTTGCATATTTTAGTATTATTGTAATTTTCTTGAAATGTATATTTTATATTTGAAGCTAAATATGAAATATTTTCACACAGATACTTTGAGTAGGCTACATAGTAGGCCTAGCCTATATATAGCCTACCTAAATCAAAAAAAGAGTTTCATGTCCATGTATTCCTTTGATAGTTAGTGAAGTGAAGTGAAGGCCAAGTATGGCAAACCATACTCAGAATTTGTATTCTGCATTTAACCCATCCAAGTTAGTGCACACACACATTAGGAGGACACACACACACTGTAAACTGTCTACTGGACACATTCACTACGGCGCCCAGGGACCGATTGTGGTTAGATGCCTTGCTCAAGGTACCTCAGTTGTTTCTGCAAGTATTGAGAATCGAACCCACAACATTCGAACATTCAAGTCTGACTCTCTAACAACAAGGCCAACAATAATCTGCTTTGTGGCCAGATCATCTCAGACCAACTAGGCCTACATTGTCATTGACAACTAAAATGGGTGAGAACAATCATACTATACCAACAATAAATATTTGCCTTAGAACAGGCCTTAAAAAGCTCAACAGGGACGGCTGTGTGTACATTGGCATCTTACAACTTGAGCTCAATCATGCCCTGGGATTTTACCATGAGCAAACTAAGAGCGATCGTGACAAGTATGTCAAAATCAACATCCAGAACATCTACACCTACAACCAAAACACCCCATATGACTACGGCTCCATCATGCACAATGGAAGAACTGCCTTCGCCATTCAGCGCTGGCTGGAAACCATCACTCCCATTCCCGATGGGACTGTGGAAATCGGACAGACGCAGAGATTGTCCAACATCGACATCCTGAGGATCAAGAAGCTGTATGGATGCTGAAGATGAGACGGATACACATTATTTAAAACTGTTCAACTGTCTGTATAGATAGTGTGATGTGGTGATGGTCTTTACTTTCTAATGGTGTCGTATTTCTGAAATATGTAAAGTTTAATTAAACATTTATCAAATGTCAACCTTTTTGTGAACTCTTTGCATCTATTAGTTTTTCTTCTCTAATAATGTTTCTTCTTTTTGAACGAATAAAAATAATTTCCAAAACAATAAAGAAAGATAAAAATGAAGGAAAACCCACTGCACGCACATCTTCTTCACGCATTCCTGAATTTCACCGTGAAAGGCAGGGCAAAGCCTTTAACATGTGATGTCAGTCAGTCAGTCGCTCATTCAACTGATGGTTAGTAAACCAGGAGCATCTGTGACAACTCATCTTCCCATCACATATCCTTCTCAACTCATCATGTCATCTCTAGCTGTGAACAGTGAGCTTGTCTTCTACGTTAATGGCAAGAAGGTATGATTCAATTATAAATACTGATTTTAAATGTTTACAGATTTGAAAATGTAAGGCGCGTATATGTGGAGGACTTTTCATTTTCTTAATAGTTTTTGGCTAATAATATTGTTAATATGTAATATATGGCTTTTATATTGTGTTAGTTCATAAATAAAAGTGTTTTCAATTTCAAGTTGCTGTCACAATTGTCACAAGCTGTGAAATACTATCTCAAAAAAAAGGAAGTGATTCTGCTGGAATTATCACTGTGATGAATATTAACATTTTTTTATGTTTAGTCTACTCATATTCAAAGTACATAACCAAACTTGAACATATAACCAGCAGAAAATGGCGTGACTAAACGTGCATGTCTGAATCGTGGCACATGACAGTCAGCCAGCAGCCAAAAAAGAAATCTTTACCTCTCATGTATGATGCCATGAAAATGATTTTCTACGCTGCACACAGTCAGTTCATCATGTGTTTGCCCTTGTCACACACATACACTTTCTAAATATAATTGATGTTCATCTATTCCAATGTTTCCACATTTCTCTTAGAATTCAACTCAAAACAAGTAACATAAAATCACTGTAAAAAAAAATATTGTTGGTTTAACTTGAAAAAATTAAGTAGCCTGGCTGCCTTAAAATTTTAAGTTCATTGAAATGGGAAAATTGAGTTAATGCAATGGAGATTGATTTCAGAACTCAAAATATCAAAATATCATCAGAAACTCAAAATATTATGTTATCTGAACTATATAAATTATTTAAGTTGATTTGACAAAAGAAAAATGTTGTGATTACAAATTTTTACAGTGATCAGTGTGTGATATACTCAGAAATCCAATCCTGTCACATGACATGACCATACCAAACTGTGTATGGCTAATGGTTATCAATTGAAGATATTTGAGCAATGGCATATAGTCATTACATGTTTTTGCTATTTTTATGTAAAGATAGTAGAGAAGAATGCTGATCCAGAAGAGATGTTATTGGGTTACCTACGACGGAAGGGTATGGTTATTTCCATATGACAAACATTCTCCAAACAATGGTGTAGATACTTAGCCAAGGATATTAAAGATTTTATACTCACCAAGCCTGTATTTGCTTGTATGATGTTTTGGTGTCCAGTTGGTCTTACGGGCACAAAGTATGGCTGTGGTGGAGGGGGATGTGGAGCCTGTACGGTGATGCTGTCCAGATATGACCCTATCCAGGACACTGTGCTGTATCTTTTACTCGTATATCAAAACTAGCGGTATAAAACCTTTATATGAAACAAACGAAAGGAATATCTTTTGACATAATCAATGCTTTAATCAGCAAAAACTTTATCAAATTTATTGAATTTTTCATTTAAAAAAGTTATGGATTAAATCGTTTCATAGTCCTTAATCCGTTCTTCAGACACTGGTCGGTAAACGCGTGTCTGCAGCCAATTTGTGCTCTGCACGGTGCGGCGGTGGTGACCGTCGAGGGCATTGGAAGTACTAAGACTAAACTACATCCTGTTCAGGTACCTGATTCTACCTAAGAGACAAACTACATATCAATGTTCAAAGTAGGTTCTTTGAATAGGTTTTCCAGAACCATGTAGACATTGTTTTGTTTTGTTTAGGAGCGTATAGCAAAGGCTCATGGGTCTCAGTGTGGGTTCTGTACTCCTGGGATGGTGATGTCCATGTACACATTACTTAGAAACAACCCACATCCCAACATGGAGGACATTCGAGAGACACTGGGAGGTAACAAAAATACAGATACACGCAATTTTGAAAACTACGAATTTAAACACATTTAAAAACCTTGCGTTTTCTCTCGTTTAAGGGAACCTGTGTCGTTGCACTGGGTATCGACCGATAATTGACGGATTCAAGACATTCTGTGATGTAATAGCTTTGAACTTTTAATACAACATAAAAACATTTCAACAAAGAAGTCACAATCAGTACATTTAACAATTTGTAAAACTATTGATTTTGACTGAAGAAAACTAACATGTGCTCATAATGTGATCCATATGTTTCCAGACTCCAATATGTTGCCAAAATGGTGACGGAAATGGGAAATGTTGCATGGAAAGCAGCAATTCCCACAACAATGAATCTGATGTAAGACAATATGAGAAACAGAAATTCTTACAAATGCATATGCAAATTAAATGTGACTTTTTATTAGTGGAACAGCACAACAGAAAACCTATTACTTTTTAGCAGACAAAGTTAAACTCTTCTACTACTGGTATTTTTGGTAGATATCTGGAAATCTTTTCAGCTTGGATGATGTCTTACCCCTCGACCCAACTCAGGATCTGATCTTTCCCCCAGAGTTACTGGTAAGCAAACCGTTCACTCTTGGGTCGTTTTAACCCAATTTGGGGACAAACCCAGCCATCGGGTTACATTTTTAAATTACATTTTTATCCCGATGGTTGGGTTTGTCCATATTTTACCCAAAATTGGGTTAAAACAACCCAGCATTTTTTTTAGAGTGTTTGAGTTCTTGTGGTAGCTAATAAGAACATGGATATTTCAGGCCACTGATCTTTGTTATATCCTTTCTTTCTATCAGATTATGGGGAAGAAAAAAGCAGAACAACTTTGTTTTCAGGGCGAAAACGTCAGGTGGATTTCCCCAGCAGATCTGAAAGATTTAATTAGATTGAAAACTGAATACCCCAACGCACTTCTGTTGGTGGGGAACACAACCATAGGTTGGTTTCAAGAGGAAGTTCATCCATCCATGCATCTATGCATCCATGCATCCATCTATCTATCTATCTATCTATCTATCTATCTATCTATCTATCTATCTATCTATCTATCTATCTATCTATCTATCTATCTATCTATCTATCTATCTATCTATCCATCCATCCATCCATCCATCCATCCATCCATCCATCCATCCATCCATCCATCCATCTGATTTTGTTCTCTCACAGGGCCGAAGATGAACCTGAAGGGAACCGTCAATCCTTTGGTGATCTATGGTGGAAGCGTTCCAGAACTTCGTGCTATCAAATGGCAAAACAATAGTAAATCACATTCAAACAAAGCATCGCCATTACATATGTGAATACAAAGTGAATATTAAAGCCCAAAGTAAATTCAACAACACTTTTTTTTTAGGCATAACTGTAGGGGCAGGATGCAGTTTGTCTGTTTTGAAGGACGTCCTGCTGCGTGGAATTGAGGAACTCGGCCCAGAAAAGAGCAGGGTTTACCAGGCCCTTGTTCAGACTCTACAGTGCTTGGCCAGCCAACAAATACGCAACATGGCTGTGAGTAACAAAAACAAATTACCATGAGGAATTAAGAAGAACAGTTGTCTACATGTTACACTTTTGTTTATGTTGGAATTTCAAGACCATCGGTGGAAATATCCTGAGCGCCAACCCCAAATATGACCTGAGCAGCATTCTCGCAGCGGCGGAGTGCACGCTACACATTGTTTCCAAAGGTAATTTCAGTGTATTTGGACTTTATATTTAAATGTAGAAATATACATTTTTTTCACATTTGTTCTCTGTTGCCAATATATTAAACGTGGGAAGTAACTATTCATTTAAAAAAAAAAAAAATAAGAATAAGAATTACATTTTTGTTCCTTTGTCCTTAAATATAGATGGTACGCGAGAGATTTGTCTAAGTGAGGAGTTTTTCACAGACTTTGGTAAAACAGCTCTACGACCAGATGAAGTTCTGCTGGCTATTGATATTTCCCACTCGACACCGGTATATACTTCAAAATGGAGGAAGCTAAGCCTACTTAATATTACCAAACTACGTCAAGTTTCAACTTGGCCCTAAAAGACTTTTAAAACGACAAATATGCTACGAATTCACTTGCCATTTTGAAAAATAAATACTAATCCCTGTGTTTTTCAGTGGGAGTTTGTTTCAGCATTTCGCCAGGCACAGCGCAGAGAGTTCGCCTTCTCCATAGTGAATGCTGGTATTAGGGTATCGTTCAGGCATGACTCAAATGTGGTGGAGCATCTGGATATTTTTTATGGAGGTGTGGGTCCCACCCTGGTAAAAGCCAGACATACCTGTAAAGAGCTGATGGGAAGGTAAAGCTATCACAAGGCGTGCATAATTTATATCCGTAAATCCTGTATATAAGAACAGCCAACATTGCAAAATCTGACATCTTAGCTGCATTGTAAACATTCCTGTCAATTAACTCTTTGGCAGAAAATGGGATGAGAAACTTCTGGTAGAGGGAACACAGCTCTTAGAAGGAGAAATCTCCGTGCCCCCTACTGCCCCTGGTGGACGGGAGGAGTATCGCAAGGCTCTAGTACTCAGCTTCTTTTTTAAGTTTTACATGCAAGTGCTGCTGGAACTCCAACAAAAGGTATGATGATGCTTATAATTTGTTTAAAAGTGAGCAATGTACTTAAGTCATGCTTTTTTCTCCCCTAAAGGAGGTTTCTGTGAATGATTTGCCATTAGAGTATGTCAGTGCTCTAAAGCCCTTCAAAAATGAGGTACCACAAGGAAACCACTCTTTTCAGGTGAGCAGACCCAAGTCAAGCTTGAGTTGTCATATCAAGTCTGTCTGATAACAAAAACGTTCTCATTACATTCCAATTAAATTACAGCTTGTACCAGAGACTCAGTCTTCTAGCGACCCAGTGGGACGCCCCAATGTTCACCAGGCCGCCCTTCAACAGGCTACAGGAGAAGCTGTGTATTATGATGACATCCCATCTGTTAAAGGAGAACTCTTCGCTTCCATGGTAACCAGCACCAGGGCTCATGCAAAGATCATGTAAGTGGACGGAAATTCATTTATGAGATAATAAATATTTTTTTTTTATATTTTTTTCTGACACAATCACGCATTTCAGAAATTGAACACCACCACAAGACAAAATATCACCTCATAATTTGCTTTATTTTCCCGTGTAAGATCAAACATTTTGACCCAATTTAAAACCATCAAAAGACAAAGACCATCACCTCATTACATTATTCATCTGTATATGGATAAAACATAATAAATGATTAAACAGCACACCCATATAGCTTGTTGATCCTCAGGATGTCGATGTTAGACATATCCTGCCTCTGTCCGATTGTCACCGTCGCATCAGGAATGGGAGTGATGGTTTCCTTCCCGGTCTGGTTAGTGAAGGCCGTTCTTCCATAGTGCATGATGGAGCCGTAGTCATATGTGGTGTTTTGATTGTTAGTGTTCTTCAATTGAAAGTTGGAGGCATAATTGGTAGGGATGTACTCCCAGTTGATTTTGACATACTTGTCACGATCGCTCCTGTTTTGCTCGTGGTAGAAGCCCAGAGCATGATTGAGCTCATGTTGTACGATGCCACGATACACACAACCAGTTCTTTTGAGGGAGACCACCTGTTTGCCACCAATTCTACCAAGATAAGAGTAGCACCTGAGAGAAAAAGAGAATTTTATATTATCAATCTGTGTTTAACATCTTACTCACTGTAAAAGAGTTTTGCTAAGGTCAGTTAAATATTTTTCATTTGTATTGTATGAATATCCTCACCCATCTTTGTTCTCAATACTGATGTAGTCGGTCTGAGATGATCTGAGCACAAAGCGGACGCAGGTTTTGTTGTGAAAGGTGGACATGGCGTTCTGAATAACAGAGATGTCACTAGAGGCTGCAAAGAAAAAGTACCACAGGTTTTTAAATATGATTTACACACACATATATTATGCTAAAATGAATAAAGATGATTTACTTACAGTATTCACTGCTTATTATATAAGGGACCTCTACAATGTTGCTAGAGTTTTTCTTCCAGAAACAGTTGTTGTTGTAGCAGTAGAGAGCATTTTTGGTTTTGGGAAACACCAGATCTCCTTCAATCAGGTGTACCGATGATGCTGTATTTAAAGAAGGTTTTTTAATGAAATTTCTCATCAGTACATTTTAGATATATTTCACTATTTTATGAAACCCATTGTTGGCTTAACAGGAATCTACAAGATGCCTGACCATTGTTGGACTCCAAAATCTTTGTTGTGATGTCCACATTTCCAGGTATGGGTGAGAACCCATTGTGATGGACAGGCTTCTGATTATGAAAAAAGAAAAAGAAAAGTTAAATATTACTCTTTTATAGGAAAGTTCATCATCTGAGTGCATTGAGAGACTAGAAAAAGTCTTACCCTGACAGGAGACGCCTGGGAGATGCCGAAGAGAATCAGCAGAATAGAGAGGGAGGCTCTTGGGTCCATGTTGTCTCAGTGTAGGGATGTTTAGGATGCTCCTGGACTGATATTTGGTGTCTGCGAGCGGTTGAACCTAAACTTTATATTCACCTGTGTAGGTGGGTCAACCAGGGTTAAGCCTTAGTGTCCAAAGGGAGGTAATTAACTCATCTGTTAATCCAAAACATTGCACAACCAGATCATTTACAGATTGTTTTGCTAATCCACTGAAATAAACAAAGGCAATTACTTTTTTGTATCAAGATCCCCAAAACTCTATTATACGGGGAGTGTCCCAAACACTTTAAATGGTTTCTTAATACAGATCTACAACAAAATGATTTGCGTCAACATCAAATTTGGAGGTGATAGTTAAGCTCATCATGAAATTTCTTTACTATTTCTTTAAGTGCATTTTATTCACTGGATCAACTGTACCCAATATTCCTCTTTAAAGTCTTTTGCAGGCAAGGAGTACAATACTTCAATTCTTGGTAAATTTTCACTATGGCTACGAAGTTACTTTTGCAAAATAGTTACAATCACTACTTTCCCATTTATGTACAGACACCTATAACCTGAAATATGCATGAGTATGATGGGCATTTGAAATCTGATTATCTGAAATCATGAGTATTGATGAGCATTTGAGACTGTGTCTTGCTCATCAGTACATGCAGAGAGAGTGATAAACTCCAAGATTTATATTTTAAAAACTACATAATATACCGTTAAAATCAAAATATATCTGATTTTGTGGAATGCGGTTGGACTTGTTATTTGTGACAAAATAACAGAATTTGGGTGTTGACCAAGAATAGGGGAGGATTTGTTCTTCTCTGGAGCTTAGATGTGCACCTGTCATAAGCTTTGCCTTTGTTATGTTAATGTACAGTTTTTCAGCCTAACATGTGTCATTGCATCGAAACTATGGTACGGAACTTAAGAAAGGCTGAGAAAAATAGTATCTTTTGATAATTTAAGAAAGGTTTTTCGTTCAAAGATAAAAACATTTCACTGTTTATTCTTGATTTTTTTTCCCTACACACACACACACACACACACACAAACACACACATATATATATATATATATATATATATATAAAACATTTAGGTCAAGTTTAATGATATATTACGACTACTTCTAGAAGAGGGTCTTGGCACAAGGTCTTTAAAATGTAGGTATCAGACAGGAAACCTTTCTTCTCAAACATCTGAACTAAATGTCAAAAATCTTTCAAAATCTACATTATAGCATTTTGACAAAAAAAAAAATATATATATATTTTTTTTTTTGAAATGCATAAATCATATTTTGTGCCCAGTCCTCCTAAGGTTTAGCCAGGTGGCTTTAATTAGGGTCCAGGAGAAGCTTAATGACACCTTTAATGCTACAATCAAGCACTTTCTTAAACTTTACATTGAATCACAAATAAAGTATTAGTTTGTCTTAAAGTTCACCTTTATTTTTCCCAACCCAACACAATCACACATTTCAGAAATCCAACACCATTAAAGGACAGAAACATAATCTCATTACATGATTCATCAACAGACACATAAACTATGTTCAATTATGTGTTTAAGCCTCATCTTCAGCATCCATACAGTTTGTTGATCCTCAGAATGTCAATTTTTGACATTCCCTTTCTCTGTCCGATTTCCACAGTCCCATCGGGAATGGGAGTGATGGTTTCCAGCCAGGGCTGAATGGCGAAGGCAGTTCTTCCATAGTGCATGATGGAGCCGTAGTCGTATGGAGTTTTTTGGTTGTTGGTGTTCTGTTTCTCGAAGTTGTAGGCCATATCAGGAGAGATGTTCTCAAAGTTGATTTTGACATACTTGTCACGATCGCTCCTAGTTTGCTCGTGGTAGAATCCCAGGGCATGATTGAGCTCATGTTGTACGATGCCAGTGTACACACAGCCGTACCTATTGAGGGAGACCACCTGTTTGCCACCAGTTCTACCTAGAGCAGAGAAGCACCTGAGAGGAGAGAGGAAATAAAGGGGTTAAATATTGATCTGTTAAAGGTCTGTTAAATGTTTCTTGTTGGGATAGTGTTCTCACCCATCTTTGTTCTCAATACTGATGTAGTCGGTCTGAGATGATCTGGCCACAAAGCGGATGCAGGTTTTATCGTGAAAGACCGACAGGGCGTTCTCAATCACTGATTTGTCAAAATTGGCTGCAAAAAGGGTCCTAAAATGGCATCTAAATGAATCGTAGATATGTGCAATGAATGAAGGAGATTCACGTACAGAATTCTCTGCTCACTATGTAAGGGATCTCCACTATGTCGTCAGAGTTTTTCTTCCACAAACAGTAGTTGTTGAGGCAGTAGAGAGCATTTCTGGTTTTGGGAAACATCACATCTCCTTCAAGCAAGACTTCAGAAGATCCTGTATTTAAAGAGAATTATACTGATGAAATAATGCAATTTATTCATAAATCCAGATCACTTTTCAGAAACGTGACCCATTGCTGGCTTTATCAAGATGCTTCACCATTGTTGGTTTCTAAAATCCTTGTAGTGATGTCCACAGGTTCAGGCTCTGAGACAAACACATCATCAGACATCTGCTCCTGGTGGTAGAAACAGAGATGTTTAAAACAAATCATTTGAGGACTGTTAATGGTTTAAGAGAGAGAGACTAGAAAGGACCTTACCATGAGAGGAGACGCCTGGGCGATGCCAAAAAGCAGCAGAAGAATGGAGAGAGAGGCTCTTGTGTCCATGTTGCCTCGATCAGTGTGTGGAGATGTTCAGGATGCTCCTGTGCTGAGATTTGATGCCTACGAGCTGTTCTGTCTGGACTTTATATTCACCTGAGTAGGTGGGTCTACTGGAGGATTATGGGTAGGGTCTTGGTGTCCAGAGTCTAAAATGTGTACCTTCAGGGAGGAAACTCTGACCTCGCCTGTTGGTCCAAAACTTTAGACAATCATAAAATGTACCTCAGTTTGTTTAACTAATTCCCTAAAATGGGCATGCTATATTTTTTGGACTTTACCACAAGCCCTAAGACAGTGGTGTACAGGGATGGTCCACAATACCTTAAATATGCTCTGTTGGTAGATTACAAATGAATCCTTATTTGTAAGAACATCTTAGTTCGTTATAGAGATTAGTAAACGACCACAAAAATATTAGCAAGATGGACAACTAGTTATTTAATAGAAACATTTTTGCTTATAGCTAAACTGGAAGCTTCTGATTTGAAGGGAAAATAGGACAATTACTGTGAATTGCTAAAATATTTTCAGGAGAAATGTAGTAATATAGTATTTCATTGCACTACACCGCTTCTTAATTGAAATAATTGTTTTGTTACTGAAAAGCAAAATTATTTCAAACAATGACAAAACAAACTGGCTGATTAATAAGGTAGTTTAATCGTTTAACTACGCATAACAATGCTACTGTATTTTAAACATTAAACTGTACTACATCATAACTAGTTAAAGAAAAGTCACATTTCAACTCTTTGAGGTTTAATGTTTTGATCAAAAAAGTTTCTAATTCGATTTTTACAAAAGTTATGTATTTTATTTTGTACTCCAGATGTTATAATCAGTTTTTGCAATCCAGCAGAAAAAAAAATGCTCAAAATGTATTTAGATTTTAACATCACAGACAAGAAGTTGTGAATCTCATTTACGTAGCGATTCTGAGTGGAGGGGTGAGGCGGATGTTTTCGGGGGAACTGCTCTTGCATAGTTTGATTTTGTTCATCTAGGCCAGAGCGTTCCCGTCTGAAGTGTGACGTACGTGTTCAAAAGTCCTGCTCTTATTGTGTTATCCTCCCAGCAAACAATAACATTGTTTATTGTGCCATTAAGCAGCTTGTTCATTTGTCACCTCCATGGATGGGAAGTAGATCCCTGATCTTGATATCACTCGTGTTTGTAGTGATTGTTATTTTCTTGTTTCGTTGTCAATATGCAATTTTTTTACTGTTCTTCCTCCAGTCAAATAATTCCACAATAACTAAGATCATCACTGCAACACACACCCGACACAGAATCGGCTCTGGCTCTTTTCACACTGATATTTTCCGCAATTTATCCCAGTATAGTATTATTACAGGTTCTTGTAAGAGTGCCGAATTTTCCAGCATTCTGGCTCTGGCTTGTGTTCATATAGAAAGCTCCCCGGCAATTTTCTGGAACCAAAGTCTATTGTGAACACAGCCCTTATTTTCACCAGAACTTCTGCACATGTCTACAACTGCATCTTTGGCTGACTTTGTGCTTTAGGTGATCAGATTTATGTCTGCTCGAGACTTTCTCAATCTTTGCCAACTTTGAAAGTTGAGTTTTCTTTACTAGAGGATGCCAGAGCAACAGACTCCAGAAGAGGGTCTTGACACAATAAAGGTCTTTAAAATTGAGGTGTCAAACGGGAAAACTCCCTTTTCAGCTGTGAACAACATATGATTGCACCAGAACTAAATCTCAAAAATCTTTCAAAATCTACATTAACGCATTTTTCAGCCCCCACCAAAAAATATATTTTGTTGAAATGCATAAATCATATACTGTGCCCAGTCCTCCTAAAGGTGGCTTTAATTAGGCTCCAGGAGAAGCTTAATGACACCTTTAATGCTACAATCAAGCACTTCCTCAAAATTGACATTGAATCACAAATAAAGTATGAGTTTGTCTTGCAGTTCACCTTTATTTTTCCCAACCCAACACAATCACACATTTCAGAAATCCAATACCGTTAAAAGACAGAAAGCATAATCTCATTACATTATTCACCTACAGAAACATAAACTATATTCAATTATGTGTTTAAGCCTCATCTTCAGCATCCATACAGCTTGTTGATCCTCAGAACGTCAATTTTGGACAATCCCTGCCTCTGTCCGATTTCCACAGTCCCATCGGGAATGGGAGTGATGGTTTCCAGCCAGGGCTGAATAGCGAAGGCAGTTCTTCCATAGTGCATGATGGAGCCGTAGTCGTATGGGGTGTTTTGGTTGTTGGTGTTCTGTTTCTCGAAGTTGTAGGCCATATCAGGAGAGATGTTCTCATAGTTGATTTTGACATACTTGTCACGATCGCTCCTAGTTTGCTCGTGGTAGAATCCCAGGGCATGATTGAGCTCATGTTGTACGATGCCATTGTACATACAGTCGTCCTTTTTGAGGGAGACCACCTGTTTGCCACCAGTTCTACCAAGAGCAGAGAAGCACCTGAGAGGAGAGAGGAAATAAAGGGGTTAAATATTGATCTGTTAAAGGTCTGTTAAATGTTTCTTGTTGGGATAGTGTTCTCACCCATCTTTGTTCTCAATACTGATGTAGTCGGTCTGAGATGATCTGGCCACAAAGAGGATGCAGGTTTGGGCGTGAAAGACCGACATGGCGTTCGCAATCACTGATTTGTCAAAATTGGCTGCAAAAAGGGTCCACAGGTTTAAAATGGCATCTAAATGAATCGTAGATATGTGCAATGAATGAAGGAGATTCACGTACAGAATTCTCTGCTCACTATGTAAGGGATCTCCACTATGTCGTCAATGTTTTTATTCCACAAACATTGGTTGTTGAGGCAGTAGAGAGCATTTCTGGTTTTGGGAAACATCACATCTCCTTCAAGCAAGAATTCAGAAGATCCTGTATTTAAAGAGAATTATACTGATGAAATAATGCAATTTATTCATAAGTTCCGATCACTTTTTAGAAAGGTGACCCATTGCTGGCTTTATCAAGATGCTTCACCATTGTTGGTTTCTAAAATCCTTGTAGTGATGTCCACAGGTTCAGGCTCTGAGACAAACACATCATCAGACATCTGCTCCTGGTGGTAGAAAAAGATGTTTAAAACAAATCATTTGAGGACTGTTATTGGTTTAAGAGAGAGAGACTAGAAAGGACCTTACCATGAGAGGAGACGCCTGGGCGATGCCAAAGAGCAGCAGAAGAATGGAGAGAGAGGCTCTTGTGTCCATGTTGCCTCGATCAGTGTGTGGAGATGTTCAGGATGCTCCTGTGCTGAGATTTGATGCCTACGAGCTGTTCTGTCTGGACTTTATATTCACCTGAGTAGGTGGGTCTACTGGAGGATTATGGGTGGGGTCTTGGTGTCCAGAGTCTAAAATGTGTACCTTCAGGGAGGAAACTCTGACCTCGCCTGTTGGTCCAAAACTTTAGACAATCATAAAATGTACCTCAGTTTGTTTAACTAATGCCCTAAAATGGGCATGCTGTATTTTTTGGACTTTACCACAAGCCCTAAGACAGTGGTGTACAGGGATGGTCCACAATACCTTAAATATGCTCTGTTGGTAGATTACAAATGAATCCTTATTTGTAAGAACATCTGAGTTCGTTATAGAGATTAGTAAACGACCACAAAAATATTAGCAAGATGGACAACTAGTTATTTAATAGAAACATTTTTGCTTATAGCTAAACTGGAAGCTTCTGATTTGCAGGGAAAATAGGACAATTACTGTGAATTGCTAAAATATTTTCAGGAGAAATGTAGTAATATAGTATTTCATTGCACTACACTGCTTTTTAATTGATATAATTGTTTTGTTACTGAAAAGCAAAATTATTTCAAACAATGACAAAACCACCCCACTGATAAGTAAAGTTTAAACGTTTAACTACGCATAACAATGCTACTGCATTTTAAACATTAAATTGTACATCATAACCAGTTAATGAAAAGTCGCATTTCAACTCTTTGAGGTTCAAAGTTGTGATCAAAAAAGTTTCTAATTCGATTTTTACGGAAGTTATGTATTTTATCATGTAGTCCAGATGGTGTAATCAGTTTTTGCAATCCAGCAGAAAAAAAGCTCTCATTTTATTTTGATTTTAACATCACAGACAAGAAGTTCTGAATCTCATTTTACTTAGAGGTTCTGGGCAGAGGGCGGAGGGGATGTTTTCGGGGAACTGCTCTTGCATAGTGTGATTTTGTTCATCTACAAGGCCAGAGCCTTCCCGTCTGACGTGTAACGTGTAGATGTTCAAAAGTCCCGCTCTTATTGTGTTATCCTCCCAGCAAACAATAACATTGTTTATTGTGCCATTAAGCAGCTTGTTTATTTGTCACCTCTATGGATAGGAAGTAGATCCCTGATCTTGATATCACTCTTGTTTGTAGTGATTGTTATTTTCTTGTTTCTTTGTCAATATGCAATTTTTTTACTGTTCTTCCTCCAGTCAAATAATTCCACAATAACTAAGATCATCACTGCAACACACACCCGACACAGAATCGGCTCTGGCTCTTTTCACACTGATATTTTCCATGATTTATCCCAGTATACAGGTTCTTGTAAGAGTGCCGAATTTTCCAGCATTCTGGCTCTGGCTTGTGTTCATATAGAAAGCTCCCCGGCAATTTTCTGGAACCAAAGTCTATTGTGAACACAGCCCTTATTTTCACCAGAACTTCTGAACATGTCTAGAACTGCATCTTTGGCTGACTTTGTGCTTTAGGTGATCAGATTTATGTCTGCTCGAGACTTTCTCAATCTTTGCCAACTTTGAAAGTTGAATTTTCTTTACTAGAGGATGCCAGAGCAACAGACTCCAGAAGAGGGTCTTGACACAATAAAGGTCTTTAAAATTGAGGTGTCAAATGGGAAAACTCCCTTTTCAGCTGTGAACAACATATGATTGCACCAGAACTAAATCTCAAAAATCTTTCAAAATCTACATTAACGCATTTTTCAGCCCCCACCAAAAAATATATTTTGTTGAAATGCATAAATCATATACTGTGCCCAGTCCTCCTAAAGGTGGCTTTAATTAGGGTCCAGGAGAAGCTTAATGACACCTTTAATGCTACAATCAAGCACTTTCTCAAACTTGACATTGAATCACAAATAAAGTATGAGTTTGTCTTGCAGTTCTCCTTTATTTTTCCCAACCCAACACAATCACACATTTCAGAAATCCAACACCATTAAAAGGACAGAAACATAATCTCATTACATTATTCATCTACAGAAACATGAACTACATTCAATTATGTGTTTAAGCCTCATCTTCAGCATCCATACAGTTTGTTGATCCTCAGAATGTCAATTTTTGACATTCCCTTTCTCTGTCCGATTTCCACAGTCCCATCGGGAATGGGAGTGATGGTTTCCAGCCAGGGCTGAATGGCGAAGGCAGTTCTTCCATAGTGCATGATGGAGCCGTAGTCGTATGGAGTTTTTTGGTTGTTGGTGTTCTGTTTCTCGAAGTTGTAGGCCATATCAGGAGAGATGTTCTCAAAGTTGATTCTGACATACTTGTCACGATCGCTCCTAGTTTGCTCGTGGTAGAATCCCAGGGCATGATTGAGCTCATGTTGTACGATGCCAGTGTACACACAGCCGTACCTATTGAGGGAGACCACCTGTTTGCCACCAGTTCTACCTAGAGCAGAGAAGCACCTGAGAGGAGAGAGGAAATAAAGGGGTTAAATATTGATCTGTTAAAGGTCTGTTAAATGTTTCTTGTTGGGATAGTGTTCTCACCCATCTTTGTTCTCAATACTGATGTAGTCGGTCTGAGATGATCTGGCCACAAAGCGGATGCAGGTTTTATCGTGAAAGACCGACAGGGCGTTCTCAATCACCGATTTGTCAAAATTGGCTGCAAAAAGGGTCCACAGGTTTAAAATGGCAACTATATGAATCGTAGATATGTGCAATGAATGAAGGAGATTCACGTACAGAATTCTCTGCTCACTATGTAAGGGATCTCCACTATGTCGTCAGAGTTTTTCTTCCACAAACAGTAGTTGTTGAGGCAGTAGAGAGCATTTCTGGTTTTGGGAAACATCACATCTCCTTCAAGCAAGACTTCAGAAGATCCTGTATTTAAAGAGAATTATACTGATGAAATAATGCAATTTATTCATAAATCCAGATCACTTTTCAGAAACGTGACCCATTGCTGGCTTTATCAAGATGCTTCACCATTGTTGGTTTCTAAAATCCTTGTAGTGATGTCCACAGGTTCAGGCTCTGAGACAAACACATCATCAGACATCTGCTCCTGGTGGTAGAAACAGAGATGTTTAAAACAAATCATTTGAGGACTGTTAATGGTTTAAGAGAGAGAGACTAGAAAGGACCTTACCATGAGAGGAGACGCCTGGGCGATGCCAAAAAGCAGCAGAAGAATGGAGAGAGAGGCTCTTGTGTCCATGTTGCCTCAGTGTGTGGAGATGTTCAGGATGCTCCTGTGCTGAGATTTGATGCCTACGAGCTGTTCTGTCTGGACTTTATATTCACCTGAGTAGGTGGGTCTACTGGAGGATTATGGGTGGGGTCTTGGTTTCCAGAGTCTAAAATGTGTACCTTCAGGGAGGAAACTCTGACCTCGCCTGTTGGTCCAAAACTTTAGACAATCATAAAATGTACCTCAGTTTGTTTAACTAATGCCCTAAAATGGGCATGCTGTATTTTTTGGACTTTACCACAAGCCCTAAGACAGTGGTGTACAGGGATGGTCAACAATACCTTAAATATGCTCTGTTGGTAGATTACAAATGAATCCTTATTTGTAAGAACATCTGAGTTCGTTATAGAGATTAGTAAACGACCACAAAAATATTAGCAAGATGGACAACTAGTTATTTAATAGAAACATTTTTGCTTATAGCTAAACTGGAAGCTTCTGATTTGCAGGGAAAATAGGACAATTACTGTGAATTGCTAAAATATTTTCAGGAGAAATGTAGTAATATAGTATTTCATTGCACTACACCGCTTCTTAACTGATATAATTATTTTGTTACTGAAAAGCAAAATTATTTTAAACAATGACAAAACAAACTGGCTGATTAATAAGGTAGTTTAATCGTTTAACTACGCATAACAATGCTACTTCATTTTAAACATTAAACTGTACTACATCATAACCAGTTAATGAAAAGTCACATTTCAACTCTTTGAGGTTCAAAGTTTTGATCAAAAAAGTTTCTAATTCGATTTTTACGGAAGTTATGTATTTTATCATGTAGTCCAGATGGTGTAATCAGTTTTTGCAATCCAGCAGAAAAAAAGCTCTCATTTTATTTTGATTTTAACATCACAGACAAGAAGTTCTGAATCTCATTTTACTTAGAGGTTCTGGGCAGAGGGCGGAGGGGATGTTTTCGGGGAACTGCTCTTGCATAGTGTGATTTTGTTCATCTACAAGGCCAGAGCCTTCCCGTCTGACGTGTAACGTACGTGTTCAAAAGTCCCGCTCTTATTGTGTTATCCTCCCAGCAAACAATAACATTGTTTATGGTGTCATTAAGCAGCTTGTTTATTTGTCACCTCCATGGATAGGAAGTAGATCCCTGATCCTGATATCACTCTTGTTTTTAGTGAATTTAATTTTTGTTGTATTTTTGTCAATATGCAATTTTTTACTGTTCTTCCTCCAGTCAAATAATTCCACAATAACTAAGATCATCACTGCAACACACACCCGACACAGAATCGGCTCTGGCTCTTTTCACACTGATATTTTCCGCGATTTATCCCAGTATAGTATTATTACAGGTTCTTGTAAGAGTGCCGAATTTTCCAGCATTCTGGCTCTGGCTTGTGTTCATATAGAAAGCTCCCCGGCAATTTTCTGGAACCAAAGTCTATTGTGAACACAGCCCTTATTTTCACCAGAACTACTGAACATGTCTACAACTGCATCTTTGGCTGACTTTGTGCTTTAGGTGATCAGATTTATGTCTGCTCGAGACTTTCTCAATCTTTGCCAACTTTAAAAGTTGAATTTTCTTTACTAGAAGATGCCAGAGCAACAGACTCCAGAAGAGGGTCTTGACACAATAAAGGTCTTTAAAATTGAAGTGTCAAACGGGAAAACTCCCTTTTCAGCTGTGAACAACATATGATTGCACCAGAACTAAATCTCAAAAATCTTTCAAAATCTACATTAACGCATTTTTCAGCCCCCACCAAAAAATATATTTTGTTGAAATGCATAAATCATAAACTGTGCCCCATCTGCACAAAATTGTCCCCTATCTGCATAAAATGCATAAATCATGAACTGTCTCCTAAGGTTAAGCATTATTAGGCTCCAGGAGAAGCTTAATGACACCTTTAATGCTACAATCAAGCACTTTCTTAAACTTGAAATTGAATCACAAATAAATTATTAGTTTGTCTTGCAGTTCACCTTTATTTTTCCCAACCCAAAACACAATCACACATTTCAGAAATCCAACACCATTAAAGGACAGAAACATAATCTGATTACATGATTCATCAACAGACACAAACTATGTTCAATTATGTGTTTAAGCCTCATCTTCAGCATCCATACAGCTTGTTGATCCTCAGAATGTCAATTTTTGACATTCCCTGCCTCTGTCCGATTTCCACAGTCCCATCGGGAATGGGAGTGATGGTTTCCAGCCAGGGCTGAATGGCGAAGGCAGTTCTTCCATAGTGCATGATGGAGCCGTAGTCGTATGGAGTTTTTTGGTTGTTGGTGTTCTGTTTCTCGAAGTTGTAGGCCATATCAGGAGAGATGTTCTCAAAGTTGATTTTGACATACTTGTCACGATCGCTCCTAGTTTGCTCGTGGTAGAATCCCAGGGCATGATTGAGCTCATGTTGTACGATGCCAGTGTACACACAGCCGTACCTATTGAGGGAGACCACCTGTTTGCCACCAGTTCTACCTAGAGCAGAGAAGCACCTGAGAGGAGAGAGGAAATAAAGGGGTTAAATATTGATCTGTTAAAGGTCTGTTAAATGTTTCTTGTTGGGATAGTGTTCTCACCCATCTTTGTTCTCAATACTGATGTAGTCGGTCTGAGATGATCTGGCCACAAAGCGGATGCAGGTTTTATCGTGAAAGACCGACAGGGCGTTCGCAATCACTGATTTGTCAAAATTGGCTGCAAAAAGGGTCCACAGGTTTAAAATGACATCTAAATGAATCGTAGATATGTGCAATGAATGAAGGAGATTCACGTACAGAATTCTCTGCTCACTATGTAAGGGATCTCCACTATGTCGTCAGAGTTTTTCTTCCACAAACAGTAGTTGTTGAGGCAGTAGAGAGCATTTCTGGTTTTGGGAAACATCACATCTCCTTCAAGCAAGACTTCAGAAGATCCTGTATTTGAAGAGAAATTGATGTAATAATGCAATATATTCATAAATCCCGACCACTTTTCAGAAAGGTGCCCCATTGCTGGCTTTATCTACAAGATGCTTTACCATTGTTGGTTTCTAAAATCCTTGTAGTGATGTCCACAGGTTCAGGCTCTGAGACAAACACATCATCAGACATCTGCTCCTGGTGGTAGAAACAGAGATGTTTAAAACAAATCATTTGAGGACTGTTAATGGTTTAAGAGAGAGAGACTAGAAAGGACCTTACCATGAGAGGAGATGCCTGGGCGATGCCAAAAAGCAGCAGAAGAATGGAGAGAGAGGCTCTTGTGTCCATGTTGCCTCGATCAGTGTGTGGAGATGTTCAGGATGCTCCTGTGCTGAGATTTGATGCCTACGAGCTGTTCTGTCTGGACTTTATATTCACCTGAGTAGGTGGGTCTACTGGAGGATTATGGGTGGGGTCTTGGTGTCCAGAGTCTAAAATGTGTACCTTCAGGGAGGAAACTCTGACCTCGCCTGTTGGTCCAAAACTTTAGACAATCATAAAATGTACCTCAGTTTGTTTAACTAATTCCCTAAAATGGGCATGCTGTATTTTTTGGACTTTACCACAAGCCCTAAGACAGTGGTGTACAGGGATGGTCCACAATACCTTAAATATGCTCTGTTGGTAGATTACAAATGAATCCTTATTTGTAAGAACATCTGAGTTCGTTATAGAGATTAGTAAACGACCACAAAAATATTAGCAAGATGGACAACTAGTTATTTAATAGAAACATTTTTGTTTATAGCTAAACTGGAAGCTTCTGATTTGCAGGGAAAATAGGACAATTACTGTGAATTGCTAAAATATTTTCAGGAGAAATGTAGTAATATAGTATTTCATTGCACTACACCGCTTCTTAATTGAAATAATCGTTTTGTTACTGAAAAGCAAAATTATTTCAAACAATGACAAAACCACCCCACTGATAAGTAAAGTAGTTTAAACGTTTAACAACGCATAACAAAGGTACTGCATTTTAAACATTAAATTGTACATCATAACCAGTTAATGAAATGTCGCATTTCAACTCTTTGAGGTTCAAAGTTTTGATCAAAAAAGTTTCTAATTCGATTTTTACAGAAGTTATGTATTTTATCATGTAGTCCAGATGGTGTAATCAGTTTTTGCAATCCAGCAGAAAAAAAAGCTCTCATTTTATTTTGATTTTAACATCACAGACAAGAAGTTCTGAATCTCATTTTACTTAGAGGTTCTGGGCGGAGGGGATGTTTTCGGGGAACTGCTCTTGCATAGTGTGATTTTGTTCATCTACAAAGCCAGAGCGTTCCCGTCTGAAGTGTGACGTACGTGTTCAAAAGTCCCGCTCTTATTGTGTTATCCTCCCAGCAAACAATAACATTGTTTATTGTGCCATTAAGCAGCTTGTTCATTTGTCACCTCCATGGATAGGAAGTACATCCCTGATCTTGATATCACTCTTGTTTTTAGTGATTTTAATTTTATTGTATTTTTGTCAATATGCATTTTTTTTTACTGTTCTTCCTCCAGTCAAATAATTCCACAATAACTAAGATCATCACTGCAACACACACCCGACACAGAATCGGCTCTGGCTCTTTTCACACTGATATTTTCCATGATTTATCCCAGTATAGTATTATTACAGGTTCTTGTAAGAGTGCCGAATTTTCCAGCATTCTGGCTCTGGCTTGTGTTCATATAGAAAGCTCCCCGGCAATTTTCTGGAACCAAAGTCTATTGTGAACACAGCCCTTATTTTCACCAGAACTTCTGCACATGTCTACAACTGCATCTTTGGCTGACTTTGTGCTTTAGGTGATCAGATTTATGTCTGCTCGAGACTTTCTCAATCTTTGCCAACTTTGAAAGTTGAGTTTTCTTTACTAGAAGATGCCAGAGCAACAGACTCCAGAAGAGGGTCTTGACACAATAAAGGTCTTTAAAATTGAAGTGTCAAACGGGAAAACTCCCTTTTCAGCTGTGAACAACATATGATTGCACCAGAACTAAATCTCAAAAATCTTTCAAAATCTACATTAACGCATTTTTCAGCCCCCACCAAAAAATATATTTTGTTGAAATGCATAAATCATATACTGTGCCCAGTCCTCCTAAAGGTGGCTTTAATTAGGGTCCAGGAGAAGCTTAATGACACCTTTAATGCTACAATCAAGCACTTTCTCAAACTTGACATTGAATCAAAAATAAAGTATGAGTTTGTCTTGCAGTTCACCTTTATTTTTCCCAACCCAACACAATCACACATTTCAGAAATCCAACACCGTTAAAAGACAGAAAGCATAATCTCATTACATTATTCATCTACAGAAACATAAACTATATTCAATTATGTGTTTAAGCCTCATCTTCAGCATCCATACAGCTTGTTGATCCTCAGAATGTCAATTTTTGACATTCCCTGCCTCTGTCCGATTTCCACAGTCCCATCGTGGAAATCGTTTGTTTAACTAATTCCCTAAAATGGGCATGCTGTATTTTTTGGACTTTACCACAAGCCCTAAGACAGTGGTGTACAGGGATGGTCCACAATACAGTACCTTAAATATGCTCTGTTGGTAGATTACAAATGAATCCTTATTTGTAAGAACACCTGAGTTCGTTATAGAGATTAGTAAACGACCACAAAAATATTAGCAAGATGGACAACTAGTTATTTAATAGAAACATTTTTGCTTATAGCTAAACTGGAAGCTTCTGATTTGCAGGGAAAATAGGACAATTACTGTGAATTGCTAAAATATTTTCATGCGAAATGTAGTAAAATAGTATTTCATTGCACTACACCGCTTCTTAATTGAAATAATTGTTTTGTTACTGAAAAGCAAAATTATTTTAAACAATGACAAAACAAACTGGCTGATTAATAAGGTAGTTTAATCGTTTAACTACGCATAACAATGCTACTGTATTTTAAACATTAAACTGTACTACATCATAACCAGTTAATGAAAAGTCGCATTTCAACTCTTTGAGGTTCAAAGTTTTGATCAAAGAAGTTTCTAATTCGATTTTTACAGAAGTTATGTACTTTATCAAGTAGTCCAGATGGTGTAATCAGTTTTTGCAATCCAGCAGAAAAAAAAGCTCTCATTTTATTTTGATTTTAACATCACAGACAAGAAGTTCTGAATCTCATTTTACTTAGAGGTTCTGGGCGGAGGGGATGTTTTCGGGGAACTGCTCTTGCATAGTGTGATTTTGTTCATCTACAAAGCCAGAGCGTTCCCGTCTGAAGTGTGACGTACGTGTTCAAAAGTCCCGCTCTTATTGTGTTATCCTCCCAGCAAACAATAACATTGTTTATTGTGCCATTAAGCAGCTTGTTCATTTGTCACCTCCATGGATAGGAAGTACATCCCTGATCTTGATATCACTCTTGTTTTTAGTGAATTTAATTGTTGTTGTATTTTTGTCAATATGCATTTTTTTTACTGTTCTTCCTCCAGTCAAATAATTCCACAATAACTAAGATCATCACTGCAACACACACCCGACACAGAATCGGCTCTGGCTCTTTTCACACTGATATTTTCCATGATTTATCCCAGTATAGTATTATTACAGGTTCTTGTAAGAGTGCCGAATTTTCCAGCATTCTGGCTCTGGCTTGTGTTCATATAGAAAGCTCCCCGGCAATTTTCTGGAACCAAAGTCTATTGTGAACACAGCCCTTATTTTCACCAGAACTTCTGCACATGTCTACAACTGCATCTTTGGCTGACTTTGTGCTTTAGGTGATCAGATTTATGTCTGCTCGAGACTTTCTCAATCTTTGCCAACTTTGAAAGTTGAGTTTTCTTTACTAGAGGATGCAAGAGCAACAGACTCCAGAAGAGGGTCTTGACACAATAAAGGTCTCTAAAATTGAAGTGTCAAACGGGAAAACTCCCTTTTCAGCTGTGAACAACATATGATTGCACCAGAACTAAATCTCAAAAATCTTTCAAAATCTACAATAACGCATTTTTCAGCCCCCACCAAAAAATATATTTTGTTGAAATGCATAAATCATATACTGTGCCCCATCTGCACAAAATTGTCCCCTATCTGCATAAAATGCATAAATCATGAACTGTCTCCTAAGGTTAAGCATTATTAGGCTCCAGGAGAAGCTTAATGACACCTTTAATGCTACAATCAAGCACTTTCTTAAACTTGAAATTGAATCACAAATAAATTATTAGTTTGTCTTGCAGTTCACCTTTATTTTTCCCAACCCAAAACACAATCACACATTTCAGAAATCCAACACCATTAAAGGACAGAAACATAATCTGATTACATGATTCATCAACAGACACAAACTATGTTCAATTATGTGTTTAAGCCTCATCTTCAGCATCCATACAGCTTGTTGATCCTCAGAATGTCAATTTTTGACATTCCCTGCCTCTGTCCGATTTCCACAGTCCCATCGGGAATGGGAGTGATGGTTTCCAGCCAGGGCTGAATGGCGAAGGCAGTTCTTCCATAGTGCATGATGGAGCCGTAGTCGTATGGAGTTTTTTGGTTGTTGGTGTTCTGTTTCTCGAAGTTGTAGGCCATATCAGGAGAGATGTTCTCAAAGTTGATTTTGACATACTTGTCACGATCGCTCCTAGTTTGCTCGTGGTAGAATCCCAGGGCATGATTGAGCTCATGTTGTACGATGCCAGTGTACACACAGCCGTACCTATTGAGGGAGACCACCTGTTTGCCACCAGTTCTACCTAGAGCAGAGAAGCACCTGAGAGGAGAGAGGAAATAAAGGGGTTAAATATTGATCTGTTAAAGGTCTGTTAAATGTTTCTTGTTGGGATAGTGTTCTCACCCATCTTTGTTCTCAATACTGATGTAGTCGGTCTGAGATGATCTGGCCACAAAGCGGATGCAGGTTTTATCGTGAAAGACCGACAGGGCGTTCGCAATCACTGATTTGTCAAAATTGGCTGCAAAAAGGGTCCACAGGTTTAAAATGGCATCTAAATGAATCGTAGATATGTGCAATGAATGAAGGAGATTCACGTACAGAATTCTCTGCTCACTATGTAAGGGATCTCCACTATGTCGTCAGAGTTTTTCTTCCACAAACAGTAGTTGTTGAGGCAGTAGAGAGCATTTCTGGTTTTGGGAAACATCACATCTCCTTCAAGCAAGACTTCAGAAGATCCTGTATTTGAAGAGAAATTGATGTAATAATGCAATATATTCATAAATCCCGACCACTTTTCAGAAAGGTGACCCATTGCTGGCTTTATCTACAAGATGCTTTACCATTGTTGGTTTCTAAAATCCTTGTAGTGATGTCCACAGGTTCAGGCTCTGAGACAAACACATCATCAGACATCTGCTCCTGGTGGTAGAAACAGAGATGTTTAATACAAATCATTTGAGGACTGTTATTGGTTTAAGAGAGAGAGACTAGAAAGGACCTTACCATGAGAGGAGATGCCTGGGCGATGCCAAAAAGCAGCAGAAGAATGGAGAGAGAGGCTCTTGTGTCCATGTTGCCTCGATCAGTGTGTGGAGATGTTCAGGATGCTCCTGTGCTGAGATTTGATGCCTACGAGCTGTTCTGTCTGGACTTTATATTCACCTGAGTAGGTGGGTCTACTGGAGGATTATGGGTGGGGTCTTGGTGTCCAGAGTCTAAAATGTGTACCTTCAGGGAGGAAACTCTGACCTCGCCTGTTGGTCCAAAACTTTAGACAATCATAAAATGTACCTCAGTTTGTTTAACTAATTCCCTAAAATGGGCATGCTGTATTTTTTGGACTTTACCACAAGCCCTAAGACAGTGGTGTACAGGGATGGTCCACAATACCTTAAATATGCTCTGTTGGTAGATTACAAATGAATCCTTATTTGTAAGAACACCTGAGTTCGTTATAGAGATTAGTAAACGACCACAAAAATATTAGCAAGATGGACAACTAGTTATTTAATAGAAACATTTTTGCTTATAGCTAAACTGGAAGCTTCTGATTTGCAGGGAAAATAGGACAATTACTGTGAATTGCTAAAATATTTTCATGAGAAATGTAGTAATATAGTATTTCATTGCACTACACCGCTTCTTAATTGAAATAATTGTTTTGTTACTGAAAAGCAAAATTATTTCAAACAATGACAAAACAAACTGGCTGATTAATAAGGTAGTTTAATCGTTTAACTACGCATAACAATGCTACTGTATTTTAAACATTAAACTGTACTACATCATAACTAGTTAAAGAAAAGTCACATTTCAACTCTTTGAGGTTTAATGTTTTGATCAAAAAAGTTTCTAATTCGATTTTTACAAAAGTTATGTATTTTATTTTGTACTCCAGATGTTATAATCAGTTTTTGCAATCCAGCAGAAAAAAAAATGCTCAAAATTTATTTAGATTTTAACATCACAGACAAGAAGTTGTGAATCTCATTTACGTAGCGATTCTGGGTGGAGGGGTGAGGCGGATGTTTTCTGGGAACTGCTCTTGCATAGTTTGATTTTGTTCATCTACAAGGCCAGAGCGTTCCCGTCTGACGTGTAACGTACATGTTCAAAAGTCCCGCTCTTATTGTGTTATCCTCCCAGCAAACAATAACATTGTTTATTGTGCCATTAAGCAGCTTGTTCATTTGTCACCTCCATGGGTAGGAAGTACATCCCTGATCCTGAGATCACTCTTGTTTGTAGTGATTGTTATTTTCTTGTTTCTTTGTCAATATGCAATTTTTTTACTGTTCTTCCTCCAGTCAAATAGTTCCACAATAACTAAGATCATCACTGCAACACACACCCGACACAGAATCGGCTCTGGCTCTTTTCACACTGATATTTTCTATTATTACTTGGGTGTTGTATGAGTGCCAAATTGTCCAGCATTCTGGCTCTGGCTTGTGTTCATATAGAAAGCTCCCTGACAATTTTCTGGAACCAAAGTCTATTGTGAACACAGCCCTTATTTTCACCAGAACTTCTGCACATGTCTACAACTGCATCTTTGGCTGACTTTGTGCTTCATGTGATCAGATTTATGTCTGTTCGAGACTTTCTCAATCTTTGCCAACTTTGAAAGTTGTTTTTTTTCAGACTGATCTCATGAAGTAGCGTGTGTATGACACGCCAATTCGTATTTCCATTTTTGGCGTGCTATCAAAACGCATAATAGCTTTTCAGCGTGTTTATGAACGCCGTTGACTTAACGTTATTACTGTATATATAAATATATGACTTACCTCAACCCCGTCCCTAAACCTAACCGTCACTGGGGTTAATGGCATTTATGATTGTTCCCCCTACCATCCTAGGAAAAAAAAAAAGATCGCTCCCCAGATGTAGATCTACATTTTGCTTCGTTTCGCGCGGACATTTGACGGCGTGTACAGACACGCGGAATCACTCGGACGTTAATGGCGTAGACATACATGCATACACGCGGATAGCTCAAAATGCGTAGAGATAACACGCCACTTGACTCGAAAGTGGCGTGTATGTTTACGGAAAAGTCATGATGTCATGTTGTTTTTTTACATTTTTTTTATTTTTTACTAGAGGATGCAAGAGCAACAGACTCCAGAAGAGGGTCTTGGCACAATAAAGGTCTTTAAAATTGAGGTGTCAAACAGGAAAACTCCCTTTTCAGCTGTGAACAACATATGATTGCACCAGAACTAAATCTCAAAAATCTTTCAAAATCTACATTATAGCATTTTTCCACCCCCACCAAAAAATATATTTTGTTGAAATGCATAAATCATATACTGTGCCCAGTCCTCCTAAAGGTGGCTTTAATTAGGGTCCAGGAGAAGCTTAATGACACCTTTAATGCTACAATCAAGCACTTCCTCAAAATTGACATTGAATCACAAATAAAGTATTAGTTTGTCTTGCAGTGTAGCTTTATTTTCCCCAACCCAACACAATCACACATTTCAGAAATCCAACACCATTGAAATGACAGAAACATAATCTCATTACATTATTCATCTACAGAAACATGAACTACATCCAATTATGCGTTTAAGCCTCATCTTCAGCATTCATACAGTTTGTTGATCCTTAGAATGTCAATTTTGGACATTCCCTTTCTCTGTCCGATTTCCACAGTCCCATCGGGAATGGGAGTGATGGTTTCCAGCCAGGGCTGAATGGCGAAGGCAGTTCTTCCATAGTGCATGATGGAGCTGTAGTCGTATGGAGTTTTTTGGTTGTTGGTGTTCTGTTTCTCGAAGTTGTAGGCCATATCAGGAGAGATGTTCTCAAAGTTGATTCTGACATACTTGTCACGATCGCTCCTAGTTTGCTCGTGGTAGAATCCCAGGGCATGATTGAGCTCATGTTGTACGATGCCAGTGTACACACAGCCGTACCTATTGAGGGAGACCACCTGTTTGCCACCAGTTCTACCTAGAGCAGAGAAGCACCTGAGAGGAGAGAGGAAATAAAGGGGTTAAATATTGATCTGTTAAAGGTCTGTTAAATGTTTCTTGTTGGGATAGTGTTCTCACCCATCTTTGTTCTCAATACTGATGTAGTCGGTCTGAGATGATCTGGCCACAAAGCGGATGCAGGTTTTATCGTGAAAGACCGACAGGGCGTTCGCAATCACTGATTTGTCAAAACTGGCTGCCAAAAGGGTCCACAGGTTTAAAATGACATCTAAATGAATCGTAGATATGTGCAATGAATGAAGGAGATTCACGTACAGAATTCTCTGCTCACTATGTAAGGGATCTCCACTATGTTGTCAGAGTTTTTCTTCCAGAAACAGTAGTTGTTGAGGCAGTAGAGAGCATTTCTGGTTTTGGGAAACACCACATCTCCTTCAAGCAAGACTTCAGAAGATCCTGTATTTGAAGAGAAATTGATGTAATAATGCAATATATTCATAAATCCCGACCACTTTTCAGAAATGTGACCCATTGCTGGCTTTATCTACAAGATGCTTCACCATTGTTGGTTTCTAAAATCCTTGTAGTGATGTCCACAGGTTCAGGCTCTGAGACAAACACATCATCAGACATCTGCTCCTGGTGGTAGAAACAGAGATGTTTAAAACAAATCATTTGAGGACTGTTATTGGTTTAAGAGAGAGAGACTAGAAAGGACCTTACCATGAGAGGAGACGCCTGGGCGATGCCAAAAAGCAGCAGAAGAATGGAGAGAGAGGCTCTTGTGTCCATGTTGCCTCGATCAGTGTGTGGAGATGTTCAGGATGCTCCTGTGCTGAGATTTGATGCCTACGAGCTGTTCTGTCTGGACTTTATATTCACCTGAGTAGGTGGGTCTACTGGAGGATTATGGGTAGGGTCTTGGTGTCCAGAGTCTAAAATGTGTACCTTCAGGGAGGAAACTCTGACCTCGCCTGTTGGTCCAAAACTTTAGACAATCATAAAATGTACCTCAGTTTGTTTAACTAATTCCCTAAAATGGACTGTAGCTTTTGGACTTTATCATGTTTCCTAAGACAGTCACAGTGGACAGCTTTTCTGTCTGGACTTATATTCACCGGAGTAAGTTGGTTTACTGGAGGATTATGGGTAGGGTCTTAGTGTCCAGAGACTAATGTGTTTAACAGAAGGGAGTGCACTCTATGTTAAGTCCAAAGCTTTTTAGAATCAAGAGTAACCAAACTTGTTGAACTAATTAATTTAACAATGGATGCACTACTTAAATTTGGGAATCAAATTTTCGTCTGAACCTTATCACATCAGCTCTATAGATGCATCAGTGGCTCTAGCCATGCCTGGAGTGGTCGCCTTCGTCTCTGCCAAGGATGTTCCTGGTCAGAATCAAAGACTCTGGTTCAACAACCCAGAGGAGCTTTTTGCAGAAGAGGAGGTACTACAATAAACATTGCTGGTCCCGAGATACATCTGAATACTAAATTATTTCTACTTCAGATTAGATTCTTCAAGCTTTATAAGCCATCAACAGTGATGTTATTTATTTCTATTTCAGGTACTTTGTAATGATATGTTTTGTCTCTTTACCTTTTCCAGGTCATCTGTGTGGGGCAGATTATTGGTGCCATTGTCGCTGAGACCAGACAACAAGCCAAAAGAGCAGCCGAGCAGGTGGCCATTACTTACCAGGACATCCAACCTATCTTTTTTACTATAGAGGTATTTCTAAACAAATTTACATTAATAAAACACTTAATGGAGTGCTACATGAAAGTTTGGGAGCAGCACTTATCTTTTATCCTGCTAATCACAAAATCTTTCTTTTTATTAAGGAGGCCATAGAACACCAGTCCTTTTTTGACCCCAAGAGAAAACTGGAAAGAGGAAATGTCGAAGAAGCATTTGAGAAAGCTGACCACATACTGGAGGGTTTGTACAAATATATATGAATCCTTATATATCTCTTGAAATAGAAATCTTTTTTAAACCGTTATTTATTTTTTTCGATTCAATCTGAATAATCACTCTTATCTCACAGGTGAGCAGTATATGGGTGGCCAGGAACATTTCTACATGGAAACTCAGGGACTGATTGCGATTCCTAAGGGAGAAGCAAGTGAAATGGAGCTCTTTGTTGCCAGTCAGCATGCAGCTTATACTCAGGTTTGTATTACCCCAATGACATACATTGATGAATATGAATCAATATAAGGATATTCATATTTTTATGTAAATTACCTTAAAAAAAAAACAAGCTGATCTCATGAAGTAGCGTGTGTATGACACGCCAATTCGTATTTCCATTTTTGGCGTGCTATCAAGACGCATAATCGCCTTTCAGCGTGTTTATGAACGCCGTTGACTTACCGTTATATAAATATATGACTTACCTCAACCCCGTCCCTAAACCTAACCGTCACTGGGGTTAATGGCATTTATAACTGTTCCCTTACCATCCAAGGTAAAAAAAAAAGATATGACTTACCTCAACCCCATCCCTAAACTTAACCGTCACTGGGGTTAATGGCATTTATGACTGGAGATTTGACTGCGTGTACAGACACGCAGAATGATGCGGACGTTAATGGCGTAGACATATACGCATACACGCGGATAGCTCAAAATGCGTGGAGATAACACGCCACCTGACTCGAAAGTGGCGTATATGTTTACGCAAAAGTCATGATGTCATGTTGAAAAAAAAGGACATTATGAAAACGACAGTATTGGCATAATTTCCTTTTTGAAACAGGAAGTGGTGGGTATCACTCTTGGAATTGACTCCAATAAGATCACATGTCATGTGAAGAGGCTGGGAGGTGGATTTGGTGGTAAAGTCATGAAGATTGCATCCTTATCTGCCATCGCTGCTACGGCCGCTTACAAGTATGGCAAAATATGGGAAACTCTTTCTTCTTTTCATTTGGATGTGAAATTTGTGAAATTTAAAGAAAAGTTGTTTTGAAGATTTTAAAACAATGCTGATTCTAAGTATTGACTAAAATCGATCCACAGGACTGGCCGTGCTGTGCGATGTGTTCTAGAACGGGGAGATGACATGCTCATCACCAGTGGCAGATCCCCTTTCTTGGGGAAGTATAAAGTAATTTGACATTATGGGTAATAGTTTTTTTGACATCACTGGACAACTGTGCATCACAACAGCTTCCAACAAGTCCTATCTTTTTCCTACAGGTTGGATACATGAATGATGGAACAATCCTGGCTGCTGATATTACATACTACAGTAATGGAGGATGCACTCTTGACGAATCCTCTTTTGTAAGTTGTTTTTTTATAAACAGGCATGAAATATTGAAATTCAAATAAGTCAGTCCTCAAGGCTTGCAAAGAGAGACACTATCATGGATCTAAGTTTACCTTGAATTCGTATATATGTAGGTCAGTCGCCAAGTCACATACCGTTTACTTTTTGTAATTTCCGACCAGATCATGGAGAAAGCGCTTCTTCACATGGATAATGGTTACAAAATCCCTAATCTACGTGGACGTGGACTGGTGTGCAAGACCTACTTACCCTCATATACAGCATTCCGTGGCTTTGGTGGACCTCAGGGTTTGACCATCATCGAAAGCGTGCTTCACGAAGTGGCTGTCAAGTGTGGCTTGCCTACACATCAGGTGGGACCTGAAAACAGAACAAGACCAAACACATGTCAAACAGTGCTTTAAAGGTTTGAAATTTGAGCTGATAACCAAAAGATTGTATGTTTAAGTGTTGATTCAAGATGTTATCGAGGTTGCTGAGTTGTTGAGAAGTGTCAGTTTTTGCCATCATAAATTTGCTGCAGTGAGATTATTTTGGTGTCTTAACTTGACGGGCCTTCTGCTCAACTCTCTGAAAAAAAATAAATAATAATAATTTAAAAAATCATAACTTCCAGGTGAGAGACATCAACTTGTACAAGGACGAGAAATGCTACACCCACCACAAGCAGCTCTTTTCCCCCCAAGACATGGTGCGGTGCTGGAACGAGTGTCTGGAAAAATCCGACTATACCCATCGATGCCTGTTAATTGAGCAGTTTAACGCCCACAATCACTGGAAGAAGCGAGGGATCTCCATTGTCCCATTGAAGTTTGGCATTGGATTCTCCAAGGGCTTCTATAACCAGGTTGGTGAAAACTTGTGAGATTGCACATAAAATGGTGCATTTTGGTTTGAAGCTTCACACGACCCCTTTAAAGGTTTTAACTTGGTATTAGTAAAGAGTAAAGACTACTATTAAGAATTTCCAATCTTGGAAAATGTCTCTTCAGGGAGCAGCATTGCTGAACATCTACAAAGATGGATCGGTTCTCATTTCTCATGGGGGAACAGAGATGGGTCAAGGTATCAACACCAAAGCCACACAGGTACGATGAGTCCCAGTGTCAAACAATGGATCCAAATTCATACATCACATGAAATATGCCAGTTGCAACATGTCTATCTTCGACAAATTGCAGATAGCCAGTCGCATTTTGAAGGTTCCAATGTCTTCGATCCACATCAAGGAGACCTGCACAGGAAACGTGCCCAATGCTGCACCATCCGCTGCATCCTTTGGCACGGATGCTGTCGGCATGGCGGTCAAGGTATAGCGATAGTCATCCATTTACAAGTATTTACATGCACTTTTTTTTCACAGCTGAAATTGTTATATTTTTCATGTAGAATGGTTGTGAGAAACTAATGAGACGTCTGGAGCCACTCATTAAGAAACATCCCTCATACACCTGGCAGCAACTGGTTAGTATGAGTGATATCCAAATACTCAAAAAGTGAATTAAAGATGTTACAGTGAGAGCCAAAGGAGAATCACTTACTGTATCTATGTTTCCAGGTGGTGGAAGCATATTGCCAGAAGATCAGTTTGTCAGCAACAGGTTTCTTCATGTAAGTGTTCGACCGTGATGTAGCATAATTTAGCCGCATGGTAAAATTTTTGAGCATCCAACAAATTATGTTTTATTAGTATTTGTTTGTGATATTTTGATAGTTTGAAAATAAATTATATACTTCTAACAGGGGCCCACACACCAGTGTTGACTGGGAGAAGAGTGAGGGCAACGCATACTATTACTTTACTTTCGGTGCCTGTTGCTCAGAGGTGGAAATTGATTGCTTGACAGGAGATCACAAGGTACTTGTCATCTATATTTATAAAATTAAATCATAAAAAATATATATAATTTGGCAATGGATTGCATTGTGATTCATATCTTAATACATATTTATAAGCAGTTATTTATGTCACTGGCCTGGATTCTAATGCTGCAATTTATCAGGTTATGTGTGCATACATTCACAATTTGAATATCAAAATTTTGTGGGCTGTGAAATTATATTTTACAGAACATTAGGACTGATATTGTGATGGATGTTGGTCGGAGCATAAACCCTGCTCTGGATGTTGGACAGGTACGGAAGATATTTTATCGCAGTTTATGTATATATATATGTGTGCGTGTATATTATTTCTATAATAAATAATTACATTTTGATTGTATTATTTGGCAAATTAGTCACCATACAGTTTGTAAATCTGTGTGTGTTTACAGGTCGAAGGTGGTTTCGTACAGGGAATTGGGCTTTACACTATAGAAGAGCTAAAATTTTCCCCTGAGGGCGTGTTGTTGACCAGGGGTCCCTCTCAATATAAAATCCCAGCTCTGTGTGACGTCCCTCCTCAACTAAACGTTCATCTGCTGAGCAACGCAGAAAACCCTCACGCCATATACTCTTCAAAGGTAAGACGAACCCCCCTGAATGCCAACACGATATGTTGTTGAGACAAAATAAGAAAGTTGTTTAAGTAAACTGGCAAATAATTAGTAATATTTACCTCTCAGTGATAAATGCAGACAAAACAAACACCAAAAGTTGTGTCTAGGCTTCTGTGATGGCAAAACTATTAAGGTCAGGCTGGTTCACAGCAGACTTCAATCATTTAGCAGATAAAACAACGTTTGCAACCTATTTTACTTCCGTAGTCTGTGCATAAAGATCCCGTTTTGCTCGGAAGTATGTCAGTGGAAATTTTAATAATGTTGAAATATTGGCTGAAAAGGTTGTTTTAAAATGTTTAGGGGATCGGGGAGCCTCCTGTGTTTTTCGGCTGCACTTTGTTCTTCGCCATTAAAGAAGCAATTGCGGCTGCACGGAGGGAGAGAGGCCTGAGCGACAGTTTTCCTTTCTCTTCTCCTGCCACTGCAGAAAAAATACGCATGGCCTGTGAAGACTGCTTTACCAGGATGGTGGGTGTAAATAAATTCATATGATATATATATATATATATATATATATGTTACCTACAGTATATATAATATATATCCCACCTACAGTATATATATTATTCATATTATATAATTTATTTTATACATTATATGATAATTTTTTGACATAATTAATTTAATATATATTATTATAAATTCTTTCAGGTTTATGTTTTCGTTCCTGATAATAATCTTAAATATCACCTTTGTGTTTTTTTTTTTTTTTTTTTTACAGAATCAACAGGACAAGAAAGTAAAAATCAAACCCTGGGCTATTAATGTGTGAAGAAAAACATCCAAATACCTAAACAAGATGTAACTTCCTTTTCATTGTTGGAGACTTTGAGCTCAAACTATTAACCTTAGATGACATGTCAGGGACATGTAACGTATAGCGTTAGCGTTATCTTATAGCGTCCATGATATTTTAATTGTGCAGTTAATGTTTTATAAAATCAACAAGTAACTTGCTTAAATAATCAATACTAGGATGAGAAATAACGTCATTCACATTTATTAAACTTGCGTCAAAGAAATCATAAATGTTAAGTGTTAATAATAAACATAACTATAAATTGGTCTTAAGAAATCATAAATGTTAAGTGTTAATATAATAAACATAACTATAAATTGGTCTTGAGATGTGATTGCATGCACAGTATCTTTTGTCTGTTTTTTGCTTTAGTAGATTAGTTTCAGCAAGCAGCTGATAATAGTTTGATGTTAAATCAGGCGACCTTGAAATCATAAATGTCATGTGATTTGATAAGAGCAACATAACAGCTTTGAGTGAGATAAAAATATTAATAATAGGATGATTATGTTGTTTTCATATGTCCAGAGCCCATGGCTGAGCTGGTTCACAAGTTGATCCAGGTTCACTTTTTGCAACCTACCAAAAATAAAATTATATTCATTTTATTCAGGTTTCAACCATATTTATCTTTAAGGATTTGTTTAATAAAGATTTGGACACTTGAACACGAATGGGTTACTCTAATTCTCATACCATCTTTGTGAATTGTGTGGAACAGGCCAGACATGCCCGCTCTGGGGTGACGGGGCTGTTTAGCTGGAAGGGGCCGGTTAAACCTGCATCATTTCGGGCTGCAGTCACAGCGTCTTTAATAGCAAAGAATACAGAACTGCCCAGGAACAATGTCGGTTCTCCGATCCCCTAGAAAAGTGCACCACAATCAGAAAGCTTTAGTTTGCAATGAAGTCACATCTAGATCATCTAAAATCTGGTAATATCAGGTTTGAATACAATTAGAAGGGAAGTGAACCGCAATGGTTCCACAAAATCTAAATAAACCTGGGAAGTACATACATCCGTGATAAGGAGAAAATGAGTGAGAGCGAATCACCTTTGATGAATAGATGGCATGAGGGTTGGTTGAGCCGGCTAAAAGATAGACATTAAACTTAAGAGGGACGTCACAAAAAGCCGGGATCTTGTACTGGCCTGGTCCACGTGTGTACAGAACACCAGATGGAGAAAACTTGAGCTCCTCCATGGTGTAGAGACCCAGACCCTGCATGAACGCTCCCTCAATCTAACACACATACGTATTATATGAATAAATACATATTAAATACGAGTATATTGTTGGATAGTCTCCTCTGCTCACCAAGGCTGCTTTTATTTGATAAAGAATACACTAAAAACAGTAATATTGTTAAATATTACACTTTAAAATAGCTTTTTTTCTATTAAAATATATATTTTAAAATGTAATTCATTCCTGCAATGGCAAAGCTGCATTTTTTTTAAGCATCATTACTCCAGACTGTCATTCTTTCTTATTAACAATGTTTAAAACAGCTTCATATATTTGTGGAAACTTTGATTTAAAAAAAAAAAAAAAACTTTGAACAGTTGAGCATATGGGTAATTTGCCTCTATATAGAGTATAATAAAATATATAAATGAGGCATACACGATTAAAATGTTTAAATTTGAAAAGACTGATGACGATTATGAACTTAACTCTTGGACCTGACACAAGGGGGAGCTAACACTTCTTTAATTCTGGTACAGTTACTGGACAATAGTGGTTAATCTAAAAAAAATGGATTGGTTAATCAATATTCCTAATTAATCAGATAGATCTATTAACCACTATTTGTTTAATACATATTAAGGTATTTAATAAAAGGTTCATTCCTACTAAGCGAGGGAACATCATAGAGAAAATCTTACCTGACCAATGTCAATGGACGGATTTAGACTTCTGCCAATATCAACGACAATATCCGTCCTCAAGGTCTATGAGGAAAAAAAGCAGTATGTCAGATTCATTTTACACTGATTAAGCAAACAGCATCATATCTGCATTTACCCTGTACTCTCCGGTCAAACAGTCCAGCTCAACCTCACTGCAGCACACGGCAAACGTGAAGTAAGAGTACGGATTGCCTTCCTGCTTCTCCCAGTCCATGTTTGTATCAGGACCTCTGAAAACAGACAAAACGCAGCTAAAGCGTCAAACAAAACCTCCATGTTTTGTCTAGTTTTAAGCCTTTGTTCTAGTCTTTGATGATGCCTTGATCACGCTGTTGAAAAACACGCTCAGCTAGCACTTTTAATTACATTTAGAAAACAAAAACACAAGTTCCTTTTCAAGGACATTTGGATTATTTACCTGTAGAATCCTGTGGCTGACAGACTGATCTTCTCCAAAAATGCTGTCATTATCTTTAAAGACATAATTTAAAGCAAATGAATAAAAATTAAAAATACATAAAATATATTAAAAAAAAGAGTGAGGGCAATAAAATGATAATAAAGCAATAAAAAAAAATGATATGTACTGTAGATTATAGAATACATTTTTGAATAAATGGATGGACTGCCGACAAAGCGCTTTACACATTGCCTAAATAAATTGAGGTAACAGCTTATTATTTCACAACGGCTTTGAACGTAGCTGATTCAATCAGGTTTCAACCTATCCACACAGGATATTGTAGAATTAATAACTTGTTTTCATATGACGTCATGCGAAATACAAATGGAGGGCAGGAAGTGATTTGCTGTATTTAGAAAGCACTATAACAAACTCAAAATGCCTGTGTTCCGAGTCATTTATGGTTACTTGAATCGATCAAACCACAAGGAGTTTTTATCGTGTACCAAAAGTTGTTGTTCATAAGGGGGGAAAATGCAAGAAATTGATCGAAAATCTCTGGAAAAATGTCTGCGGTCGGGAGGAGCCGAATGGGAAAATGCTTGTGTGTGTAATGTTAGTGATCACTTCGTCAAAGGTGAGTTAATAGAACTTAAGTGACTGTTTGTGCAACGTGTAACGTTTCCGAACTTTGTAAAGTCAAAGTAACGTTACTGTATGTCTGTAAGACGAGGTAGTTGCTGATATCTACCGCCTCGATGGCAGGAAAATAATTCAATTCAGTTGAAAAATCGCTCCTCTTCATAACGTAAAGGCCCGTACACACCGGGACGAATATCAGCGCGCGTTATTCGTCAGCGTTTTTCAACGCGTTTTTTGTGTTCACACCCAAGCGTTTTTCGCTGGCGATGAGCCGAGTGAACATGCAAATTCATTCCCTGACATTAGATGGCGCTTAATGTAAAACAGAAATAATAATAGAATACTATACTAGGGTGATCATATTCATGTCTCAATGTTTTATTATGACAGATAGAAAAAAAACGAATGAAATAATGATAGAAATAATGTCTTCTGTATTAGAAAAATAAATATATAAATAATAAATAACTAAAAGAAATGCCTCCAAATGTAACAAAAAATAGCTCTCACAAACTAACAAAAATGAACTAACAAAATCTATTTATATCATTAGTTTTCATTCTCTTTATCTTGTTTTTCTTCCTCATCCACCTTGTTTGGCCATCTATATTTTGCTGTAGAACTGATCTTTCCCAGCAGTTTTTGTTTGAAAACCAGGACATTTTCATCACTTAAAAACAGTCGGGACAGGACGTGGAAACAGGACATGTGTAACGCAAAGTTGAGATGTTGCCCAGAGATAAAAACATAGCAGTTGTCGGATGAACAGATGCACGAGAGACGAGAGTTGTCGCGTTTAATAAAATCACTCAAACGTCACACTCCTCCTCATACATCGGGATCGAGCGAGAAAAAAAAAACACAAACAAACATCTGGTCACAATAGAAAAATATAATAAAAGAAAGAATACAAAGAGTCGGCAGAGCGGTTATTTATCTCCTCTCCTCACTTGTCAAAATCTAACTGACATTACGCACACTATGCGCAGTTCTCCTCAACTCAGATTTCTGTAAAGCACAAAGTGACCGTTTACACATGTCACGGGAAAACAGGACTGTTGGTCACCCTATATACTATTATTACAGAAATACTAATATAAATATTATCTTATAGCTCTTTGTGCTCCGAGACCAGCAGCTCAACATCTTGCCCATAGGTATCTTGTCTCTTCTTCGCCGTATGTGTGCTCGGCAAGACCGTTTTGTGTTTGAGCACCCTCAACTTGTGTTTTACTGTAACTTCAGAAGTACCGGACACGTGAGCAAACCCGCCAATCTCGTTGGTCGGATAGGTTGACGCGGCGCGTCAAACCAAAAAAACGAACCCGAGGCGTTTTTTAAAAAATGACGCTTTTGCGCGTGGCGTTTTTCGCGTCGGTGTGAACACTCACATTGGCGGCCATTGTTTAGTCACGAGGCGTTAAACGTCGACGAATAACGCGCGCGAAATTCGTCCCGGTGTGAACAGGCCTTAAAGATCACATTCAACATATGTTTAATTTTTTGTTTATTTCTTTCTCTAGTAATAGCGTGTAAAGTATTACAGTACGGACTTTCCTCCATCTCGTCCATTGCGCTCTTCACTCCCTGCCCTCCATCTGAATTCCGCGCGTCATCATAATCACGTGACTGAAACCCAGCTGTTACTGTACCCATCATTTTTATTTTGCATCAAAAACGAGAAATTTGAATAGTTTGTCAACTTTACCCAGTTCTGCCATGTTCCCTCAGGATCCCTCTTTCTGATTGGCTCTAGTCTTTTGTACAGTATTTGGCAGGCATGCTGCAAAAAAATGATTTTAACAATCCTAAAACATACATTAAAAGCATAAAAAGGCCAAACAATCAAAATGTAATTACATTACAATACATTAAATGATTTCTTCAAACCTCTTAAAGACATAAGACATAAATCCTTCAAGATCAACAAATTATGCAGTCCAATCTGATTTTCGATATACCTGCACAGCCATTCCGTTGGCATCTGTACCAAAGGACGCAGCAGACGGGCAGGTATTTGGGACACACTGTGTGCTGGTTTCAGAGATGTGGATCAAAGAAGCAGGAATATTCAGCTCTCGACTCGCCACCTGTGAAAAAACATGAGGTAAGCCCCAAAAAAATCTAAAATTGGTTGCAGATCTGTGCAGAAAGCTGGAAGTGGTACCTGTTGGATTTTAGTGTGTATGCCTTGACCCATTTCCGCTCCACCGTGGCTCACTAGCACAGATCCATCCTTATAAATATGCACAAGAGCTGCAGCCTTTGTAATACACACACACACACACACACACACACACACACCAAAAGATCATTTGGAGTTAATTTAAAATAATTGAAAAGTCTCAGTAGCATGTTTTAGGTCACAGTAACCTGGTTGAGGAAGCCCTCTGCAAACCCAATGCCAAATTTAACGGGTATTATGGCAATTCCTCTCTTTTTGTACTGGTTCTGCTGGTTAAAGAGAACGATGGCCTGTCGTCTCTGACTGAAGGCAGCTTTCTCCATACACTCGTTCCAGCAGAGGACGAGATTCTTTGGGTCAAACTCCATCTTGTAGTGAGTGAGGGAAACTTCCTTGTACATGTTTATCTCCCTGATCTGCAACAATAAAATAATGAAAGATTCAAAATAAATAATTGTGACAAACAATAAATAAATTAATACATTTATGTTTATTACTATATCATCATCAAAGGCTAAATCAAATACATATTAATTTCTATAACAGCAAAGATGATATTCATGAACAAATAAATAAATGCATGCATGAACTACTGACTCTATCAGCAAAGACTATTCATGACAATCAATAAATCAATCAATAAATAATAATTTACATTTCGACAGACTGTATTGATGACAATAAATAAATATGAATTAATTTCTGTATCAGCAAAGACTGTATTGATAAAATAAATAATAATAATTAAATATATATATATATAAATATCAATTGTCTAATCAACAAAGGCTATTTTCATGACAATGAATCAACCAATCAATAAATAATAAAATACATAATCATTACCATATTGCAAATGCTATGTTCATGCCACTAACTAAATAACTGTTTAAACAAATAAATACATGTTCATTACCATTTAAGCATCAAACTCTGTGTTTGACAAATTTAAAGTTGACAATAAATAAATATAAATAAAAAAAGAATCAATTGCCATATCTGCAAATGCTATATTAATAAAAATAAATGGATAAAAATGCATTGCCATAAAACAACATCATTTTCAAACCAGTAAACAAATAAATACATATTCATTACCATATCATTTATGACCATCCATACTAGAGCCAGACCGATATATCGGCAGGCAGATATTATCGGCCGATATTAGGCATTTTCCAAACTATCGGTATCGGGCAGTTAAAATGGCCGATAAATGAATATTTCAATATTAAAATAAAAATGGACGAAACACGCTTGAAACATGTCATGAGTGTTGGAGTTGTATAGTTTGTCCACCAGAGGGCAATGTTCTGTTGCGACAATAAAACAAAAAAGTTTCTTTTTAAAATGCATTTACGTATACATAACTACAAATAACTATTGTTAGGAAAATCTGTTAATGTTTTGTTGCGCATTTCTAAAAAATATATATATATATATATATATATATATATATATATATATATATATACATATCGGCCGATATATCGGAATATCGGATTTTAAAACCAACCATTATTTGTATCGGTATCTGCCTTCAAAATCCTTTATCGGTCGGGCTCTAATCCATACATGTATACATGCATCAATAAATTTCAGATGGTATCAAAATTAAAGGATATGTTCAAATGATGAATAAATCATAAATGATGCAGTGTTTCCTCTAGGATTTTTCCAAGCTGTGGGGGCAGGCCCATTTCCCCAGGGGGAGGGGGCATGGCCCACGAGTGATATTCCCTTAGGCCACGCCCCCTTGTCTCCCCAAAGTATTATAAGCGATCATGCGCATCCCGTGTGCAGAATGATGCACTTGAAGCAACACCAAGTCACAGCAACGCTTCACATTGAAAAGAACATAGCGAAGGGAAGGGGATTAAATCTATGCTCAGTAGGGCTGCATGATTTGGGGAAAATGTCATTTTTTGAGCCAATATTGCAATTGCGATACGCGATTCCGATATAATAAAATGGTTTCATGAGTCCAACTTGCTTGGTTCTAAAGTAAAATGCACACACAGATTAGTGATCATTCTGTGTATTGATGTTTATTTCTCAACTTAAACTAAAAACAACAACTAAATTATTTAACACCTATAATGATCAATAAACCATCAACCAAACCAGTGATTCCATTGTAAGCAATCAACTTTTAAAAAAAATTATAGGCTTAAAAAAATATAGCAGCTTTTAGATGTAGTGAACTTCAAATAATCCCCACATAAACCCATAATAAAAAACATATGTATTGTGCCCTGTCTTAACAGGTACAGAAATTGAATAAAGTTATCAAACAGTCTGCGATGCATGAATCATAAATTATATATAGAATAATCCTTATTAAAGCTACAAAAGTTCTTTAGTCAAGATCAGCGAGTAATTTTCTAATTTCCCTTCGTTCTTTGATTAACTTTACTGACAGAACGCTTTATTCGCCGCTGGCCCTTTAAGAGCACCCGTTGCCGAGACGCGGATCTCACGCGCCTCATAGCGCACAACTCTTTTCGTCCATAAGACTTTTCTTATGTTATGAAGATACTAGACAAAACGACATTTTGGCATAATTGTGTGTGCTATTGTTCGTTCAAGCTCGAAAGAGAACTGTATATTCTGGCACGCGGGTAGTGCATGCGCATTATGGCACGCGTCTTTCTGCGAGTCTCATATATTCTAGGGCATTCACAGGCAGCTTTTCACTTCTTGTCGTGCAAAATGCGAAAATGCATTTGCACGAATAAGAGCGGGATCATGTAAGACTAGTCAAAGGATGACAAAAAAGAAGAGATGCTGCGCTAATAGTCCTAATTTGTTTATTTAATATAAAATCGCGGCATTTTGCGTTATAATTGCATAGGTTTGAGATCGCTATTACGATTGCGATATGATTCATCGTGCAGCACTAATGCGTATTCTATCTATGCAACAGTTTTTTGAGCTTTTTATTTTAACAGTTTTAAATTTCAGCGCGCATGAAGAACAATAGCGCACTCTCTCGACTCCAGTGCTGTAATCTTACATACACCCGGGAGAAGGGAATGTGATTTAGAAAGGGCAATAAACTCCACTCCAGCAAGATAAAGTCATTTTATGCAAATCATATAGACCTTTATGCTTTATCTACAAATAAAGTATAATATTGGGAACATTGATCTTGAAGAGAGTGTCGTCGTGTTACTGTCGTAACCGAACGCGACGCGCTGTGTGGATGCTGAATGGAGAATGACTGAGGCGAGATGACTTTCCGTTAACCTTAACTTAGCGACTAAAATATTCATTTTACCACACATTATGCTATTGAATGACTTTAGAAGTCTTGGAGTATAGTGTGAAAACTTGATTGGGCTTTACAAAGTTTTTTTTATGCCTTTAGTGAGGCTTAACAAAATAACCCAATATGCAGAATGTCGGACGTCACTGAGAAGCTGCAGCCGTGGCGGGAGGATTTTAAGTGTGGCGGCCCGCCACGGGAGAATGAATGTAGCGGAAACACTGTGATGAAATAAATTGAAATGACTATATTTGAAATGAAATCTATTTTTTAATATTTAGAAAAAATATTCCCCATATATTAAGACCAACAGTTCATTAGCTCGAACAATAATTATATATGAAGTATAATAATGTAAACAGGCCAAAAGCAAAACATTGTTTTGTTACTGCATGGCACTGACCTCTTCAGGTAGACGGCCGAGTTTAAGAGCAACATCATGGATCATACTCTCAACGACCAGCATTCCCTGGGGCACACCGAACCCTCGAAATGCGGTATTGGAGGGCAGGTTGGTCTTGCAGGCCGCCGATCGCCCACGCAAGTTCACAATATTATAGGCGTGATCGAGATGTAGGAGGATCTTCTCAGCGACCTGGCAGAGTGAAATATAAGAATAATGATACTGTACAAATTCTGTAATAAATGTGTCTGCAATGACCCTGAACATGTAGCTTCCACTATCAAACCATTTAAGCAGGAAGTGATCTCACCAGTACGGACTCATCTACTGCGTTTCCAGCGTTGGCGTAGTACTGGAAATCGGCTGCTGTGATCCTCCCGGTGTTCATAAATCCCACCTGTTGGAGTCAAAGTCAGAAACATGCCAATATATAAGTAAATTACACAAATAAAGAGTAGCTAATAAATATACTAATAACAGCTAAAAAACATTCACAGTCGTTTTTTTAAATAAGCGTTAGGAAAACCACTCACCTTATATTTTCCCCACACCGGGTGACGCCCTCCGGTTATCAGCATGTCCTCTCCTCTCTCTAAAACACATCGTACTGGCCGTCCAGTTCTGGAGAGAGAGAGTTATACTTGGCAAACTCCTACACATCAAAATTATTAATATGGTAAAAAAATTATATATATATAAAATGTACGTTTGGGGTCTGACTTATTTCGACTCACTTCCAAGCAGCAACAGCAGTGATGGAGGCCAAAATGGCAGTTTTGGTGACCTTGCCACCGAAAGCTCCGCCGAGTCGCTTAATGTGACAAGAAACGCGATTGGACGGGATTCCCAACGTCTCAGCTACCGACTCCTACAACAAAATTGAAACAAACATACTTTCTTGTACATGTTTATCTCTCTGGTTTGCAAAAATAAAGAAAAATAAAATAATAAAAATGTAATAAAATATGTAAAACATATATAATAAAAAGGAAAGCAATAAAAGCAAAGAATACAACGAAAGGGGGGGGGGGGAGATCCACTACTGTACTATACTTTCTTGTGTATGTTTATCTCCGTGATCTGCGAAAATAAAATAAATGTGTAATATAAACGCATAGAAAATTTTTCACACGAGTTTTGTCTCATCTGAACATGACGCATTAAAAGCCGGGGGGGTGAAAACTTTTTGAATTTGAGGATCAAGGTAAAATGTACATAATTTGACTTATAATATAGGTTGTATAATAATGTGATATAATAAATCAAAATAACATAAATGATTTCTGATCATATTAACATACTTGTGTATATGTAGGATGTTGAGTGGACAAATAAACTTTCATCTCCTTCTCTTCCCCAACTGGAATGACCAGAAAACTCTGTGTTTCCATGTAGAAATGCTCCTGTCCTCCGATCCGAATCTCTCCTATGAAACATGAAGCAGCATGCTATAAAATATAAATCCGGTGATCAGAGAGGTAGTGTGATTCATCATGGATATGGCGGCACAATCTAACCTTCATACACATTTTCGGCCTCTCTCAAAGCCTTTTCCACATCTCCTCGCTCAATCTGTCTCTTAGGTGGAAAGAAAGACTCTTTCTCGATGGCCTCCTGAAAACAAGAAGATCCAAGAGCAGCTCTTTAAGAAGGGATCTTGTTTAGACGGGAATAAAAATGAGCAGATTATTTCTTCTCACCTCCACTGTGAAGATGCGTTCCTGCAGATCTTCATAGCCGATCTTCACCGCTGCCGCCCCACGTTTAGAATGAGCTTTGGAATCCGCGACCACAGCGCAAACCATCTGACCCACACAGGTCACCTGAGGACACAAAGGAGAAGAGGATTGCACATTTTGTATGTAATTAAAATTCATAATTCAAAAAAATGCCTTACATGAAAAACTAACAATAGACAGACCTCATCTTCAGCCAGCAGTTCTTCATCAATGCCTGTGAAGGTTCTGAACTTTTTCCCTGGTATGTCTTTGGCTGCGATCACATCCACCACACCGGGAAGCTTTAGAGCTTCACTAAAGTCAATATGACTGTGACGGCAAGACAATACAATCATTTAGGTTTTTTTTTCATTAACATTTTTATTGAAATATCCATTGTCATCTCAGTTTCAAAGACAATTTTTACCATAACTTATGGCAGTTAGCATTAGATTATATCATTTGTTGATGGATGATGCTCTGATGAATGTTAATTTCCATATCAGCAAATTAAATTGATTCAAATTCATTCAAAATAAAAAATATATATATATATATATATATATATATATATATATATATATCAGCTTCAAAGGCTATAATTATGTAAAAAATAATTAAATATTCATTGCGATACTAGAATAAAAGGCTATATTTATGCCAATAAATAAGCATTCAATTTCAGATTCAAAGGCTATATTTAAGACATATATTTAATATATGTATATTATATTTGTATGTATGCTATATTTAATCAGCTGATTATATTCATTCATTCAAATGATTGTCCGCATAGATTTCTAACAGCTTTTTAAGCTAAAACTGTCAAACTGTCTCCATCTTACGTGATTTTGGCATGTGGTCTGGAGCTTGTCACAATTGTGAGGAAAAGTTCACCATCGGTGTGTGGTAGGTCATCACAGTACACGGCCTCTCCAGTAGCCTGACTCAGCGCCGACCGGTGCATCATGGGTCGGCCCACAGGATCTTGAGCTGGCTGACTCTCCACGACATTCTGTACACATAAAACACACACACAGTCCGTTGTTCATCTTCTATAAGTTCAGTGCTTCTGCTTTTGGTGGATTTTTAATAGAAAAAAGTGAACAGATAATACAATATATGACGTGTAGAGAAAGGAAACAGAAACAGGAAAGTTGCGAGCTGGATTCGAACACAAATTTCCCGTATGAGAACCATGAGACCATGATTTTGCCAATGCATGGACAGCTACAATGAAAACACACACCAAAGAGTGTATTGCATTACCTTAAGTTATTTATGGCAATATTGCTACATAAGCATCAAAGGCAATATTTATGACAATAAATGCTTAAATATTACTATAAAACCACACACATCGGAGGTTCGTATAGCGTTACCTGAAACCTTTGGTAGCCAGGCTGAATGCGTTTAGGAAGAGGCTGAATTGCACTTTGCATCTCTTGAGGTATTTCCATCTGAGTCAGACCCTGTAAAAAAAAAAGACGCACAAAAGGTGTAATAAACTATGTCCATTTGGTAACCATCTCCAAAAGTCACTCATACCTTTTCCTTCAGGTAACGGAGGACCAGCAGGTGGAATTTAAAAAGCAAACTCAAGGTCAGGGATCTGCGGAAATCCACCTTCCCGCCTGGAGCCGACGGCCCAAGTTTGATCTCATCAACCAGCGCACTGTACGCATCACTTAACGTTGCCTCCTCCCACGGCCTTGCAAAAAAAAAAAAAAAAAAAAAAAAAAAGTCCTTTTGTGCTTTTTTACATTTTCAATCTTCTTTAGTTTGTAATGTTGCTGTTTGAGTATGAAGAAGGTCTGCAAATTGAAGTCACTTCAGACAGAGTTATTCTCTATATCAGTGTGCACCGTTTCTCAACTCCCTTGAATGCCTTGATTGTCACAATATTTCTCATTTAAATAATTCCCGGCCAAGGCCTAAGTTTCCCAAGTCCACCGCCGTGGTTACACACATTGTCATGTTGTAAATGAGAATAAATAGGCGTATACCAACAAACGCAATGTCATTGCCATTGAAACCAAAGCAGGTATTCTGTAAACGAAAGAGTGGCAAGGGACACACAACTCGGATCTCAGCAGTTGCAATTCACAATGCGGACATTCAATATTTTAGATCGGATTCAAATCGGATGCACAAATAATCAGATTTCGACTGACAAAAAAATGTGAGTCCCATCCAAGAGGAAATGCAGCTCAAAAAGATATACATTTGTGTCCTACCTTCCTAGAATCTGTTTGCACACGTGGTCAGCGCTGAGGATGGTGGCTCCCACACCACCGTAATAAATACTGATCTCCTTCACTACATTTGAGTTCTCGTTGAACCAAACGCGCATCCCAGCGTTCACCGTAGCTAGCGCGTTCTCCTTCCGCGGGGCGTGTCTGAAGGCATAGACGATCTCATTCTGCCAAAAAAAAATGCCGCTTTAGCTAACAATGTGCAAAAAGCTAGTAGATGGTTCATTTCTTACCTGTCTTGTAGCTGGAATGAAAACGGACAAGACGATCTCCTCTGGCTTTAGGGCAGTCTTTGCAAATCCCAGGAAAAAATCTTTATCGATAGGCACCCTCCTTCGTCCATCTGTAATCGATATTTGGTAGAAATTGAGACACGTCAAAATATCCTCTTTGATGACTACTTTCAGAATGAATGCAAAATGTGAAATTTTTTTAAATGATTTAAACAAAATTACACTTGTTTACACTTTTTTCGATAGTCCGCATTAGATATTCTGTTAGTTGACTAAATGTCAACTAACTCTCATTATTTTGCAACTACATGTCAACTAACTGTTCGATTAGGGCTAGCTGTTTGAATAAGTTGACATGTACTTGCAAAGTTACTTATAGTCCGTAGAATGTCTTTTGGTGGCAAGCAGGACAGGGCCGGTCCAACTCGACCCGCTTCGAGTGGGATTCAAACCGGTATCTTCGGCATTGGGAGGCGGGCGTGCTTACAAGTACGCTAAAGATCGCATCCGTCACTAGTGCCCCTTTTAAGGCCAAGGGAGTGAGGTTTACTCACAAAGCTCTTACCCTCCGCTACACTCACCCCTTAAACCTCACTCCCATCCGGGTCACGGCACCAAAAATTTAACCGGTGTCTCTGGCATGGGAGACGGGCGCGCTAACAAGAACGCTGTAGACCACAGCCTCTTTCGTCAATTGCTAGTGCGCCTTGAGGATAAGTGAGTGATGTTTGAACACACAGCTCTTACTAGCTGGCCTCCGTTACACTAGTGTTATGATCACCACATCAGTTTTGAGTCCCATGGAGGGGCTCCAGTAGGACAAAAGGACCAGGATTGGACTTTACGCTTTGTTTTAGATTATGCTGCAGTCATCCGTGAGGAACTGACATTTTACTTTAGTTTTGTTTGTTTTTTAATGATAAAAGGGATGTTAAGCGTTCACTGGTTCAAACCTCCTCCTTCCCTGAGCCTTTAAAGGGTTAGTTCGCCCAAAAATGAAAATTCTGTCAGTATTTACTCACCCTCATGTTGTTCCAACCCCGTAAGACCTTCTTTCATCTTCGAAACACAAATTAAGATATTTAAGATATTAAGATCGCTCCTGCATACTAGTCCATAGGCTTCTTGAGGGAATGACACTTGCTGGCATCGAAAAGTCATTAAAGACATCGTTAAAATAGTCCAAGTGACTACAGTGGCTCAATTTTAACTTTATCAAACGACGAGAACACTTTTTGTGCGCAAAAACAAACAAAAATAACGACTTTATTTCAACTATTCACTTCCTTCTCCATGGGCCTGTAGTCAGTTAACGTAGTGTGATGGTGTAGAGCTACGTCACACGTAGGCTCACCATTGGCCGACGCTGGTCATGTGTGTGATGCGTGTGACGTACAATAACAGAAGCTTACGCTATTAAACTAGTAACCTGACTCGAGGCAGAGAGAGAAATAAACGAATAGTTGAAATAAAGTCGTTATTTTTGTTGTTTTTTGCGCACAAAAAGTGTTCTCGTCGTTTGATAAACTTAAGATTGAGCCACTGTAGTCACTTGGACTATTTTAACGATGTCTTTAATGACTTTTCAAGGCCAGCAATTGTCATTCCCTCAAGAAGTCTATGGACTAGTATGCAGGAGTGATCTTAATATCTTAAATATCTTAATTTGTGTTTCGAAGATGAACGAAGGTCATACGGGGTTGGAACAACATGAGGGTGAGTAAATACTGACAGAATTTTCATTTTTGGGTGAACTAACCCTTTAACTTTGTTACAGGCGACCATCAGAATAAAGTGATAGCAGATATGATGTAGACAGTCTACTGACACTCTAATTAATGGTAGTTGACATGTAGTTGCAAAGTTACTTATAGTAAGAAGAATGTCTAAAGTGGACTTTTAAATTGTTTACTAAGTTGGCTCACCTTTAGAAAGTGCCACTAAGGTGCATCTCCCAGCAGCTAAGACGGGGGTCAGGTCGGAGTTTGGATATGCGCTTGCAATATTGCCGCCCAAAGTCTACATATTTCAACAAACAAAATAATAAATAATATAAACACACACACACACAAAAGAAAAAACGATTAAAATAGCTCATTTTCGATGACGAACTTCAACATTCACATAAGTTGAAGAACTAAAATTATTAAAAATAAAACTAGAAATCATGAAAACGACAAAAAACAGACAAAATAAATAAAACTTAAATTAAAATAAAAACTGAAAATATAAAAATAAAAGCCATATCAAAATACTAATAAATACTACAATGGTATATAATTAATACTAAAATAACTTGTTGATTCTCCCTTAATTTGGCAATTGAGTGCTCAAATATTAAAATTCTAAAATGGTAAACCTTAAATATATTTTTTATATCAGTTTTTGGAACAGATCATAAGAGACTGAGAAATATTTGTGAGTGTAGCAAGAGTGACGTTGTGCATTCAGGGTCTGTTTACACTTACAGCCACGTTTCGGATCTGCTGTCCGCCCACAAGGTTTATCTGCAGCAGAAGAGCCCGAAACAAGTGTGTGTTCTCCGGCGGGAAATCATTTATACTTCTCTCCAACACACTCTTCAAAACAGACATACTGCACCCTGCTCCAACACACACACCTACAAATACAAAGCATTCATTAATGCTACTTAAAGGTGGAATATTTTTGTAGTTGTTGTTAAAATACATTGCCATTCATAGGGGTTTATCTCCCCTAAAAGTGTAACCACTGAGCCTCCCAGGCATCATAGAAACATTGAGAGCGCTCTGCTCAGATCTGTCAATCTCTTTCCACCTTAACCTAATCTAAACGCAGTAGGCTTGCTAGGAAACCTTAATGTAAAGTGTTATCAATTGGAATAAGGTTAAGCTGACGTACTAAAACACACATACCCTCTGATCTCTGGGTAACTTTGAATAGTTCCGACACTCGTGTTGGTGATATTAATACAGGATGGAAGATACCCTTGAACTTCATGTCCAGACCTGAATAGAATAGAAAATTAATTAATACAATAAAATCGGGGAAATGTCACCTGAAAATGCTGAAATAGCACACAAAAATATGTTCGAGTTTATTAGGTTTGGCCACGATTTGCCCATATGACACCTATGTTGGTGTTGCCCATGACAAGAGGGGCTTGTGGGTAATCAGCCTTCAGCTGGAGCAGCTCATCTAGAGATCCAGGGCAGATCCAGGTCATTCTTTCCCCACAAAACTTCTGAGTGGTTTGGTCCTTTATCTCTGCCATTCTCTAAACACAAAATAGACTGAATTTATAGCATATATGTTTTTTTTAAATGTGTTGTTTAGTTGATAACAGCATTTGAACTTCTGACAGACGACCTTGATGCAGCTTAAACATTAAGCTGATATTCTATCTAAAACCTCTTAGTCATAGTTATATAACATACTCTGGTGAAGACAAAGTTTTGAACAAGTCTGACAAACCACGAGTTCAGGGGGAAAGATCAGATCCTGGGTGGGGTCGAACGGGAGCAGGTCCTCTTTAAGAAACAGTTCTGGATGACCCTATTAAACACAAAAATAACTATTACATCATTCAATCCACTGAGCGCAAGTGTTATATTTTTCTACAATAGGCTTAAATGCATCCAAGGTCAAAAAAAAACTTTCATTTTCTCACTTCTATTCTCAGCGTGTCTGAAACGGATCAATAAAGGATTTGCTCAAACTAAACTCTTTAAGGCCTCAAACCCTGTTTGAGGGTGGAGCAAAGTAGATGTTACGTAGGTATGTTACAAGAATTAAGACTAGAATTACTGACGACTTGTTTCGGCAGTTGAGAATTGGCTTTTGTGAGACATTATCTCAATTTGTCTGCACTTTGATTCTTAAAAGACATATTTATATGAGTGTGTGTGTGGTTTTTTTTTTTTGTTGTTTTTTTTTGCTGCAACTAAAAAGTTAAAGTGCCGCAGTACAATAAAATAGGGCAAAAGTGAGTGCAATAAATTTACTAATTTAACTCTGGGTATCAAGATGAAGACACTCACATTCTCTATGGGCTCCACGGATCCATTTCCATTGGCCAAACTGCATCCAGTGCCATTCAACTGACAACAGTTTTCACTCTACAAAAAAATAACACGAAACGTTTGATGTTATATATGCTATGCACATATAATGTAACACACAAATGTCAGTTAAACCTCAAGTGAAAAAACAAAACAAAACAGAAAAGCGTTTAAATGACTGTCACATTGTAAAAGTCACATTTTATTTGATGATAACATGATTATGTATCACTTAATGTCAACCACAGACTAAGATGTTTAAAAACAGAAACAAAAAGAAAAAAATTGCATAAAAATATGTGGAGTCATAATGGGTCGCTTTGAGATGAATCAAGAATATTAGACATGGATGGCCAGCTCAGAACAAATCCATAAAGGATCTGGAATGCCAAGTAACACATGATTCAGCAGCTGAAACGAATGCCGGCGCTGTTCACCTCACAGAAGGTTCTGTAGCCATCAACGATTGGGCGGTACCCTGTGCACCTGCATAAATTACCTGCAATAGGAACATTCATGATTGGTCAAAGTGTTCTTAAGGTTTTTGTAGTTTTAAAATCATGTTTGCGTCACTGTACCAGCCAGACCCGCCGTTAAATCTTCCAAAGTTGGCTGTGGGTTGTTTCTCAGTAATGCATACATGGACATCACCATCCCAGGAGTACAGAACCCACACTGAGACCCATGAGCCTTTGCTATACGCTCCTGATGAACAGAACACACATATACTGTCAATGATGTGCTAAAGTGTCCATGTTGACTATATACCCTGTATTCAAATATTATATATATATAAATATTACATTAATTACATTTGTAAATATTACATTTGTATTAACTGAAGTAACACATATTTGTCTACATATTAATAAATGGTAAATATGATCAAAGATGGCTATTTTTTTTTTTTTTTTTGCAAAAATCGAACCTTTCATGCGTTTTGGAGAAAAACATAATGACTTTAAATTCTTTTCTTCAATAAAAGGTTCGATTTTTCGTAGGTATGTTACAAGAATTAAGACTAGAATTACTGACGACTTGTTTTGGCAGTTGAGAATCGGCTCTTTGATTCTTAAAACACATGACTGTGTGTGTGCACATGTTTTTACTGCAAATAAAAAGACAAAGTGCAGAAGTACAATAAAATAAGACTAAAGTGAGTGCAATAAGTTTACTAAATTAACCCGGGTCAAGTTGAGGATACTCACATTCTCTATGGCCTCTACTGAGATATATATATATATATATATATATATATATATATATATATATATATATATATATATGAAGAGTTCAGAAGCAAAAGCCTCTAAGTGCCATCTGAAATGTTCTTCTAGAATGATCATTTTTATCAAGCTCGTATATTTAAGTTCAGTAATTTCACTTAAATGGCTATGAAATTGCCTATTAATTGTAGTTTAAGTGAAATTATTGAACTTAAATAAACAAGCTTGATAAAAATGATCATTCTAGAAGAAAATTTCAGCACTTAGAGGCTATAGAACTATTCATTCATATATATATATATATATGTGTATTACTTATTTACTTAATTTATATGTATTACTCTTTATTATACTAGTTTAATTATAATCAATTAAATATTTTTAAAAATCTTAAAACGCAATATAAGTAGCATTTTAATGTTTTTAATTTATTTTTTATAAATAGATGAGAAAAGAATTTTAAATCTAAATACAAACTAGGATGAAAATCAAGTAATGATCAGATGATATATCAACTGTCTGTAATTTAATCTCATAATCAGGACTGAGTGTAATAATCTATTTTCAAAAATGATATTTGAACTGGCAGTAATATATTAACCTGGATTATAATCTGTCTGCATACTAATTTCCTAATCTGGATTGGGCAAGTATAGAGCTGGTAAGTCCCGCCCCTTCAGCTAACCCCGCTGGACCTCTAGGTTGAAAAATCGTCAATGCAAGTGAATGAGGGAAAATAATTATTTTCTAATCCCGTTTGAATTTTGCAATGAATGTGAACATATGTTGTCTGTGAATTTTTTATATAGTGTTTCGTGTAAAGAATGCTACAATTTAGCGGGTAGAATTTTCATACGGTTAGACTTTGTGTGAGAGCACTTTGTGGACTACAACTCTTTCGACGTGTTTGATAGGCCTATACATCACACCCACCAGCACACGGATCCCGCTAAACATGCCTGTGTCCTTGGTGCACTTCACCGCCTTCTTTGAGGGAGAGGACAAACTAGTTGAGCGTGGTGAAAACCGTGATTTGTGGAGGGAAAATGGGTTATGTGGCGACGTCACATATGCGACGTGTAGTCTTTCTCGTTTTGTCTATTCCAAAACTGCTAGCCAAAGAATCATACAATATACTGTTACATTAAATTCACAGACAACATATGTTACATCCATGGCACAATTCAAACGGGATCATCACTTGCATTGCCGCTTTTTCAACCTAGAGGTCCACTTGGAGTTTTACGGATGGGCGGGACTTACCAGCTCTATAGCCCTTATGTAGCCCCGCCCCTTTTCAGCATTGCGCTCGTTGTCTTTTGACTTCCGGTCTGTATTTTCACAGCGATCTTGCATAGGTATGAATGAACTGCTCGTAAAAAAATTCCCGGTCGACATTTGTTAAGACATCTGCTTTACAAAGCTTATGATAAACATTACAATGTTCATCATGATAACTTTTGTTAACTCTACAATAAGTAAATTCACTTCACCAGCTAATTACTCCTCGACAGCGATGCCATAGAAATATACAGAACCGGAAGTTCAAAGACAATATTCTAAAGATGACGGCGCCCACGTTTCTCTGGTGCATAAGGTCTATAGATTATAATGTGAATTCGATACCTGGACCGGGTGTAGTTTGGTTTTGGTGCTTCCGATGCCTTCCACGGTAATCACTGCCGCTCCATGAAGTTGGCACACAGGAAGCAGGCAAGCATTCACCGACGAATGACTGGCCAGTGAAGAAAAAAAATGCTCCTTACATGCATTCTGAAGTGATTTATCATGATATCTAAGTAATATATATCTAAAAACATACAAATACTAGAAGCAGGGGGGCTATCTTCCTTAAGAAAGCTGACTAAAAACACAGCCAAGAATTTGAGTTTGGATCTTAAAAAAATGGGAGAAAATGATATGGAAGTACTGTAAAAATCTTGTACTTGAAAAAATATGCATTGCTTTAACCCTGCTTGCATTTTTGCATTGTATTTTTAGGGCTTGCATTTTTTGCATAGGAGTACTATCATGGATCAGACCTATTGATAAAGCAGTGTGATGAAAAGAAAAAAAGTAGAGCGAGAATGAAATACTTGATGCTCTTGGTCTGAGGGTCGTATCTGGACACCATGACGGTACAGGCTCCACATCCTCCTCCACCACAGCCGTACTTACTGCCCGTTAACCGCACTAAACACACACACATAGTGCAAAACTGAACAGTTAAAATAAACCAATAATATTCAGAATTACAGATTAATCTCCTCTAAAAACTATCCACGGTATCACTTCAAAATTAAGATCAACAAACATTATGTTACATAAATATATACTTTTAATATAGATAGACAGACATGTCAGGAAAATTTAGCTATGTTCTAAAAAATAATATTAACATTCTACAACTAATGTTTTAGTTTTTATACTTCCAATTACAAATTTAGTGCTTCAACTTAAACTCAAAAGGCAACATTTCGGTTAGTTTAAAATTTTCAATAATTACAATAATAATGCACATTTAAAATGTGTAAACATACATTTCAGCCTCAGATAAGACAGCAACATAGTCTCGGGGTCTGGGTTTTTCTCCAATATCTGTCAACAAGAAGCATACATATGCAGGACAATAAATTCATGCAGATTTCTATTATTTAAATAGATTCTAATCACAGTCTAAGTTCAAATTAGATTCAATGCCTTTATATGTGCCAATTATTACTATAAGGATTGAACTTGACAACAGGTTCACAACCAAACAAGTCTTTACAGTTTAACAATTAACACATGACCAGAAATTCTGTGAATTACGTTGATTATGCATGAGCAATACTAGCACCTTTTTCCCGTTGACATAGAAAATCAAGCCATTGTTATTTTGATCAGCCATTTCCTCAAAGTTTAAGCCCAAATCAAACCAACTGCAACAGATCTGCGAACTGCGTCTCCAACAGGGTGAATGCAAGAGTAGTCGCTCGAGTTTTCTGCAAACTGCTAGTGTAGAAACAGAAAAGTAGTAGAGGATAGCAAAGGCGGAGTTTGTCCCAGCCTACTTATAAACACTACTGTTACTTTTCTGAGCGCTGACTGGTTAAACCAATAACCGCAGTTTGTGATGACTGAATACGTATTTTAAAAATAATTTTATAGAGACTGCGTACATTACTGGTTTTGTTTACATATCAGGTAACAATTCGTAAAGTTAGTGGATTAAAACGATGACGTTTTAGTACATACAATAAAAAAAAAACGAACGCGTTTGATCCAACGAACTCAAAACGCACTTTTCAGAGTTTTTACATATTTCTCTGACCCTGAAATTCAGATTTATTTTGGTTTTGCCTGCTTTTAACTGGTTTTAAAAATGTATTTTTTCATTTTATACAAGTGTATATATTTACCACCAGATGGCGCCAGAGGCATAAATGTAACTATTTTATCTGAACACGAGATGGGGCCAGACGCCAATGCGTAATTAACATATCTGACCACAAGGTGTCAATAGAAACAAAAAATAAAAGCACTATTAAGAAAAAAAAAAATGTATTACCTCCAGAATCATCCATATATGAAACTAAAAAACCTGATACAATGTTTTCAATGTGTATTTCTTTTAGCTCATCAGAAATGTTCCCATTTTAAACTGTGAAAAAACACAATAGTTACACATTCACAGCAGCTCTAAGAGCTGAAAAGCATGTCAGCAAATTGTGTGTGCCCATCATCTGTGTCTTCTGTTGCTGCTGAAATAGAAGAAAAAGAAAAGAAAAAAAACACACACACACATAGAAACCCTGCTGCGACCCCCTGTGAAGTGTGATCAGGGAACCCCTACAGAGATTATAGCAAGTTAAAACCCAACAGAAATCTCTCCCTAGGCGTTTTAGGATTAGCTAACACGCTAACGCACATACAAAACATGCACATGCACTTACAAGCAAGAGACCACACTGAGAAAAACATCAATAAACTTAACCACTTAACACACAAAGGTGTTGAATGCAAAATTACAGTAGTCAGACACATGCAGTTTGCAGTTCAAACACTAGAGGACGCTCATGAGTGAAGATCGAATCCATAAAGACTGTAAAAAAGGCCCACACCCATAGGCTACATCGCCAACTGTCCATAAATCTCACAAAAAATTAAAGAAATAAAAATAAAATAATAAAAAATAAAATACAGCTGTTCTGTTTGCCCTTTGTGTTTCCTCATATTTACAGTCTTGTGTAACAAGAAGTTATGGCAGGACAATTTCATGTTCCTAGTCATCATGGTGTACTAATATATATCTATATATATATATATATATATATATATAGACCATTTTGCAAGATGTAAACAACACTGGTCCAGAAGCACTTCCTGTTTCAGTTTTTTAACACTACACAAAAGCTGGGACAAACAGAACATGTAAAACTGAATCAAAAAGTTAAACAAATATCTTTAAGATGTTTTCTTTACATGTGAAATAAAGAAAACAGTTACAAACTGAAACAGGAAGTGTTTCTGGACCAGTGTTGTTTAAATCTAGCAAAATGGTCTATATATATATATAATATATATATATATATATTAAGTACACCATGATGACCAGTAAGAATATGAGTAACCAAAGAGTTGATGGATCCCATTGACTTTCATAGTATGAAAAAATACTGTTTGGTTACCAACATTTCTCTTTAAAATATATATATATATTTTTTAAAATATATAATATAATTTTTTTTTTTTTTGTGTGTTCAGCAGATGAAAGAAATTCATACAGGTTTGCTTGGTTTGCTTTGCTCATGCTTATGCTGCTCATTAATAAACTTGAGATATCATTAATTCAAGATTTTAAAGAAGCAATTTGAGAATTGAATGCCAAATCCTGACAGGGCGAGAGGAGGAGCCGGGGATGGATGAGGTTATTAGCTCCTGAGAAATGCCATAGCTGTTGATAATACTGAAGGAGTATACAGTGATACAGGGATAACGTCATATAGGTATATATGGATCAGCTGAGAGAAAGCTGATGCGAGCTTGACAAACGTGACCTGCCAGAACTTTCACTTAAATTGATATTTTACACATTGGAATGAATGAGTGAGTGTGTCATTTCAGACTAAATCGATTAATGAGTAGGTCTGTATTAAGGCATTGACTTTAGCTGCTGAATTTTGAAGGACAGTGGGAAAGGTTAAGCTACACACAAGGTTAAACATTGTGAATCATGGTAATGGAATGTTTGCTTTCACTCGACCAAGAGTGTTCGATTTCTAGCCATTCATGGCAAATGGGTCTCTGAATTAGGGTCCCAGAGTACCAACAGTTTTGACTTAATTCTATTTTTCACAAGGTCTGTTTTAATGACACATTACACAGTCAATCCAGTGTACAGAGTTAGCAAGCATATAACTACTAAGCTAACAATCACAAGTTTTTTTCGGAAATCATAAAAAAAAAAAATTTACATACAGTATAAACAGTATAAAGTATTTTATAAAACATTTTGAACCAATCACCTGAGCTGTAAAAGCCATGTGACTGATCATTGCCTCAGTGATACCAGTGAATGACTGATGAAATCAGGCAATGGTAAAACATCTACTTTAATACATCAAAATATTTGTGATTCCAATATTGCATGCATGCAAAAAATAAATAAATAAATAAATTCATGAATTTTGTCAGAATGCATCTTGAATGTTTGTCTGTGGAGAAAGATGCTAATGCTAAAGCTAACCAGCAAAACATTGACCTACTGGGCCTCGTTGTATGTAATTGTGATGGCTAAGGCCACACCTGAATGAACATCCCAGATAGCAAACTGACATTGAATCAACGTGGAAACGACGTTTCTCATGACATTGAAACAACGTTGATTTTGCTCATCGAATTAACGTTGAACCAACGTCAGACGCGGCATTCTTCAAAGCTAAATGAAAATCGAAAATTGGTTTGCTTTCATAACGTTGAAACAACGCGTTGATTTCAAGTTGATTTTCCGTTAGATTTGAAAGAATGACGCGTCTGACGTTGGTTCAACGTTAATTCGATGAGCAAAACAATGTCAGATCAACGTTGTTTCGATGTCATATTTCCACGTTGATTCAATGTCAGTTTGCTATCTGGGATTTGAATTGGTTCTAGTTTATTTTTATTTATTTTTGTTTGATCTGGAATTAATGTTCTTTGTTTGGTCTATGTATGAATTTCTTTGTAAGTAATGTGCCTGCTTAAATATAATTTAACCAGACCTTGGAACTGGGAAGTTACATTGTCTCTTTAGTGGTTTAAATATCAAGGAGTGACAAAATCTATTACCATTTATTTCTAGAGTGCACGCTAGAGTAAATGAAACCACAACCAAAATATGGGGTTAAAGCAAGTGTGCCCCACCCTGCTCCTGCCAATCGACTGTCCTGCACAGTTTATCTCCAAATCTAATCAAACACACCTGAAGCAACCATTTAAGATCTTCAGAATCACTTGAAATTTAAAGGCAGGTGTGTTAGATTTGGGTTGGAGGTGAACTGTGCAGGACAGTCGATCGGCAGGAGCAGGGTTGGGCACCCCTGGGTTAAAGTTTTATTTAAGCTTGTTATATGTATATCTTACCCTTGGTTTCGCTGGGATGCATGACTGCAGAATGGAACAGTTTGGAATAAAAAGGGTGTGGTCTTTCCCTGGTGTCCTTTATATCTCATGGAGAACTATGGGAAATGTAGTTTTAAAGGGACAATATAAGATGGGGTTGTGTGTTAATTCACATGTGTTTAAAGGAGGTGTTTAATGTATGAATGTCTAAGTGTATTTTCTTTATTGCTTTATGGTATATGTTATTCTTATGTTCGTTCGTGTCCATGTATTGCTGTATATATTTTACCCTTTTATGTTTGCTGTAATAGAATGAGAAGTCTTGTGATTACCCCTGTAATTATCAAAATGGTTTGGTCCGGGTTGTTAAAAGATGTCTGTGGCTGGGTTAGTTCTGACGAGGGATCACTGATGTAACATCCAAGACCCAGAACTCAGTAATGTGATGCCGACGCTGACGATGACGCTGACAATGACGCTCACGCTGACACTCACGCTGCTGCTGATGCTCATGCTCATACTACTCATGCTCATACTACTCATGCTCATACTACTCATGCTCATACTACTCATGCTGCTCATGCTGACAATGATGCTGACGCTCATGCTGACGCTCATGCTGATACTGCTGCTCATGCTCATGCTGCTCATGCTTATGCTGCTCATGTTGCCCATGCCAACGCTCATGCCAACGCTGACACCGACACTGACGATAACGCCGATGACACTCCCGACACTCCCGCTCACGCTGACGCTGCTGCTGACACTCATGCTGCTCATGCTGACGCTCATGCTGATGCTGACGCCGTCGCCGATGCTGACGCTTATGCTGACGTTAATGCTGACGCCGAAGATGATGCCGACGCTGACGCCGACACTGACATTAACGCCGACGCTCACGCTGCTGCTGACGCTCATGCTGCTCATGCTGATGCCGTCGCTGACAGCGTCGACGCTGACGATGACGTCGACGCTGACGCTGCTGCTGACGCTCATGCTGACGCCGACGCTGACGATGATGCCGACGCCGACACTGACGATAACGTCGACGCTCACGCTGCTGCTGACGCTCATGCTCATGCTGACGCTCATGCTGATGACGCTGACGATGACGCTGCTGCTGACGCTCATGCTGCTCATGCTGACGCCGACGCTGACGATGATGCCGACGCTGACGCCGACACTGACGATAACGCTGCTGCTGACGCTCATGCTGACGCCGACGCTGACTATGATGCCAACGCTGACGCCGACACTGACGATAACGCCGACGCTCACGCTGCTGCTGCTCATGCCTATGCTGCTCATGCTGACGATGATGCTGACGATGATGCTGGCGCTCATGCTGACGCTCATGCTGATACTGCTGCTCATGCTCATGCTGCTCATGTTGCTCATGCCGACGCTCATGCCAACGCTCATGCCGACGCCGACACTGACGATAACGCCGACGCTCACGCTGCTGCTGACGCTCATGCTGACGATGACGATGCCGCTGACGCTCATGCTGACGCTGCTGCTGACGCTCATGCTGACGGTGCCGCTGACGATGACGCTGACGCTCACACTGACGCTGCTGCTGACGCTCATGCTGACGCCGACGCTGACGCCGACACTGACGATAACGCCGACGCTCACGATGACGCTCACGCTGCTGCTGACGCTCATGCTGCTCATGCTCATGCTGACGCTCATGCTGACGCCGACGATGACGCTGACGCTCACACTGACTCTGATGCTGCTGCTCATGTTGACGCTGATGCTGCTGTCCATGCTAATGCTGCTCATGCTCATGCTGCATATATTTTAATCTTTGGAGAGGATGTATAGATAGGTTTACATTTTCTCTTCAGAGCTCAAATCCATATTTGGTCACTGCCTAGTTTGTAGGTGTATGGTGTTAAATGTGTTCATGAACTCCTTTATCCTCTCTTTGATTTTCTCCATCCCATCCCCCACTTCTATGAAAAGACAGACACATCTGCTTTCCATCACACCTTTACAACCATGACTCCCCTCTCTCTTTTGTTGTGTCTCATACTTTCATCTCTATCCAATTTCTTCCCTCACTATCTTTCTTACCTTTTGCTCTTTTTTCACGATATTTTCTATAATCTCATGTCTTTCTACTTGACATGAACCAGTTAACTTTACAAGTAAGTACAGGTCTGGATCAGTCAACTGTGGTTAAGTAAGCGTGTGTGTGTGTTTGCTCAGGACTTGTAATCACAGACCAAAGTAGAGACGCTGACAGAAGCAAACTACTGTTCAGCTATAGTAATAGTCTAGCATATGACCTTTGTGAACACCTTTACAGTGGATTCTGTCAATATAGATATAGAATTAAAATCTCCAACACTCTTCTACCATCTGCCATTGTTTGGCCAAACAAGTCGATCTTCTCCAAAAATCACATTTGGTTCATGTTTGGTTAATTGTAGAATTTTCCGGCCCAGTCAGGACGTCAAACAGTTTGCCTTTCGTTTGGTAAACTGCAAACTTTAACTTTAGTTATCTATGTTGTTCAGAAAACATTCTCAGCACATTCATAACCACATGCTTCAGTCCGTTATCCCAGATACAGCTGCCTATTAGTCATGATGGAGCGAAACAAAGAAGTTCTGTTTGTAGGTTGATCGATTCGTCATGCTGGCGATTTGCTCTGCCGAAACATCCAACAAGAAAACCTTTTAATCAAGATATACTCACACATACATTTAGGGTTGGGTTCAATTAGGTTTAATTCCTATTTTGAATTACTTTTTATTATCATATATATTTAGTTTATAATCATTTTTATTTTAGTGCATCAAGTTAAACTAAATGAAAATGTTTTTGTATTTCAAATGTTTTTGTATTTTCAAAAAAATGTTTTTAATTTCAAATGAAGTTTATTTTATTTCAAGTAACAATTGAGTTTTTGTGTATAAAAATTATTAAATGTAGTATTGAACACTTTCAGTATAAAGGTGCATTCCCATTCATGACGTAATTATGAAATACAAATTGTAAAAGCTCCTACTTGTACCATGTGACCGTTGTACCACTTGACTGCTGCAGATTAATTTGGGCATTGATTGTGCTGCCATAGAAATGCATAATTCCCAGTCGGAGGACAGCTTAGGCCGTGTGTCCACCAAAGCGTTTTTTCCACGCGCCTGGCGTATGTTTTCAATGGGAGCGCCGCGTTTTTTAAACGCCATGAGCGTAACGAAGCGCTGAGCATTTTTTTCAGCGTTTTTTACTGGTCAGCGAAAGTTGAAAAATGTTCAGCTTTGGATAAAACGCAGCGCTCATTACTGTCACATTTTACCCAGCCGTCCAATCACAGAGGAGGAGGGGCGGGACTAATACCACACCAACCAACTGTCACAACATTCTTTCTGTACAACAACATCAACCGACAGCTAACCGAACAAAATGGATAAAAAATACATTTTTAGTATAAAAAAAATTATCTGCGAAATCAGTGTCAAGTAAACTGTGCTGCTGATATTCTGTATCATAGCAACGACACGTCTCAACTAAAAAAAACCGCTGCACTGCCAAAACGCTCAAGTGCCGAAAGCACGGTGTTTTCAGCAGAGCGTCTGGTGTTTTCAGCTGGATAAAACTGCTTTGGTGGACACACTGCCTTAGAGTAGAACACCATGTGTTGTCATCACAAAATTACAGTTCGTACATGTTCGTGAAGGCAGTTTAAGATTCAATTAAATTAGTCATTGACAAATATGCCTTTTTCTACACTGAAATCGGTAACAATAAATGCTTTTGTGTGATGCTACATCCACATCAAAAGGTGTCAGTATAAATATTGAACAAAATTGTGCTGTGGCCAAAATCGAATACTTCCATATTAGGAGAAAAACCGTTAGCCAGATGTGTAGTTTGTCCAAATACACAGTATTCATAAAAACAGTAAGCGAAAGGTCCCTGGATGACCTACTACTCCTGCGAGATTCTGAAGTGTGCATTCGATGGACACTTTACTATCCCATGATGCCCCGGGAGAGGATTTGGAAGGTCATGCTGGAAGATGGCCAGTATATTACGTCCGAATTTCATTCATAACACACATTCATAAAACATACTTTTTTTAACAGTGTAAATTCAAATTTAAGTGTAGTTCATTCTCAGACAGTACGAGATTTTGAAAGCAGCGCTACAGAATACTAATTCTAAACTAATTTACTTCTACATTTACTAGTAATATTAAGTGTTGTTTTCATGAATAAACTCTAAAGTAGAAACTCGATTTTAACATATGCTAAAACCATGCTAGTTCTTGGTGGTTGTTTACGACATTGCTCTGCGTTTAAGTGCATTGCTACACAGTTTTAAGGGTGTTGTGGGGGGGTTGAGTTTAACTCTACTTAAGTTTTCAGGCATTTTATCGTGCACCAGGTGAAAATTGTAAGCATGATTGCAAGTAATTTTATGTCTGTTGCACAAATGATGCTGACAAGTCAACCCAAAGTTTAATTCCTCAGTTTAAGAGCTTGTTCAGCACTCTAAGCCTAAGTATTAGCAACCACAGAGATGTTTAACTTGGCAAACACCAATTAAAAGATGTAAGCATTGCTAGTTTTTGTCATACAAAGTTAACCAAACTGAGCTTGTTTACTTCAGTAAGCAAATGAGGGCTCTCTTGGCCATTGTCAGCAGTGCGGCAAACGGCAGGCTCGGGACTGTCCCGAGGGAGCTAACATTTGCAGTAGCCCTTTGAATGGTCCTGCAAAGAGAGTTTTCTCTTTAGCTAATGAAAGAGAGGATCGCTTGGGGGACACTTAGCTTTCATTACTTTCCTGAGAGTGCTTAATGCAGTGTTGCATAAACGTCCTCAAGGGGTGCCTTCTTGGTATAATACGTCACTTTTATCAAGAAAAGGATTGAATAGTACTTCATGTTCTTTTCTAGGTGGAGGGACGTGTTCTGATTTTAAGGCTTGTGAAAGGAAACCCATATGTGTTTTAGTGCAGTATAAGGCTTGTGGGTCACTATTAAAGTGCCTTGTTGTGCTAGTACATTATTGAATTTTTGTTTGTTAGTGTTTGGGTTTTAAACAGCGCAAATATAGAGCACTGCGTTAGCAATGTCAAAATTATGAGTTCGATTCCCAGGGAAAGCATGAACTGATAAAATGCATACCTTCTTTTGATGAAAAACACTATTTCATATTGTTATAACCCTTAAAGACACACATACACCAACCTGAGCATTGAAATGATGTTGCTCTCTTTCTTGCATGTATTTAGGTCAGAAGAAAAGAGCAACCAGAGGATATAAGCTTGTTACGAGTGGCACTGAAGAACCGTGTACATGTGAAGCCCCAAAGCGTAGCTCTTCATGGGGAACTCAATGTATGTGCTCTCTGGCAGACTCGTTAATCTATAGAGCCGCTCTGTACGGCTCAGAAATAGGTCAAAGCTGAGACTATAGGGTTTTATAGGAGTATGAGTGTGTAATATGTGTGTGTGAGTGTATTTCACCTGATTCTGACTGCACGGTGGTTGTTCATTACAGAGGATGAGAATCACATGTCTTCATCCGACTGTGAGTTTATGCTAATTATAACTAATTAGTTCTGAGCCGTGCTCTTTTAAAGATTCAGACTGTGAATTACGCATGGTGTGATATTGTATTTCAGTCATGACAGCTCTCGGAGTGCAAGAGATCTACAACGCTGCTCAGCAAAGAATTTGTTCAGCTTGGTCAAAATAAACAAAAAGGACAGCCTACTGCAAGAAAATGGGAGAACCCCGGTGGCAGATTTCTACAGGTGGTGCTGGGGAGGAGGAGGGGGTATACAGTTTTTTAATTCTCACAGCAGGGTGATCGCAGGCTAGAGGGTACGAGATATAAGGTTACGTGGATTAGGAAGTACTTCTGATTGGCTGATGTCACAGTATTGAAAGAACCAATCATCGCGCTTTTTTATGCAAAAAAGGAATGCAACACTATTTACAAGTGACAAATATACCGTGCATGCAGAATTATTACGTTGATTTTCTGATCATATTTTCTTCCCCATTTTCTTCCGCACATTTTACCAATTCCAAACCACATTAATCTTAATAACTACACTGTAAAAAATGGTTGTGCTTTTAACGGTAAAAGACGCTACATTGAAAAACGTATGTAACCCTCGTTCCCCGAGTAGGGGACGGAGACGTTACGTCGGATGACGGAGAATGGGGGTTTCGCATAGAAAGCCAATCCTCTTCGAGTATTAAAAAACAAGCCAATGGCATGAAAATGCATTGGTTGGCTGTGGCCGTGAGGCAGCAGCCTCGCCCAAAAACCAATCATCCATCCGTGAGCGATCGGGACAGGGCGGAGGGTTCCACTCTAAACCAATGCTCATGGCGGCCCGAGACAGCATGACCGTCATCTCGGGATCAGACACGGACAACGCTGGCACTCCCGAGGGAGGCAACACAGCCGCATCCTCACTTCCCGAGGAATCTAGCCCACCTTGTGATACGACATCGCATCCTCCTCTGGAGCACCGAATGAAACAGACGGCACTTCCGAAGAAGCGCTCGTGTCAATCATCTCGGCACTCTCGGGTTGCAACACAGCTGAGGGGGGTGTGGCCCGAGGAGCAAGCGTCGGGTTTTTGTTCCACACTGTCACCGGAAGATCACCCTGTCTGCCGAAGAGCTCCCTCATGAAGAGGAAGCAGATGGGGTAAGAGACACGGGGACTCTACAGTAAGATCATTGAGTCTCGATCTAAGTGTTGCGATGGTCATGTTCCCACAAAAGAAACATGAGTCATCCACGAGCGCTGCTCTAGCGTGCTCAAAGCCCAGACACACAAAGCAGCGCTAGTGCCCCTCAGAAGAGGAGAAATATCGACCGCACCCAGAAGAACACGGGCGAGCCATCTTTAAAAAGACGTGCCACGTGCAGCTCTTTCAATAGAGAGGAAATTCACTCTGCAGCGCTGAGGCGATCAGGGAGAAGCACAAAGTCTGGCAGACCACTGCACAGATCGCAGGTAATGTAGAATCTCGCTGGGTACCGCCGTCACACCAACACTGGAGAGGATGCTCGTCTCGAAGAGTTAAACTCGGTATGAGTGGCTTGTGGAGTGAAGAGGTTCTCTTGGCTCCGAAGCGAAAACATACTGCGGTTGCGTCTGCGTCCTCCTTTTATACCCACGAGGTGGGGCGGAGATACGCTATGCAAATTCCGCAGACCCAAGGCATTTTCATGCCATTGGCTCGTTTTTTAATACTCGAAGAGGATTGGCTTTCTATGCGAAACCCCCATTGCCCCATAACTCGGAGTGACTCGAAAGGGAACTGTTAATTGGTTAACAGAAAGTTTCCTTACTATATACGGTAAATAACAGTGATATATATAATGGTACATTTAATGTAATTTTACTGTAAAATATCGTTAAATTTACAGTTTTTGGAAGTGAAAAAGTCATTGTATAATTTACAGTGAAAAAATTTTAATTGACATTCCCACAATTCCCTGCATGACACTTCACATTTGATGTATTTCTGTTGAAATAACTGTTTCTTCCTAATTGTCTTAGTTTTTTTTCTAATCTGTTATGTACATTAGGATTTTATGTTACATTTAATGTTGTTAAATGAACATTTATTGCATTTTTTTTTAATTTCAACATTTTACCATGATGGTGTTTCATGTTTGCGTGAATGACACGGTGCAGCTCTATATATTTGTATTATCTTTCTGGAAGAGTTACTTGTGATTCCCCCGGGCCATGGTCCGGACCAAACAGATGAAATTTGGTCAGGCGAAAAGAGGTAGTCTCGGTCCAGATCAAACTGAAAAAAAGGTTTGGTTCGTTTATAGTGTGAAAGCATTTCTGTTTGGGTCGGACTTTCAGACCTTTTACAGGAAGTTCTAGTGGTTCCCAAAAAGCCAAAAAAACAGAAGGTGGCAGGAGAATTGAGCCGTGTTGCATATGGGGAGACGAGGATTTTAATTGAAGTATGGTCTGATGACATAATAAGAAGTCAACTTGCAGTCTTCATCTCCTTTCCTGCCGGCAACGATTAAATGTTCGCACGATAAGGACGTTCATTGAGCCATAAAAATAACAATATAGTTTCAACGATATGCGTCTGTTTGTTCATGTTGTCAAAGTTACCCGCCAAATTGACAAACGCTGACGTCAGACGCACGTTCATTTACTAAACCAATCAATGTCAAGATGCAGCCCACATAGATGATGATGACAGGACGTAAGTATGTCACGTAAAGTTCTATAGCGCTCGCATTATTGCAGTGTGAAACCAAACCAAAACTTTCTGAAAGTATAAAATGCATCAAAACATGAACTTTGGTTCGGACCTTGGTGCGGACTTTCAGGTGTGAAAACGCCCTTAAAGAATGCTAAAAATTACCCCCAATTAATAAGAAAGCTGAAGTAGTAAAATACATGAAGACGGGTTCTTTTTATATTCTTTATAGACAGACAGACTGAGAGTGACTCTTGAAGGACCAGCACCACATCCTCTTGTACCACAGTTTGAAGAATTCATCTTCCAGAAGTTTTGGGAGTTCATTTTTAGTCCATCTCCTACCCTGAATGCACTTTGTTTCTGAGTCAAACAAGTCTCTATGACATAAATGTAAGTTTATTGCATTTTCCCCACGCATTATTACACCATGTGAAAATTGTAGTTTATATAACCTGAACTAATAACCCGCCTCTCCTCAAAAAGAGACATGATTTAATGTCTGGTCCATAAGCCATGTAGGGTAAACCATATTTTAAAATCTAAGGTAGGTAAGGAGATTAACTACCCTGAGTATGAGCAACAAGAAAAAAGTGGATATACAGAGTGCACGAAAGAGCACTTTTTATCAGCAGGAAGTCATTTTATAATTGAGATCGTAAGTCTGGAAAATATCTTCTGCGGGGTACGTGTGGTTTAAGTACGCCTGAGAGGCCAGACGGGACAGTGTTTTAAAGATCAAACGCTATAAGCAAACACAGAGCTCGATAGTCCACGATCAAAGCACGCCCCGGTCGACATCGTAAACACACACACATGCTTGTGCTCACCGAGATGCTCTGGATCTTGCTGTTGTGATGAAACACTTTAGTGGTAAAATATTTGCAAGCACTTTGATGCATAATTCTATTGTTCAGCCACTTTGGTCAATTTTACAGGCTCTTCCAACCACACGTATACGGCTCTGATGGAATATTCTGCATTCAATGGACGTGTTTTCTCAATATAATTTGCAGCATGCACTTGATTGCGCTAAACAATAATTGTCTTGTCTGTCAGTTTGTAAAACAAGGCAAAAAAGTGTGCACGCATGTAAAACGAAAGTCTGCACTGCATTCTCGAGAAACACATTTAAATCTTGTTTATACTGCATGTGCATTTCTGTAAATATGATGTTTGCTTGTTTTTATAAATGAGATCAGTCAAATTTATTTTCTATGCTAATCGACAGCATGTCAAAGATGAATTGATGATTTGAATGTGAAACATCGAGCTCATTTTTGGAAATCATTGTCACATGCTATTGTTTCTGTATGGACTTGAAAGGGAACAGTTCATGTTGACTCTGAGACTTCAAAAGACAACTTGTTTTGTAGTCATGAATCACCTGCTTGGCTGTCGTTTTTTAGAGGCAAGTTCTTGTAAAAAGGGTCCCAGTTAACCTCAAGGTCAAACCAACTCTCGTTAAACATTCTTGTATGCATTTGATCCAGGATTAAGTGGTAACTCCAGTTGTGATAAGGTGAAAACTATTATATTCAAACAAGGTGGTGATGGCAGAACAAGAAAAATGTTTTGGTAAATTTATGGAATGGGTCCGAAACAACAAATGCACATGAACCTTGAGTCTATTATCTGCTGGTCTCCACCAAGACGTCTGGCTTCCGAACGAGGATTATACTGATAAACGTGGTCTCTGAATCAACTTTGTCTTGGGAACAGAACTTAAAAGTTCCACACAGTGCTGTAAATATTTAACAAATGTTAACCTAAGAACCTTGAGTGTAACCTAACCTAAAGCAAACAAGCCTTCTTTTATGCAAATAGCTTTTTTGGTTAAATTTTAGTTAGCTTGTTAGCCACAAGTATTTTCAATATGGTTTTACCCAGCCCAAATATGTTAAAAAAGGTTATGAACAGTGACATAATGCAAAACGTGTATTATGTTGGTGCGTTCAAGTACTCCTGGGGAATTTTGTACGTATGAGGTTGGACAACATGACATCATGACTTTTGCGTAAACATATACACCACTTTCACGCCAGGTGGCGTGTTATCTCTACGCATTTTGAGCTATCTGCGTGTATCCGCGTGTATGCGTATATGTCTACACCATTAACGTCCGCGTCATTCCGCGTGTCCGTACACGCAGTCAAATCTCCAGTCATAAATGCCATTAACCCCAGTGATGGTTAAGTTTAGGGATGGGGTTGAGGTAAGTCATATCTTTTTTTTTTTTTTACCTAGGATGGTAAGGGAACAGTCATAAATGCCATTAACCCCAGTGACGGTTAGGTTTAGGGACGGGGTTGAGGTAAGTCATATATTTATATAACGTTAAGTCAACGGCGTTCATAAACACGCTGAAGGGCGATTATGCGTCTTGATAGCACGCCAAAAATGGAAATACGAATTGGCGTGTCATACACACGCTACTTCATGAGATCAGCCTGGGTTGGAAGTCGTGTTTACGACGGCAGTGCGTTCAAGTCACTTTCGTCGGAAGAAGATGGCGGAGTACTTTCTCTTAATTAATTATACAAAAATACAGTAAGGTTCTTAAACTCTTGTTCTAGAAAATGAAGAACAAAGAAATGTGCATCGAATGTACTTTGTTTTTTTTATGTTTTTAATTAATTTATGAAGCCACTGCCAACTTCATCGTTACATGTTACACTGTTATATTATAATGCCATCATATTCTGTGCAGGCAATTCATTTAACTGTGCTGTAAATAAGAAAACCTTGACAATATCACTGCATAATATTTAAGTATTGTGGTAATTCGCAATGTTTCTCAGTGACACGCCCACAACTCGGAAAGATCAGGGCTAAGAGAAAATCCCGAGCTCCCCACTGGTATTTACGACATTGTGGTGGCGTTCAACGCACCATGTGTTCAGTCTATATTGTTTCCTTACAATGTAACATCGCCAACTACTGGCCTGGCATGGACAATACAGCTTTTTTTTCTCGATTTCGTGAATCCTGGTGAACGGGGATCAACTTTGTTGTCAGTACGTGTAAAACACAAAGTATAAGCTTTTCCGTGTTTAGTACATCGTTGCCGCATAAACGTACCTGGATCACCAGATTTCTGTACGTTAACATTAAGGGACCATTCCATTTTATAATTTTGCAAACATTATGAGAACGTAACTTTTGAATGTTCTCTGTACGTTCTGAGACAAGCAGCAACATTTAAAACATGTTAGATGATTGTTCATATAAAATGTTTCAGAAAAAAATGAATGATGTATAAATAATATTTTTGTGCTAATGTTTTGAGAACAGTATTGAAGACCAGATCATTTTGAATAAATTTTTTATAAACGTTACTGGATGAGCATTTGTTTATATTTTTGAAAATAAATAAGCAAGAACGTTCCACGTTAGTTGGATACCTTAATAAAAACGTTAGCTGTTAGCTTGAGGTATCAATCTGTATATTGTCTGTAGAAGGATTTTTTTCATGTTAAATGATGTATAATACATTTTTAATAATTTTTTTTTCTTTATTTGCAGCTGTTAGCTTGTGGTGTTATTGATGTATGAGAAGCTTTTGTTGGCCATATGATGTATTTGTTTGACCTCATCAAACCCTGGAGATCAGCGTATAATTCATTCAATATGGACTCAACTGTCTTTGCCTTGCAATATGTTTGCGTGCAACTCCACCCACCGATGTAACACTTTGATCCACAGCTCCAGGTGTTCCTGGTGTTTGCAAGCAAAGGAGGGTGAGCCCTTTGTGGTAAGAGGTGAACACTGAGGTCATCTGCTGAACATTCACAGTCCAGATGAACCGTTTATAGAGATATTGAGGTTATCACCAAGGTATTTAAAAGAAATGCAGTCACAGTTTGAATTAGAGAACGAAAAACATGTGCACATGGTATTAGTTTCTAGATTCAGCTGTTTTTTTTTTTTTTTGTGTGTGTGAGTGTGTGTTTCAACCAACAAGGTACTTCTCCTGGAAAAAGTTGATAAGACCTGTGTGCTTAGCATATGGTGCAATTAATATTTAACATCATTAACACCATAGTTAGTTACCAGTTGATCAGTGCTTCCCAATACATTTGTTCAGGTTAATTTTTAATTGGTTCACTCGGTTATTAGGTCTTTTGTTTTGTATTTACTTTAGAGACATACAAATCGTTTTGAATTTTTACTCAGAGTACGTGCGTATTACACGCCATAAAGTGTGTATCATATGCACGCGAAAACTGCGTATCATATAGACACAAAAACTATTTTGGGCATATAAATGGCACGAGAAATAACATTTGTTGTATAGATATGCACTTTCATGAGATCGGGCTGAAAATAGTATAGTGATGATATTGGTTTTTAAAGAAAAACACCAGGTATGGGAGGTGGAATAGCTATGAATTGCAAGTAATTTGAGTTGTACTCATTTTTAAACAGAGCTATATTTTGTGAACGTGGTGGGGCTTGTTTTCAATCGGTTGTCATTACGGCAATTGATTTTAGCAGTTTGTCAACGGTAGAATGATCAGGCGACAGTAACTGAACACATTAGTGTGTCAGAGAAGAGAAACTCGCAGAGTGCTGAAGCGTGAAAAATGTCCTCTTTCAGCCTAAGGCTGTGGAACTTGCCAATATTCAGATATTGAATGTGAATGTGTTTCTTTGGTGATTCCTCTGTGATGCATTTAAAAAAAAGCTAAAGACGTACACGGGACAGTCCTGTTGAAGATTTTATAATTCAGTGTCCAGCTATGCTCATAGACTTGGATGAATTCGCACACATACAAGCTCACAGCAGAATTGGGAGCTCTTGGCACTGGTAGCTGACCGAACTCAGTTTCCTAGCAACCAGGTGGCTCGTTGAATGAGGGATGTCAGGATTGTGCTCTGTGTGTGTGTCTTGGAGTACACAGCTCGCACTTTATTCCCCGAAAATGCTTCACAATCAATGTCTTCAATTTAAACAGAGGCAAGCTAGTACGAGCCTTTCGTCTAAACTTCACTCCCATCGGGTCACGGCACCAAATTTCACCGGTCCTCCTCGGACTGTACCGAGCGGGATTCGAACCGCCGTCTTTGACATGGGAGGCGTGTGCGATAACAAGGACCCTAAAGACCAGCATTCTTGTTTTCTTAGTCTTTCATTGGTTTCGTTCTTTCTACAGCTTAAAGCATACTTGCAGCTCTTGTTTGGCAGAAAGAAACCTCTCTCGTTTCACGCCCAGTCTTTCAGTCGTCTGCTCTTCTCCCCCAGGAGAGAGAAAGATCTGAGTCCCAAATTCATTCTGCTGGGACTTTACATCAGGAAACTCTTGCGGCTCCCGCCTCCTCAAGAAGCCAAATGATATGCTTGGCTTTTACAACTGCATCAACAGCTTGTCCTGATGTCTGTCATTAAGCGCCATAAATTCTTCATGAACAACAAGAGCAGGACAGTACATGTTTACTGTAGATGTGTCAACTCTGTCTCCAACAGAAGATTTGGTCCTGCAGAAATTTATTTTACGTATTTAACTCAATTCAGACTTTAGGAGACACCTAAGCATGTCCACGTATTGGCAGCATTATTGTGTTTAGCAGCATTAGCATTGCCTTTTCACTAAACCAAGTTAATGCAAAGGGTGTGTTGTGTATCTTTTGGGGAAAATGACAAGCTGTGTTCCCCCTCTAATCTAGTCAGTGCCACCTGAGAAAGACTCTGCTAATCAGGATATGACGCATTTTGGGTTTCTGTTGTCTCTGATTTTCTCTTTTGAAGACAAAACATAATAATGGGTGAGGATGTCCGTTTTTGTTGAATAATCGCCAACTATGAATTATGTGTTGCGTTCTCAGGGTTGCCTCAAGGGGTGCTGTAGGAAGAATTAGCACAAATGGTCTTCTCTTTCAGTTGAACTACAGTTGTGGCAGAGCAAAATATTTGAAGAGAATTTTACAGTTGAACACATGATAAAGTAGGGCAGAACGGCTAGTTGTAATACCCTTATTGTTTTAAATACTTCCACACGTGCCAGCATGACGAAACTTTACTAGTTGCCATATCAACACTATATAGAGAAAAAAAAACGCGACAAAATTCAGAAATCTTTGTAAGATTTCACTGAAAATTTGTTTAGCAAAAGTAAATTTCTTATTGAAATTGAAATTTGCCGCTAAATCCGATGCACATGGCATTCTTTCGCGTCAATATAACACGCTTCGGTTATGGGTAGGTTTAGGTCTGGGGTAGTGTTAGGGTTAGACCACTAGGAGGCGCCTTCTGTCCCATATATATTGACGCTAGGGTACCATGTGCGTCGGATGTAGACGCAATTTTAAAAGTGTCACCTATATGAAGCCTTGGGATGAGACCGGGCTCTTAATTCCCTCGTTTTAGTCAAATTGTGGACAGGGTTGCAATAATTTGTTCCCTCATTTTAGGGTCTGTTTACACAGCACCGTTTTCAATTAAAAACGTGTAACGTGTTTTGGTCGTTACTCTTTTGAAAACGGGTTTCAAAGTGCACGTTTTTGAAAAGGGTCTGCAAACAACAAGTACGGGAATCTCTGAAGACGATGGCAGCAGAATAAAAGGGTTTTTAGTCATTTTTGTGGATCCGTGTGAGGGAACGTCGGGAACGTTTTGACAATGGTGTCTTCTGTACGTGGAAAAATCAAGAAAAAACTTTCGCTTTACACATATTGTTGTCATAGTTAAATCATGGTCACGTAGTACTAATTTGTTCCTACATTTTACAAAGTTAAACCGTGGCCACTTTGTAGTCATTAATTCCCTTCTTTTACTTGTATTTTAACAAATTCTTAATTATTTTGGTAATTATTTCATTAATTTATATAGCTAGCTATATTAAAATATATATATATATATTAAAGATTTATTAAGTTCTATCACCCGCTTGAGTACTGAGGTTTGTTAACACAGGAACAAAACAGGACAGTGTGCTCACATTTATGTGTTAGTCAAGAACTTTTATCTGTGTTTTCATATTTATGTAGTGGCTTCTGGTCTAGTTTCTGGTCTAACAATGTGTGCACAAGGCTACAGGTAAAATATAGACTTCTGCACTATCCTGTTACACTTGGTAACAGTAAAGCTAATGCACATTGTTAAGTACTCAGAACAAAGATCAACTGCAACATGCCAATATGCTAAACCACCATTTAGCTCAATAGATGTAATGGATGGAGTAGATTAAGCTCTGAGCGTAGGAAAAAGATAGCGCTTTGCTAGCAGGGTTACGATTAAAATGATTTCATGGGTGAAAATGAAGACGCACTCACACAGTGCAGTAATGCTGTGGTGCTAATGATTTACCGTTCCATTTCTTAACTTCTAAGCATTACCCATTGTGCTGAAGGGAACACATTCCACTCGACAGTGTGTCTGGGCACATACATCACGTGCATTACTTCTTTATTCTCCTGCTAGCACTCTAACCTGAGGCCTTCATTAGGGAGAAATACCAGTGTACTCTGATTAGCGCGCTAGTTTTGGTGCAGCTACCCGTTATTCATTTCACCTCACACAAGTCAGAACATGACAACCACGAGCACACACGCCCTTTTCAATGAGCTTTGAATTTAACAGTACATTGTTACTGTCTTTTCTCTGGAAATCAAGTCAATCTTTCTGTTGAAACACACATGTATCTGGAATAATAGCTTATGACACAATCACAATATACAGTGTATACTGCCATTTAAAAATACAGCATGTGAAACAGTGCAACAATAAACATGTTAATTAGCAAGGTCACGTGACAATGTGTTAATGAAGTTTAATTTGGGAAAGATAGTTGGAAAATAAATACTTCGTTTACTATTGTAACCTATTGTTGTCAATTTCGAAAAAACAATTACAAGTTCTTCAGATGTCATCGGATGCAAAAGTTACTTTTATATGGTGTTTTGCATATAAATGTGTCTTTGCAGTGTGTGGACAAAACCACCATACAATGAAAAAAAAAAAATCCATTTTACCCTCAAAAAGCCAATACACTCTCATTAATCAAGCTGTTTGGATTTTTATGCTCCACCCACGACCACTGACGGACTGTCTCGTCTTGGCATATTTCCGCCCTCAGCCATTTGTATACTCTCAGCACTTTACGTGACTTGTGTTGACAAGCCCTATGGAAGAGAGGGGTGGGGTGAGCACTGAGCAGTTGCTCATTATCATTTAAATGCACCGAAAGAGCTGTTTTTGAGGTGGTAAAAAGGCTGTAGTTTTCAAGGGGGTAATCCATCAGCCGGAAGTTGAAGCCTCACGGGAGCCGCCATTAGCAGAACTTCACCTGCTGTTAGCATCCCATTGACTCCCATTCATTTTGGCGTCACTCTGATAGCAAATAACTTTACATCTGAGGTGTCCAAAGACTGCATTTGTCCATTATTTATTTCTAAAGAAACACGACAATGTATAAAAGTCTCCATTACTTTGTATCTCACGTTACGGCCCCGTAGAAGCCGTTTTTATAAAAATAGGCTAACGATTGCGTCATCACTACGCAAATTTCTGTCGCATAATAGAGACATTACCGTATAGACAGGAGGAGAAGCTCGCAGGCAATCTTTTACTGTCTATGAGGCAATCGGGGGGACATGAAGGCACAAAGTCAAAGTCCAAAAAAGCAACGGGACAAAATATTTCAACAACGTTTTTGAAGAATTAGTTGATTCAGATTTGTCTTGGCACAACTACTAGAATATTTTCAACTGTGAGACTGTTGTCATGCTCAGTTTGAGCCTGTGCAGTCGCTCAGACATCAGACAGGAAGTGCAATAATCGGGCTTCAGTCTTCTCCGTTGAAATCAATGTGGTCGATGTGTCCATTTCTTTTACTGTCTATGGTAGTTTTACACAACCATTTAGGAATTTTAACCGAAGTATGTTACAATCTTTACATGAAGACCCTACAGAATCAAACCAACTTATGGAAAATGGGCATCCGATGACCCCTTTAACAAGATCAATAAACAATAATCAATAAACTGGTTAAACACATGTGGAAAAAGCTGTCATTTATGTGTCCATATATATTCCTAAATACAACCTACAAGTCTTAACATACAGTTTTGCTTCTCCAAGAATGTATTTTGTGACAAAAAAAAGACAAAATTCTTTTAGGTTTTAGAGGTGTGTTTACTGTTGTTAGGAAAATAAACTTACAGATTGCTAACTTTAGCATCTACATACAAGTTGTTCCTTATTGGCAATAACCAAGTAGTCATTACAGTAATTCTTAAATGAACGCAGCAATATCACATTGGGATCAAAGTCACACGGTAAATCAAAATTCCATTGAATTATTTAAAGCTTTATTACAAGAAAATTTGGACCACAAAAAAAAACCCAGTGAGATGAAGGCTATTTGCGATTTCTTGCCTGAACTAATCCCACTTTGAAGAAATTAGACTGTCAAATTAAATCCAGCTCCTCACGATAAGACCGACCAAATGCCCTATTTGTCCTTCTGATCTCTGCTGGATTGCTTGTCTTTTTAATATTTACTCTACCGGAGATGAAGTCTCGGCCAGCGAAGGCTCAAGACTCTAACCGGTCCAGCTGAGGTTCAAAGGGAACTTCAGTTAAGACCCATAACCCTGTCTCCTCTGATTAGCTAATTGGTGTTCAGAACTGTCTGATTGAATAGACTGCATGGATTGCCAATGTGTAATCTTAATGCCCATATATAATCATAGCTTGTGGAGATATATACATGACTTGATGCTAAAAGGTACAGCTCTGCCCAAGTCCGACTATCACGATTTTATGTTATTTTGGTGATATTTCAGATGTACAACAGATGTTCCTGGATCAACATTCCTATCAACCAATCAGATTTACGGTTTAGGTCAAGTTTAGGCTTCCAACCAGGGTTAGGTACTTCTACACCTATAATTTCCCTCTGATTTTAGGGATGTGTTATAGGTAAGGTTAAGACTAAATTTTCAGACAGAAATGTTGTTGCAGGATCAACAAAATATGTTGATCCAGATGTCTTACTCGGCAAAATCAGAGTAACACGGCACTGTCTCGAAGCGCCCTTTGTGAGATCTCGTTTCTTGTCGGAGAAGCTTAAACTCTTGCAGGGTTCAAGCTTTTATTTTTGTACATTTCCTGTCATCTCGGTGCAGAGATCGTTCTTCAGAGTGCCACTGAATTCTGTCAGCATCAGCATACTGAATCTCTTCTCCTCCCTTTCATTGGCCTCTTTCCCGGGTCTCATATCAGAAATAATTGACAGGGACAAAGATAGTAAGAAAAACGGAGAGATAAACAAGAGAAAAGCAGGGTTCCATGGTAATTGATATCTAAGCTTTGCGATCGGCAGGTTGTTTCCGTTTCGTCTGAATTGTCATGGTGGGAGATATGGTGGCATCTGTGAAAGTGCGAAAAGGAAGGAACGGATGCCAGGAGCAATAGCTTTTTAGCTGTTCTGGGCCTTCTTTGTGCCAAAGAACAGAGAAGAAGCTTAACGTGCCATATTCTTAATCGTGCATCTACAGACTAGCTATGAATCACTGAACTTCCTCAGGGAATCTATAATTACAGTTTGCTGACTGTCATAGATCTAATGTTTAGTTACAAAAGTTTTGTTCAGTGTTGGGAAAGTTCACTTTCAACATGAACTAGTTCAAAGTTCAGTTCATACTTCATATTTCAAAAAATGAACTAGTTCGTGGTTCTTTTTTTCCATATGTTGCGAGCTTTTTTTTATTGCCACAGTCCATATACAACCAGGGGCGCAACTACCAAGTGTCAGAGGGGTATGGTATGGTAGATTAGGTATTTTTTGAGCGGTAAACTCTTCCATCTCCAAGCATTTTGGGTGGTGTGGCAACAAACCAATTTGGTTAAGAAAACCTTACATACTGTAACTGTAACGGAGGCCAGCTAGTAGTTGCTGTGCGAGTAAACCTCACTCCCCGATCTCAATAGGCGCTCTAGCGACAGAGCGCCCGACTCTCACGCCGGAGACCCGGGTTCGAGGCCCGCTCGGAGTGGGGCGATTAGGACCCGGGTGTAGGGGTTACATTGGTGCCGTGACCCGGATGAACCTCACTCCCCGATCTCAATAGGCGCTCTAGCGACAGACGCTAGAGGCTGCAGTCTTTAGCCTCCTTGTTAGCGCGCCCGACTCTTACGCCGGAGACACGGATTCGAGGCCCGCTCGGAGCGGGGCGAGTAGGACCCGGCTGTAGGGGTTACATAACCTTCCAAAGGGTTTACTTAATCTAATGTGTTCATTGCAACTGGACACTGACCTCTACCGAACAGGCCTAGAGAGAACTTCCAGGAAATCCAACGTAAGTCAACGGGCTAATATAGAACTAATAACTGGAAAGATCTGTCATATTTGTTTGACAGGAAGTATAGTCAAATAGATGTCCCATTCAAGCTCACTGACCCTGATAAATGAGATTTACCATATCTTAAAAATGCATATGTGTATGTAGGGATGGGACGATAACCGGTTTCGCGATAAACCACGATAAAATATACTGACGGTTAGTATTATCGTTTAAAATGTAATTATCATTAAAACCGTGTTTGATTATCGCGATTAATAACTCACTGTAAATCCTGTCGGCCAGTCTGACGCAGCCGCGCGCTGCACGCAATGTTTACTATTCGAGAAGGAATGGCGGAAGGCAGTGACCGTGCTTGGGAGATTCAGCCTTTTAAGAGGACCAAATCTGGAGTGTGGTCATAGTTAGGCGTTTACTAAAGTCCTGAGGGAAACTTGATCGAGGATAGTCACCCTGTCTGCAGAACAAAAAGTCACTGTCCAAAAGAAACGTCTTCTTGTGCAACCATCACCCGCTGTTGTATAGCGAACACAAGGCAAGTTAACTTTGACTTCAATACCGAAACTAGGTCTGGGAAACAATTGGGCAATGGGCACGAAATGTTGTTTTGAGTTTAAACATTTTATGTCACTCACTTGAAAATAGAAGTGAAGCTTCCACGAAGAAAATTTTGCAGCAAGTGTCTTTGAGCCGACGAACGAACATCTTCAAATAAGACTATTATTAAGAGTGACGTTTTAAGGGATAGCAATGTATAGATACATAACGTATTACACCGATTTTATTTTTACCACATAATTACGGGGGCATATTGAATTGATAATGAGTTTAGCTAATGTTTTAAATCTTACCCGTTTATAAATTCATTTAGTAAAACAATCGTCCAGACAAGATGATTATTAAACCAACCAATATTATCAAACTCTGTAAGGAATAAATCAACTCTGATTTCATTTTTTTAAAACAATCAAAAACTGGAGACGCAAGACGGCCGGCAAGTTGTATTTGAATTAAACGAGCGCGTGTCCGTTTGTGATATTGATGTGCGCGGTGTGTGTAATACTGCGTTGCTATTGACGACGGGCATTATAAAGAAGGAAATGCCATAGAATAGAATCTTGCTTAAAAAAAACTGCATAGAGCTGCTTGTTTATTTGTTGTTTGTTGATTTTCATTCATAAAACTTGTTGAAATGTTTTCAGTGTGAGCATCAGTTCTTTTTGAACACTTTATATTTTTACACTTTATATTTTGAACACTTTATATCTAAATTTAAGAAAACCGTGATAATATTGATAATCGCGATAATTGTGGACACTATAATCGTGATATGAAATTTTCATACCGTCCCATCCCTATGTGTATGCTTATGTGTATTTAACTTTTTTTACTGCCTGATTTTAAAAGTATGTATATGTGTTTAATCTGTGAATATGGTCACCACATGGGTGCTGGCACCAGCACCAAACCTTTTAGCATGAAGGAACCCACATCAGAAACAGCTGCACGTCTCGACCGTTTCCACCGTAATTTACCACCAAAGCGGCTCTGAGGGTCCTTGAGTGTAACATGCAACTACAAATTGAGACTGGAGGAACATGTTCCCAATTTGTTGACATTATGCAACGCTTTTGGCTTTGATAAGTGTATCAGACAAACTATATACATCAGTAGTTGGCAGGGTTGAGCGCGTGTCTTACGCACCTTCTTTGGATAGTACTGCACCTCCCTGATTGGTTCCTGCCTTAAAAGGGTCAATTTCATGGAAAAGACGCTCTTTTGCCGTGTCATAATTTCACTCAGATTAACTAGACTGCCAAAGTCATTTAGATATCATCATCATCATACTCATACAAAATGGCAAATGAGCTCTCTTTAATATTCTCCTAGTTAGCGATGAGATGAAATAGTGATCGAATGGAGACTTGGAGACTCTCCCTACCACAGCACAGCAAATGATTTGTTTGCTCTCCTAATTAAAGTGAAAATGAAATGCACTGGAAAGCTTCGGTATTCAGACGTGGACTCAAATAAACCAAGTTTCTGCTGAAACACAAGCTTGAAACTACCGAGAGAGAGAGAGCAGCTGAGTGAGGAGACATGTGGAGACGCACACCTGGGAAGGAGGGATTAACCCATTTCTGAACTTTACGCTGTCTGAACACGCTCTTACAAGCGAAGGAGCAAGGGAAGCAAAACGGCAAGAAAGTTGGGCGGATTTAGAGCTGTAAATTACAGCGCATTTATAAGTGGCTTGAATTACTTTTGGATGGTACATCTGATAGCATAGCATAGCAGCATAAATTAGAAGAAAGAAACTTTAAGGCATGAACTGATAGCCATCTGGTAACCTTCTCATTCTCCGCAAGCATCACACTTTGGCCTTGTTTGCTTATAGCAAGAGATAATGCAGGATTGTTTCTCTAGAAATTGTCGAAATTCTTTCACACAGTGCTGTCAAGAGCAAACAGTCAATGACCTTGCAGGACAGCAGTGAACTACACCCTGTCGCAAGCATGTTACGTAACAAAGAGCTCTCAGTTTAACGGCCTGCCTCAATAATAGGGTTGACCGAAAACACGCCAGGGCACCAAAAAAACTGTGTCTCCCCACTGACAGGAACACAAAATGTCTTGTTTATTCAGTGGTATGTTAACTGTTGTCTTTGGCTCCTATTAAAACAGCTTGCCTGTTGTAGATGAACAGTTTTACAGACGCAATGGTGTCCAGCGATGTCCATATGGCGAATATTTACCTCCCTGTGAGTTCTTTATTCCTGTCCTGACACTTGTGTTAGGAGTTAAGTCTTTCTTTAAGCCTTGGCAAACAGCTGAAATGACTCAGATGCTAAACTGGCGTTAACGGTTAATCCCTTTCCCTCCCGCCGAGTTGGGCTCTGTCGAGGGCGGGTATTACAGGTCAGAGGTCGCAGTGTTAAACCTCCCGATTCACAAAATCTCAAACTTGAGTAATGTGCTAAAGCTGAACATATGTGGAATTATGAGACTACAACAACCAGCGACGTTTTGAACTTAAGCCTATCTATCCATCCATCCATCCATCCATCCATCCATCCATCTATCTATCTATTCTGTCTGGCTATCATTCTGTCTGTCTGGCTGTCTATCAATCTGTATGTCTATCATTCTCTATCTCTCTGGCTGTCTATCTGTCTAATTACATTTTTCTATCAATCTATCATTCTATCTGACTGTTTATCTATCCATCTGTCTGACTGGTGGTCTTATCTATCTATCTATCTATCTATCTATCTATCTATCTATCTATCTATCTATCTATCTATCTATCTATCTATCTATCTATCTATCTATCCATCTATCTATCCATCCATCCATCCATCCATCCATCCATCCATCCATCTATCCATCCATCCATCCATCCATCCATCCATCCATCCATCTATCCATCCATCCATCTATCTATCCATCTATTCTATCTGGCTATCATTCTGTCTGTCTGGCTGTCTATCAATCTGTATGTCTATCATTCTCTATCTCTCTGGCTGTCTATCTGTCTAATTACGTTTTTCTATCAATCTATCATTCTATCTGACTGTTTATCTATCCATCTGTCTGACTGGTGGTCTTTATCTATCTATCTATCTATCTATCTATCTATCTATCTATCTATCTATCTATCTATCTATCTATCTATACATTTGGCTGAATGTCTATACATTGTAAATAGTTTGTGACTGTGGTTTCTGACATTGGATTGTTCCCATAGAATGCAAGCATCATCATATTTTGACCTCGTCACCAATCAAAGCCCTTTGATTTGACTTTTTCGGCACAAAGGCCCGAGGCACGGCACAGTATGTCATAAACAAAACACAAATCCCCTGGAAGCTCAGCACTGACAACAAAACATGAAAGCTGCATGCATTGTATTTTTAAGACAGCACTGATGTTGGCATATACGGCACATTCCTATAGACTTAATCCAGACGGTGTGATTTAAATGGCCCGAATGCAAAAACACCCACACAGGATGAGAAGATAAACAGAGAGAGACTTGATAGCACTGAACTACTAAGCAGGATTAATCAGTTCTCAACAATACGCAGTAAACAAACAAGGCGCCAAAGCAATGTCTTCCATATCCATGAGCTCAGAAATGAATGATGCATCGGCTGAAAGAGGAAGACAGAAAAAGATGACAGGAAGGTGAGAGGGGGTGGGTGAAGAAGTTGTGGAAAAGTAGGCCACAGAAACAGGAGGGAGAATGAGAGATTTCTGTTTAGGTTAGATATCGGTTTCAGCACAACAAAAGGTGAGAGAAAAACCAGAGAGGTAAAAAGGCAATCTTGGTCTTGGGATGAACAATGAAAAGTGGTCCTATGTACAATGAAAAGTGACCTTGTTATATATCAGCAGAAAAAGTTGCTGTTTCAGAGATTTAGACATTTATTATGTTTTGATGAGAGATTATGAAAAATAATGCACATTGATGAATCATGCACAGTAAGACCAGCAGAAATATTTAAAGGAGCTGTATGTAAGAAATTTGTTTCAAATAATCATAAAATGGCCCTGATATGTCACTACTAGACATTAAGAAATCATGTCCGTTTCAAATACTTATATCACTGACAACAGTAGTCCGGCCAGGATATTGTCATTGTGTTTAGGTCTGATGCTCCACCCTCCACCTATCTACCAATCACGAAGTCAGTAGTGTTGCAGCATCCGGGTTGCCAGCTCTGCTGTAGTTACCACAGCTGCAGATACAAACGTGTCGGATAAAAATTTTTGGATCCTGCAGCCAATCTGGCAACCTCGAGTCAGGGGGGAGGGGGAGGCGATACACTGCTCTACAGTAATTTGAAAGTGATTGCAGTACCAGTTTTGGCCACAATCTTACATATGGCTCCTTTATAAAATCATTAACATCATTGGATTAATGGATTAATGTATAATCTATTGTATATTATTGAATAAAATAATTTATTTAAATAAATTTACATCTAAATAGTATATTTATTTTTATATATTATTTTATTCAATAATATACAATAGATTATACAACAATATGTAGATTCGATATATTTTAAAATATATCGAATCTACATATTGTTGTATAATCTATTGTATATTATTGAATAAAATAATATATAATATAAAAAAATATATATACATTCAAACATGCACATTCTGGTGACTAAATTATGACTGGGTGTGGGTGAACAATATAAATAAGGTCAATATTGATATATTGAGTGTTATTCAGGGTCAAATTATTTTGTGGGCCAGATTTTTTTTTTTTCCAAATAGTATTATTACACCAAAGTATTTTTACACCAAAATAATGCTGTAATTCAGTGAGAGACAGAGACGCATAAATGCATGAATACGTTTCTAGTGGTTATTCATTTCTGAGAGCATCTTTTCAACCATAAATTTCTCCACTCATTTCAATCTGGTTAGCTGCAGAATGACGAGTCTAAAAGCAGGCAGAGAAAGAGAACGCTTGGAGAAGAGGACAAGAAGTAACGTGATGAAAAATGGAAGGGAAAGATGGGTAAACAGGTGTCATACAAAAAGACGAGCAAAACAAAATAGGCATGTCATGACGGGCAACAAACTCCCAAATATTTCAGTCAGAAGATCCAGGTGTGTTTTCCAACGCTTCATGGATTTACCCAGAAAACCGGGATGGAGGCGTACGGGAAAGGGGTATATTAATAGACAAATTCTTCGGTATGACCCAAATAGAAACAAAAACAATTTTCCCTGCCCCTCAAAGCCCATTTCGAGTTTAACTCTTAGGAGTTCAAAATACGGCCTTCTCAGTGTCTGTCTAGTTTATGAATTATGTCATTGTTCCACAAACATACAATTTGCATGCAATTGTACAAACGGCTCATTACAGACAGCAGAACAAAACATTGGCTGCGATTTACAGACTAACAAATTACATTTTAATAACTTATTTTAATAACTGTTGTAAAAAGATACTCTGATATCTCAATTTCCATAATTATATGTGTAATCCCTGCCTTCAAGTATGATTTCTTTATTCACAGTAAACTCATTGGGAAAATTAAAAACACGCATTGTATCACATTGACTGTCTTGCACTTCTGGCTCAGTTGTCACTAAGATCCCATTTCTGGCCTTTTCGTATATTTCCAGTGGGTGCTACATTAATTATTAAGGTCTATTAATAGAACCCTATTACCTGCTGCTCCAAAAAAAGCCCATCATTCCCACTGCCTGGGTTTTTAGATAGGTTGATGTTAAAATTAATTATCTATATCATATTTCCTGTCGCCTCTGTGGGTTTCTGGATCTCTCTTCTTGTGACACACCTTACAGAATTTTCCACTCAAGGCCATGGGTTCATTGGGATGATGGGTAATTAATGTGGCTGATATGGCGTACCCCTGCGATTGTGAGCATAAGCGGAAGCAGTACAAATATAGAAAAAAGATCTTAGTCTCATTTTTATCAACCATAAACCAATATAACTGTTTTAATTAGGGATGCACCGATATGAAAATTTTGGCCGATACCGATGACCGATAATTCTTTATATTTGAAAGCTGATAACTACGGAGGCGTATTGCATTCACTTGAAGAAAAAAAATCTACTCTGTTTTTCTGAATTAATGAGTTATTTTTTCATGAGAAAAAAAATTTTGCTCTGTTTTTCTGAATTAACAAGTAAATTTTTCATGAGAAAATTTTTTTTTGCTCTGTTTTTCTGAATTAATGAGTTAATTTTTCATGAGAAAAAAAAAATTTGCTCTGTTTTTCTGAATTAACGAGTTAATTTTTCATGAGAAAAAATTTTTTGCTCTGTTTTTCTGAATTAATGAGTTAATTTTTAATGGAATTTTTTTTTTGCTCTGTTTTTCTGAATTAATGAGTTAATTTAGAAAAACAGCAAAAATAAATTCTCATGAAAAATTAACTCATTAATTCAGAAAAACAGAGCAAAAAAAAAATTCCATTAACTTTTTTTTTCCTCATGAAAAATTAACTCATTAAATTCAGAAAAACAGAGCAAAATTTTTTTCTCATGAAAAATTAACTCATTAATTCAGAAAAACAGAGCAAAAATTTTTTTTCTCATGAAAAATTAACTCGTTAATTCAGAAAAACAGAGCAAAAAAAAATTTTTCTCATGAAAAATTAACTCATTAATTCAGGAAAACAGAGCAAAAACTTTTTTTCCTCATGAAAAATTAACTCATTAAATTCAGAAAAACAGAGCAAAAAAAAATTCTCATGAAAAATTAACTCGTTAATTCAGAAAAACAGAGCAAAAATTTTTTTTCTCATGAAAAATTAACTCGTTAATTCAGAAAAACAGAGCAAAAAAAAATTTTCTCATGAAAAATTAACTCATTAATTCAGAAAAACATAGCAAATTTTTTTTTTTCTCATGAAAAATTAACTCGTTAATTCAGAAAAACAGAGTACATTTTTTTTCTTCAAGTGAATGCAATACGCCTCCGTAGATAACCGATATATCGGCCGATAAATTTAAATCCAAATTTTTATCTAATTTAGATAAAGCCTAATTACAAAAACAAAAGTCTCACAATTAAATCCATGTCCCAAGCGCACGATTATAATGATGTTCTCATTATAGTGTTGTATAGCCGATATGACAGATTTGTGCTGCACATGTTGTACCGAACCGTATTTTAATTTTTTTTTAAGAGATTTCAATAATATTTCAAGAAATTCAAAAACAAACAGTGCTCAACAAGTGTCTCAGCTATTTATCGGCTTTAATATATCGGCCACATTTTCTTACCAGGCCGATAACGATAACATTAAAAATTAGCATATATCGGCCGATACCGATATGCTGGCCGATATATTGTGCATCCCTAGTTTTAATAGTCTAGTTCATGATCATGTTGTATTCAAGTGATCAGTAAACTTAACTTAAAAAAAGTGAGGAAACCTGTTGCCTAAAAATTATCAAGTAAATAAGTGTCATGTGTAATTTAAAAAAAATAATAAGTTATGTGGAATTGTCATGTTCTACTTTTTCAATTACACATGAAGTTTAATAATTAATAATTTTAAGAAAACGTGGTTCCTCACTTTTTTTAAGTTAAGTCAATGAATAACTTTTATCTAAAATATATATATTTATAAGTATTAATAAAGGTTATATTAATATTTAAAGGTAAAAATTTATTTAATACAAATATCATGATATGCATTATTACTTTTTTTTTAAAAGAAGTCTACATCATTCATAAATCATTCTATTTTGGTGCTCAAAAAACATTTCTTATCATTAACGTTGAAAACTTTTTGCTGCTTAATATTTGTGTGGAAAAAATTATAAATTGGGCTACGGAATATATTAAAAAGGACGCTGAATAAAATTGACCATGAGTGACATTAAAGACATTTATAATCTTACAAAAAAAAAATGCTCTTCTTTTGAACTTTCTATTAATCGAAGAACCCTGAAAAAAAAGTAAGGAAATAAATCCTGGTTTCAACGAAAATATTAAGCAGCACTGATAAATAGGAACCATTAATAATTGAGCAGCAAATCAGCATATCAAAAATGATTTCTGAATGATCATGCGACATGTGAAGACTGATATAATGGCAGCTTAAAATCCAACTTTTACATCCCAGGATAAATTACATTTTAAATTATATTAAAATAGAAAACAGTTCTTTTAAATAATAAAAAATATTCACAATATTACTATTTTCACTGTATTTTCAGTCAATTAAATGCAGCCTTGCTAAAGCACAAGCACATTACAAACAAAAATTCCTACCGCCATATGTCCAACCAAAACCATGAACCAGTATGAACCATTGACCTTTCTAATTTTCTAAATTGCGACTGATTTCTTAAAACAGCACAGCATTTTAGCGTGACAGATTTTGCAAGCAACATATTCCTTAAAACTTCATCAAAACCATAGTACAGCCTGTTAAATTTGTGTTTTTGCCCACCCAGCAGGTGTTGTGTTGCACGCCTCTAGGCCCCAGTCACACTCCCATCAGAGGGATTTTTCCGGCCCATTGTGGCTTATTTTAATTACACAATGGGCGAGCTCTCCTATTAATATCCATTTTCAATCTCGCTGAGCACTAAAAGGTCATTATCCCAGTCCCGAGAGTGTTTGTGCTCAAACGTGAGCACGTGTGGACCTAGCTCGGCCAGCCTGGAGCTAAATCAAAGGGATTTACGTCGTCCAGCGCAGTGGAATCATGTAGATCTGACAGCTCGGGGAATTATGGGTGATGGCTGTTGTACCAAACGGCAACTTTAATTACAGAAAACATCTCGCCGCCCGCGATAATGCTGAATGCAGACTTTCCTCAAGTGTTTCAGGTTGCAAACCAACAAAACGTTACACGTGTTCTGTATATTTTAGTATCATTTATTTTTGGCATCATGTGCATAAACAGTCTTCATTTCACTACATGGTTTCATGATACAGCAAACTCTGATTGTAGTACAAAGTAGCATTTTAACAAAACAAACATGTTCAAAGTAGGCAGATGGAAAAAAATTGGAAAAACTGCATTGGAGGAACTATAAGGTTCAATGTGCTGCTAGTTATGCAAGAAAAGCATAATGTACAAAAAAATCGATTTAATTCAGTTTATTTAAGGAATGATTTTGTAACAAAAGCACAGGCTACTGTTTATTAGCAATATTTATGGAGTTAATATCAAGCAGCAACATGGGTCCGGCCCATTTTTTTTTTCTCTTATTTTTATGCATTTTAATTTATTGGCTAATTACATATTTTCTCGCTATTTATTTAAGTAGTTTTTGGTTCTATACGCAAGCATATTATTAACCACTGTATTTTTTTTGTAACACTTTATAATAACTTTCACTAATAAGTAAGAAACATGCTTAAAGTGTGTAATTTCTGCACAACAGCACCACAACTAAAGATTTTCCAGGTTTCCCAGATGTATCAGCCATTGGTCGGCCAAACAGATTGTCCTGCCGAAACTCACGCCATTGGTTGTGGCAAAGATGCTATATTGTTCAAGTAAGCTGTGTAAATGTTTTAACACGTCACAGTTATCAGATCAAGATTTCATACGGATATTTATGCAAATATTATTAATGAAAGTTAGTACAAAGTGTTACCAAATCTGGCATACCAAGGCAAAACCCATCAAATCTTTCATGGCAATTTTATTTAGTACAATTCTGTCATCATTTACCCAAACGTACTGTAATTCTAAATCTGTACGATTTTAGTTTTCGATTCGAGTAAGTGATGACAGAATTGTCGTTTTTGGGTAAACTATCCCTTTAAATGTCTCCACGAGTCTGCAATGGTCTATCGCTTCTTCTTCTGTTTGAGAGATTTCCTTCGTTTGACGATCATCTCGTAAAGTTTGTCCATTCCTTCATGGAGACCCTCGCCGATGATGGCGCAGGCCGGTTGGACGTGGTACGTGGTGGAGGGACTGAGTTCATGGAGAGCCAGCTGCTTCTCGATCTCGGTGACTGTTAGGGATTTGGGGAGGTCCTGCTTATTGGCGATCACCAGCAGAGGAGTTCCTTGGTTCTCTGCGAATTTCGTGACTTTATGCAGTTCCGTCTTGGCTTCCTCGAGCCGGTCGACGTCTACCGAGTCCACCACGTAAATAATACCGTCCGTGCAGCGGCTGTAGGATTTCCACAAGGGTCTTAACTTCTCCTGTCCGCCGACGTCCCAGAAGTGACAGCTGATCCCTTTGGCGGTGCCATTGCTGAGTTTGATCTTCTCCGTGTTGAAGCCGATGGTGGGAACGGTGTTGACGAATTCGTTAAACTTTAACCGATACAGTACTGTGGTTTTACCGGCCGAATCCAAGCCTAGCATCACGATGTGCAGGGACTGGAACGCTGCGATGTTGGAGAACCCGTTCCCCATCTTATGATAAATGTGTAACAATCAATAAATCACATAGCAACGTCGCCTATCTCGCCTCTTTGATCTCGAGGCTTCCAGGCTTCAGATTCATTGGTTGTTTAGCATCCAAACTGAGACGACTTTCAGTTTTGAAGGAAAAAAACACCAGGTTATGATCCCATAAAGCGATCCATTGCATTCTTATCCATGCAAACCCATTAAAGCATCCACATCAACCCAGGCAGGTATGCATGGTCGGTCTGGGAAGGGCGTTGGGTCCTCCTCCTGTTTTCTGATGATATGTTGTACCGCAGACCGCTGGCCTCCGTTTATCTCCTCACTACGAAGAGTTCACGAATAGATCTCTTCCACACACAGCATAAATCCGAGACTTGTAAGGTCAGGGAGCGAGGCGTTTCCTCAGTGGAGATAAAAACAAGCCGACAGTGAGAGTAGACGGAGGTTTCCCCGCTCTGCTCTGACTCACACTGAAGCGCTGCTGCTGCTGTCTGTGCGTGTGCATGAGGAATACAAATCTGTGCGAACTCCTCCCACACAGGCAAGCAGAAGCACCAGTTCAGAAAGTCACATCCCAACACTGCTTGTACATCCCCATGTACAACATGAGGTACTGCGCACACAAAAAGTTTGCTGCTTATATATACCCATATATTTATTTATATAGGTTTGCATGGACACGGTCACCTCTGATAATAACAGATCGCTATAAAAAGTAATGTAGATAATGCCTTTTCTGTATAGCTGCTTTGAAACGATATGTATTGTGAAAACCACTTTACAAATAAATGTGAAATGGATTAATATATATATATATATATGCGTGTGTGTGTGTGTGTGTGTGTGTGATTTTAAAATCTCAAATTTGATGTATTTAAATTGTAAAATGTTTATTATAATTATTATTATTATGGTGAGAGATATTTTTTCCCATATTGAGTGCATAGATTGTAAAAAAACTAGAAACGATTAAAGGATGAATCATTTAAAGAGAGACAGTGCTGTTGAGTCTCTTTAAGAATTTGCTTTGTGAGTCTGCTGACACCTGGTGTAAAATATATGTATAACAGTCTCTGTTAAATCTGTTTAAAATAACTTTTCACTGACCTAATTATCTAAGTATTACTACTACTATTATTATTAGTATTATTATTATTATTTTATTTTTTATTTTTTTGGTGTATAGTGTTTGTACCGGTAATTGTTTGTTGGTATGCATGGCTTTGTGTGTCTGTCCTCGTTTATGGGCCTGTGTTGGATTAGCTCTGGGTGGGGGTGGGGGGTATTGGGTACAGGTGAATTTTCGGTCCCACTTTGTAATGTTTATTGTTAATCATATTTGTCACCTGGTGTTAAAAAAAAAAGTAAAATTCATTCAATAAAAAAGTTGGAAAAAAAAATTCATCATTAAAATGAAACACACACACACAAAACCCCAACGTGTGTGTGTGTCCGCTTCATCTGAATTATCTGCACACATATATTGGATTTGGCAAGTTTTATGAAAAAAAAAAAGGTTTTAAAAATTATATATATGAATAAATAACACACACGCACAATTATATAAGTATATATGTATACAGTGCATCTTAACAACTCAAATGTGACATTTATTTAAAGTTGCTTATTATTTTAATTATTGTTGTTATTATTATTACTAAGGTGAAAAAAAACACACCAAAGCTTTAAGAAAATACTTAAAGCCTTGTAATAGTATCTAATTGCATTTGTTTTTTTAATATTTTTAAGATTAATATTATTTGCTTGTGCATTGAGTGTTTATTTAGGATTGTTGACTGCCAAAAAATGTAATGTTGCCTTTCTATCACTAGATGTCAGGATTGCAGAAGTTTACAAAAAGTGTATCCCTCCCTGAGGAGAACATCAATTTCTTTGTGTTTTGAACAAAAACGTTTGTAAGGGTCAGTATAAAATGTAATTTGTGTAAAAAATGTCAATTAGTTTAACCCTATTTTTATCCAGCTTAATGTGTATAATGTTAATTAGTTCTGTCATTTCTGACATGTTTAAGTGAATTGTTTTACAAAGTCTAGTTTCTCACACAACGTCGCAATTAACTCGGCTGTATTCGGACTGTCTGAGAAAAATAAAATGAGTGTGAAAGAATGTCAAAGCAAAAAAAGGATTTAGAGAAGAAAACAAAATAGCAAGTTCCTGCCATTCTGACAGTCCTCCAAGAGGAAGGAAAGGGCTCAGGAAGGAGTACGTGGGTCTTACAGAGGAACTGGTTTATTGTGGCCGAACAATTCAATCCAGATCAAAGCCTGCTTCACATTCAAATGGACCTCAATGAAGAGCACAACTTCCTTAGTTAAACCTAGCATGCTGCCTACCTAGACAGCATTTAAAGGGATCATAGGTATCCTGACAAGAAGAATGTCGCAAAAAGATATCAACAATATTATGTTGCTTTCTGAGTTCCCTCGTTTTGGTAGAAAAACACAATCCCAGAATGTGTTGCAATGAGGGAGAAAAAGTCCAAAAGTTGTGAGAAACTACCCAATATGTGTGTGGTATTATGTTTTGAGTTCCAGCAATATCTTCTCAAGGGACAATACTATTTGGACAATACTAAGAAATGTTGAGTTTGTTGCCCAGCCCTGTTTGATTGAACCCCGAGAGACATCAAACCTTATGCTACTCTTACATCCTACATCGTCTTTTGGAGTAAGAAACTCTTTTGTGGACTTTCAGACCAGAAGTTTTAATCAAACCAGTTGGTCTTTACCTTTTTTTGTAATGTAGTCTTCTGAGTTGTTATTAAATTGGATTGTTTAAATGTAATAATTACATTTAAAATGTCCTATATATTTACTTATTTAATTTAAATGTATCATTATTTATTTTTAACACTATTATTAATGGTGTTAGGCCTAAATGTAAAAAGAAAAAGGATGGTATTACATGCAACATGCATTTGAATCCCAAAACTTCAACTCTGTGATCTTCATTAGACCTTTATTTCACATTTTGTCCTCAGAATAGTGGAGGATTTTGGTTCTTACAAACCTTTCAAGTTGAATATTTGAGAACTGATGCCAAGGGGACGTAATCCTCAGGGTTAATCTAACTCCAGCTTCTCCAGAACATCTAGCGTTCTTTGTTTGTATGGAGACCAAGTCCTCCTCGGGGAGTTCCTTTGAGGTTCCTCCGAAAAACATTGAGCAAACAGACCTACAATTTCATATTTAACTCCCTTACGACACCCTCTCACTCTCTCGAATGCTAAGCGGCCTCTTACGTTAATGTGTTTTGGCGTACAAATTTGCTGTCAGCACAATCTTCTCATCTCCTTTCTGTTTTACCCACAAGAGCTCTTGCGTGAGGAACAGGTAGACGAGGAGCCGCATTAACATGCAGAGAGGGTACGTAACCGAGCAACAGGCCTGAATGGGATGTGCTGCTAATTGGTTTCTGTTCCCGTGAGGCTCATCGGTTTTGTATTCAATGATGCTGTAAGATCAACCAAGACACGATCAGCGTTCTTACATCAGATCAGGGTGATCATCTCTCTGGAACCACTGGCATATCAAATTAGATCTTTTTTTGTATCTCAATTGTAGAGCCGGGCCGATACGATTCAAATATTTGTTAGTTTTGAAATCCGATATGCCGATATATCGGCCGATATTTTATTTTATTTGTATTTTTTTCTGAAACGCGCAACAAAACACTAACAGATTTCCCTAACATTAGTTATTTGTAGTTATTTATGAGTTTAACTAAAATAAAATGATCATGCATTTTAAAAAGAAACTTTTATTTTATTGTCACAACAGAACAGACTGTTGATAGTGGCATTAGCTAGCTTTGTGGTTAGCTAGTCTATGATGATCCTTAATTTAGCAATGGATAACGTCATACTGCAAATTGCAAAACATACATTTTCAATATAACAGGCCAAGGAGAGATGATGCGTCTCATTGCTATAACTGTCACACGCTTTTAAAGAAATACTTCAGTCGCATTGCCAAAAGTTAAAAGGACAGCCAGTCAACTACACTGTAACAACGTAACGTAACTATTACTAGCTGATTCCGCTTCACTCTCGCCTTATTTAACCGCAGCAAAACTGGACATGATAGTCACAAATTTTGTCATGCTTATTTGAGTCAAGAGAACTGATGGGGACGTTCTTTTAATTGTTATTCAAGCAATGTATGTCTTGTGACCAACTCAACGAGTGTTTTGCTAACAGGGACGGTGTAGAGTGCCCTCTGGTGGACAAACTATACAACTCCAACACTCATGACATTGTTCAAGCGTGTTTCGTCCGTTTTTATTTTTCTATTTTTGAAATAATTATTTATCGGCCATTATAACTGGCGATACCGATAGTTTGGAAAATGCCTGATATCGGCCGATAATATCGGTCTGGCTCTACTACTAGCGATGTTAGTGAAGCTACTTCGAGCTTCGCTACATATACATATTAGTTTACTTTATTGTCATTCAAACATGTTAGACATGAAGGAACGAAATTCGTTTCCCAGGTCCGGCAGCGTAATACAGAATAAATAACAATTCAATCCTCAGATAAACCCCAATAAAACGTATAAAATGGATTATATATATTACATTAAAATATATATGATTTGAGGTCTGCCAACTTATTCGGGTTTACAGTGTACTTCATAGATTTAAGTTATAGTAATTGAATGGAATTAGTACTATTAACTTTATTTACCCAAATTATCTTAACAATAAGTTATTGAGTTACTTGGAAACAAATCAAATATTTTTTTTATGCTTAAATTGTTTGAGTTAATAAACTTCTCAAACGGTTTGAGTTTGAACAAACTCATCAGGTTTTACGGTTCTGACAATTATTTGAGTTATGCGATGGACGTTCATTTTAAAACTATTGACTTATTTTTTCTTATTTCAGGGATTTTTTAGGATCAACATCTTAGACAAAGTTGCTATGAAGTGAAACGCCTCTTATCTTGTTTATCCCCCCTCCCCCCCCCCCCAACCTTCCCAGCATGAACCCATGAGAATCTCGTTCTCTCTCTTTCCGCATTTGCTCAGGTGAAATACAGTCCACCTGTTAGCCACAAAGCTCAGCCAAGCAAGAAACTCATGTTTTTCACAACAGATGCAAGCGCACACCAGAGACACCATCTACCCCTCATCGCACTGAAAATCATTAGTGCGCCTTTGAAACAGATGGAATCAAGTTTGTTTGTGACATGCTGAAAGTTATAAAGCATGCCTGTACACGTTTTAATGCAACAAGGCCTTTGAAACCGTTCAGTTTAGCGAATAGAGATAAAGAGCTTTGAAATACATAATGCGGAAAAGGAAGGCATCATGTTATTTAACATACCCACAATTCTGTATTGACTAATCAACATCCATGATCAAAAGCTGTATCTGATTCATAACAGCCTGGTGTCTTGGGACTTAGCTTGCTAATTTTCCATGATTGACTTCATAATTAATTTTCTGCATACGCAGCTCTCATTGGCACACACCTTTAAGTCGAAACTGAATAAGAATTTGGTTTATCATGTTTAATTGCCGATGCCAAATTGTAATGAATCAAGCCAAAAACTGGAATGAGACCCTAAGCACTAATCCGAGGCAAGGCGATTCTCAGGAAACAATGGCCTTTTGTGTGTCCATGTGTGCCAAAAAATGAATACTTATGGAAATGATATATTTGAAATACTTAAGTGTTAAATGAATGTAAATGTTCATTGCAATTAGATGAAAATTTACGGATTTACTAACAGCTTGAGCCACACTAATTTGCTCTGTTTAGTAAATCTGGGCCTAAATGTAATATCAAACGACACAAGAGTTAATTATAATCCAGTAGCCTATACTTTAACATACAGTATCCTTTAGTATTTTAGTCTACACATTGAAGAAAGTGTCCTTTAAAGCACAACCGAAGATTATAAACGCATGATGATTTAAGCCAACCCATTCATTTCGTTTTCAGAAGGGTGCTCTCTAGCGCCCCCGTCAAAGTGTCATTACGTCACAAAAGTACAGACTCACAGGAAGACCGCGATTGAGTGCCATTTGGGACAGGGCCAGTGTACTCTTAAGTACAACTAGAACACTTTTATTGTTTATAATGAATTGATTGAGGAACACTAAGGAGGTTGATGTGTAACTTTAAAAAATGAATGAGGAGGATGGTAGTGAGTGACGTCCCGGGTCACTAAAGACCCGAGGTATGGGTTTAAGGGTTAGGCTAATAACTGCAACAAGATTGAAATAACGTTGCATTTCGAGGTTAGTACTGATAAATAACTTGCTTAGCAAACTGTGACTACATAAGAAGTTTAGAGATGGGGTTCATTTTTAGGTAAATGTTTAGTTCAGAATCAATTTCCATGTGATCAAAGTCAAATATCAGAATCTGAGGCACACAGGCTTCGGATCTTTGTGAAATATCACCTCTACACACAAAGTCACGAACTCTGAAGGACAGGACTCTACTGTGCCATATCTCCCCACAGCGTCTGACAAATCAAAGCATGTCACATCAGTCCAAAACCCATCGGGAACAAAACCCAGCATGGAATGCATATTTAATCAGCTGATCTGTGAGTGGCCTAAAGGGTTGTCCCAGTGACAAAATGCAGCCACAAGAGAGCTCATTTATTTCACACAGATCGAGGGAATTGAAAAAAAAAAAATATTGTAAAGTGCTTCACAGATATTTTTTTACATCGTCCTGCCGGCCTTATGACCTGACCTTGGGGAGTGTTTCTTAAATTAAAGCCAATGAATTGAGACTGAATTCTTTGCTGCTGCAATAGAGCGTATCAGTGACCACTCTTTTTCAGCGAACTTAGTTCTAAGTATTGTTCTCCTTTATTTTCTCCATGGTTTTAAACAAATTTCAATAAAGAGTTTTAAGCAACAAGCCCTGTGACATTTGATTTGGAGCAAAAAATAATTAAAACATTAATCAAATGAAAAAAAGACTATGTACTTGTTTTTATTTTATTTTATGGAGAATAAACTCCATGAAGCATTAAAAATGATCTCAAAAACTTTTAAAGACTAAGTCATTGATTTCAAGTATAAAAACAATATACAAAAAAATAATAATTTTATTAAGTCAAAAGTATATAAATAATAAATATAAAATAAATAAAATATATTTAAAATGAAATATTATTTTTTTGTGAAATGTATTGACAGGCAATGATTATAAGTATAAAACAATATTTCAAAATATTAAAATTTTTACAGTCAATAAAAATAGATTAAAAAACAATATCATTTATTTTTATATTTTTTTTATAAAATGTATTTTGTCAAATGTATTCACTGATTATAAGTATAAAAACAATACATTTTAAAATAATACTTACTCTTAAATTTTGAAATGTAATATTCTACATTAAAATATTTAAAAATGTAATTTAAAACAATTAATATTCTAAATTGTATTTTGTAAAAAAGTTGTGTAAAAAAGTGTAAAAAAGTTGCTGCCTTACATTTTTCAAGTAGCCTACAATCACCTTGGATGTTTAAGTCAATTCAACTTAAATGACATTATACTGACTTAAAAAAAATGAGTTGAATCATAAAAGTTAAAAATTGCTTAACTTATTTCAATGAGTTAAAGCAGTGTAAAAATATGTCACAACTCATTGATCATATATACATCATTTTTTTGCAGAGTAGTTGAAAGTGTGAGAAGACCAAATCAATTCAAAATTCTTCCCTGATTGGTGGATATTTCTTCAGTATTTCTTTAGAAATTAAACATTATCCTTTAACTGTCAATGCTTTACAATAAGGTTCTATTCAATGAACACAGGGGACATTATGTTTTCAAGCAAAATAAAAAGATCTAAATGTCTTGTTTGTTAGATATTTTGTAGCTGAAATGGAGATTTAGATTTCTCTCCTGGCCTTAACTTGATTGCATTATTCTTAGGGTGTGTAAAGATAGTCTTTCTCCATCTCAAAAGGTTGTTTTCCCATGGATGAACTGATGCAGGTTTCGAGGTGCATTTCTTTTCCTGCCATTGTCACTGAGCTTTTGCATTTACTGTGTAATTATGGAAATGAGCTCTGTCGGGGCAACTCAGCGAGCACAATCTGGGCACCTTGTGAAATTGGAAATGAGTTAGTCGCTTGCCTGCTACAGATTTAGGAGATAGGAGTTCAGTTACATAAGGATGCCAAAAGGCAAGGGGAGATGCTTAAGGGTTTTATTGCACTGAAATACACAGCCTGGCCAAAAAGAAAGAATAAAAAAAGATTACTGTTTGGATTTAAATAGGAAAATGATTAAAGAGTCTATGATTGGATAATTATGGTGATTATTATGTTTCTAGCATGTTGTTTAGCAACAGTTCTTCTAACACTAGGCTATAGCTCGTTATTTCTTAAACAAGCATGTAGGAAAACCAACCCGATCTCACGAGAATTCGTACAAATTTTACGAGGTGGCTAATTCGAAACAATTCGTATGACCTCACTCGTACAATATCATTGATATCATAATTGACCTCACTCGTACGAATTAGTACAAAGAAAAGTTTGTAGGGAACATGAAGAATCATTTTCACACATAACTTCCAGTGTGAAAGTCCAGACCTTAAATTCACTGAAAGTGTTTGGGATGTGCTGGAGGAGGCTTTACAGAGGGCTGGACTCTCGATACGTTCGATATAAGTTCTTGACCAAATATTGATGCAACTCTTGATGGAAATACATGTTGTGATGTTATTTCCATCAAGAGGTGCATACATTTTTGGTCAAGATCTAAAAAATTACATTTATTAACAAAAAGGTTGCAGTTACAATAGCGATCACATAAGATGCTAATAGTGAATGCTGACACGCCACTACCATGGTGCTTGTCTTGTGATAGGCCTATTGTATTATGGAAATAAAGTAATAATCACTCTGTTGAAAAAGAAAAGCACGGTATTACCAATGTGTCTATTGCCAAATAAACATGTATTTGTCCCAAAAAAAATAAAAAATAAAATTGCATTAGGCCTACCTACTTTTTATTAGAGTAGCCTACTTGAATGAAATTTTTTTGCACTCAAGAGACCCACACTGAACATCAGCACAGATAACAGTAAATCACCCTAAATATCCAACAACATTGTGGACGTAGAGAACAACAACACAGCAATGGTGGTAACATGCAATCACCAGTCCAACAGCTAAAATGAATCAATAAATAGTCAAATAAATAATTAATAATACACTATTAAAAAAATCTATGTGCCTATGTCTGATCTGTTCAGTAACTGAATGCTCCTCGGCACAAATTATGTAATGGCACATTTAGATTTCATTAGGGGCATTCGAAATCTATAAAATTTGGAACAGCTAGAGTGAATGATGATGGAAGAACTATCCATTTTTGGAAGAACTATCCCTTTAAAGGATAGTAGTTTTTTGGGAATAGGCGCATTTTACTATAATATATTTTAGTATATTTGTATATTTTTTTCCTACTATGGAAGTCACTGAGACCAGAAACTGTCTGGCTACTGATATTCTTCTAAATATCAGAAAATTGGCTAAATGGATTTGAAAATGGTAAAACTTGACTGTTTAACTCTGGGGGAGTTGTAAAATTAGCCTATTTCCAAAAAAAGTGGAGTATCCCTTTAAGTCACAATGTTTGCACATTTTACTGAGGCTGGATTCATCCATTGCAAAGTTAAGCTTAAGGAGATATTGATTTATTCTTCTAACTATTATCCGTCCACTGCACTCTATAGGGAGGGAGAGATATTAATTAAAGGACTTTACTTCAAGAGCAAAGTCAGTTCAAGCACTCTCACTTTCTTTCCTATTACTGTATGTTTTTTTCCCACCTGTCCGCACATCATTCACCTTCGCAGGTCTGAACCATCGGAACAGGAATATGAATTAGGCCCAACTCAGCTGCTCCCTCAGGAACAGTTTCTTCCGTTTTACTGCTAGATTAGCTACTAAACGAGGCTGTTTACTCACCTTTCATTTCTGCTACGAGACAAACGGGTGTTAATGACTCACAGGATGCTGGGTATTCAATTCAAAGAAAGGAAATATAAATTCGTCCCCTGCCTCAGGCTTTGTGTGTAATGTTCGCGCGCACGCGCGCTTTTGTCCTCTACATTATAGCCTATTGCTGACAGCTGTGTGTTACTTAGTGGTTGTTGTCATAGAGACAGCGCATTAGAAAAAGTGTTAGCGATCATTGTAGCATATTTCCCCCGCAATAATCTCTATCTGCAGCTCCTATATACCCATGTTGGAAATTATGAGGCAAACACACATAAACACACCGCTTAACCCATACAGAAATGTATATTCACATATATGTGGTACACTGTAAAATATATTGAAATATATTTTGGAAATATATATATTTTTAAACATATTGCATTTAAACATATTATATTGCTTATAACATAAAGCTTAAACTGTCATTCGTTTAAATATGTGTACATATATGTGCAAATATATATAACATATGGAGACACTCATGCTATGTGGCATTACTTAAATATTTAAACAGTAGCTACATTTCTTAATATATTTACATTTACAGATAACGACAATATTAACATATATATTATCCATTAATATATATTTACATATGCAGTTAACTAATATATTTAGATATACATGTATCTATTAACGTATATTATAAATTAATATATTTTCATTTACAGATAACTAATATATTAACACATATTATAAATTAATATATGAACAAATATTGAACATTAATGTATTTACAAAGATGGATATCAAAACATATTGACTAAGAAAAACATGTATTTGAAGATTTGCAATAAAAATGGATTTACATATGTGAAAAATATTAAAGGGGGCCAAAATAAAATATTTAAATATATTTCTAACATATTTCAAAATGTATTTAAATACAAGTAAAACATATATTTTCTTCTATTTAGAATTAATAGATTAAAATACATGGAAATGTATTTATTACTAATACACTTCAATATATATATATATATATATATATATATATATATATGTGTGTGTGTGTGTGTGTGTGTGTGTGTGTGTGTGTGTGTGTGTGTGTGTGTGTCACAGAACTGCTATCTTCAGATTTACGGTTTGTCTTCAGATTTAATGTTTCTAGTGAACCGTATGAGATGAAATCGAGATGGTCTCTGTGCAATAAACCTTATACTAACAGGGAGAAAAATAAAATAGTTACAAAACTGGTCCCTTTAGGTATTGCACACGCCATTTAAACCTAAAATCGAATCAGGTCCACATTATTTTGACATTCCCTGAGTATTAGATCCAGCTTCTTTACAACGCAATGACCTCTTCCCCTTTAGCCAATCAGCCTGAAGCATTTCCTCGTTTCCTGGCAACCGTCTGGAATGTTTTCCCGCTGTGTGGCCTTGCCTCCTTGCAAAAAGCTCTCAGTGTCGGCTGCCCATTATGATGCGTAGTGGATGGCTGGAATGTTTAATTAACCCAATTTTGCAATGGATGCCTGAGACAAGCAATTATGTCATCAGAATGATACATTCATTTAATCATTGGCTGCAATGCGGGCTTAATAAAAGGAGCGGAGGATCATGATGGTTCTTTTGTTTGTCTTGTGTGAAAGAAAACAAGAATGTTGGTTGTTTGTTTGGTTGAGGTTTTTCTGTCCCACTCTTTCATTTGCTCTTCCATTTCTGCCACTTGTTTTGCATCTGTGCTTGAATTTCAGTCTCGATCTGATGTCGATGAGAAGCGAAGGGTGTGAAATAAACTGAGAAGTGGAAGTGGAGGTTCATCCTCTTTTGCATCTCGAGAACTTTTACTCCTCAGAGAGTCCTCACGATGAATCCACCAACATGAAAGACTCCAGTAGATTATGAAGAAAACGGATCAAACGCCTTTTTTTTTTAAACTTAAACCCTAATATTCCAGTAGAAGACACCTTTAAGTCACTCCTCAGTTCATTTATTCATTAAAGAAAAGCCCTATTATTCTTTCTCATAGAAGTTTGGCTTTGAGTGAATCTCACGGAAATGCCCACATCACATTTCATTTTCATGGCAATTATGATTTTTTTTTAAAGTGTCCATTTTTTATTGTTGGACATTATAATAGGCTAATTTGCATTTAGAAAGAATTTGTAGAGAAACTGTGCCGAATTGTGATGGAAACTGTCATGATGCAAAAGGATATTAACATATTAAAGAAATTTCAAAACAAACCTTGGTCTGGACATGTTCTTGAGAGGTTTTGTGAGATTTTCAGGAAAAACAGCCAAACTATCTTTTTAACTTGACACCGTGTCCTAACCAGACGCGATGCGATAAGATCCCAGGGACAAATCATTAGTCTGTCCACACTAGACGCGAAGACGCGACTGCGAGATGCGTCAAAATCAATCAAACACCACAGCCAATCGGAACAGCGTGTGGGCGGAGTCTCGCGACAAGTACACAGCACCAGAGAGTAGCCTAAAATACATAATCAAATTCACAAATAGTTGCCTGCAACATTTAAACATTATTAAAAATACATAGGCTACTGAGTCTTTCTCTAATACACTTGGTTTTTTTTCTTTATTCTAGTCAATATTTTATAAAAATGGATACATCAAGTAGGCCTACTTCAAAAGAGAGAAAAAAAACAAGCATAAAATATAGCTGCGAGCAGCGATTGCGGGCCCAAGCCGGTGGCACCGCAACCCTGATGCCTTTAGTTACCTAAAGGCACCGGGATGGTGGTACCACCGGCTTTGGCCCTTTATCGCTGCTCACAGCTATATTTATATTTAATATAAAGCCGGTGGCACCGCCACCTTGGTGCCTTTAGGGTTATTCTGTATGACGTGCAAAAACGTAACCCCCACTTTGACTGTCGAAAAGAAGTGTATTGTAGAGCTTGCATCAATGCGGACTCGATGCGCTGTGCGCTGTAACTCCATGTGGCTTTAAGCGCATCATTCTCCACTCGGGATGCGCATAAGCGTTTTGTGCCACACTGTACTGAGCCTTTCATATCATAATGCAATGACAGATTATTAATTGCCTTTCTTGTTCTGTTCTATCTATTATGTGTTGATAAAAGATAGGACAGAGCACTAAAAACCTCAAACAAAGCACTAAAAACTTAAGCTGTTTGCTGTGTAGTCTGAGAATGAGCTGTTTGATTTGCACCCTCTTCCTCTTCACTGTCCTCCATAAAAACCAGCTATCCAGGTCCATGTTGTTCTAGAAAGTTTGTATGTTGCTGCCTCATTTAACATCTCTGCTATACATTTAAAACATGTTGTCTCAATTTTATAGCAGCCATGGCTCTATCTAAAATAATTTATCTTTTTGATTTTTGTTATCTTGTTTTTCATGAATGTATTTTACAACAATACAAAGAGCAATGTGTATTTACCACTAATATAGTTTGTAATGGCTTTTTTTGTCATAGATTATAATCATATATTTTTTTGGATTTGTTATTTATCTTTATAATGAAGTTGTCTGTATTAAGTAGATTGTGTTTAACACACACAAGAGTGGCACCAAACACAGCTCTAAAAAAACTTGACACAATCCATCATTCAGCCATCCGTTTTGCCACTAATGCACCCTATCACACTCATCACTGCGACCTGTATAAACTGGTGGGTTGGCCCTCCCTTCATACCCGGCGGCTCCATCATTGGTTTCTCTTCATATATAAGACAATTCTGGGCAAGGCACCTCTCTATTTGTCATCCCTATTTCATGCCGCTCATAACACCTATCACACAAGATCAAGTAATTTGATTAAATTTAGTATCCCCCCTACTTCTACTACCTTTGGACATAATGCCTTCCGCTTTGCATCAGTACACGACTGGAACATACTACAAAATACCCTGAAACTTACATCTCTGATCCCAATCTCCACCTTTAAGCAAAACCTCGAAAATTACATAGTTGACTCTTGTTCCTGCTGACAATCATGAACCATATTTACACACTTATTTAAGCACTCTATTCGTTTTCTTTTTCCTCTTTGTTGTCTTTTTTATTTTTATTTAGCTGCTTGTTCTAAGTGTTATGTGTTTGACTATGTACAGCTGTACATTATGTTCTTAATTTTTCCTGTAGCCTCTTGGCCAGGTCATGTTTGTAAATGAGAAGTGGTTCTCAAACATTTTACCTGGATAAATAAAGGTTAAAAAAAAAGAAAAAAAAGAGTGATTTATCAGTTCAACACATAGTTATAGAAATTCTACTTTATCTAAAAAAAACCTGCACTTTATACACACACACACACACATACATAAATACATGTAAATAAAAATACAAAAAGAAACATCAAATGTGTTTTTAGTCAGAGTATTATTTTATACAGAAACAAATATTTGTAATTCAGAAAAGAATGAAGTTAGTGTTTTAAAATCTTAAGGAAAACAAATATATTGAAATATAGCACAAGAATTTTAAATTCATTCAGCTTCAATTACAAATACAATCTTACTTTTATTTAAAGCAAACTATACATTTAAAAGATGGGGGTTATATGCCTATTTTGTCATTTAAAAAAAATACAAAATTGTTATGCAAAAAGACAAGGACTTAGAGACAAGGACTTATAGGAAAAATCGCAGCCAGCCACACTGTGTGGTTCAAACATACATAAACACAGACAACAGCCCTCCCCTCCCCCTACACACACACGCACATGCACACACACACAAACACAGACAACAGCCCTCCCCTCCCCACACAGACACACACACCCACACACAGAGAGAGAGAGAGAGAGAGTGAATCGCAGGGGAAATAAATCCATTCAAACTACAATATCTGACTTTCTGTTGCTCAGAGCGAATGACTTTAAATTGGAAAGTTGATCGGCTTGACGAGAACAATATACGTGGAAAGTTTTGTAACTGTAGGTAAAATGAGCAAAGTTATAACACACTTTATGTGTCCTTTTTTAGTCATAAAATTCATTTCCTCGTCACGGCCAGACCGTTCGAGATATCAAAAATCCGTCCGGAATTGAGCATCCTCAATGTCTTGACTTCATGCACACCGAGTTTGGTTGTGATTGGTAAACACATGCGTTGTAATTTGATGTATTTCTCCTAGGAGAATTATTCAAACAACCCATAATTCCCAACTTCCTTCTTAAAACTTAGAGCACGAAAGTTGTTTGGCCTGATGTGATCTTTAATTGTACCGAGTTTCATATTAATTCATGCAAGTGTGTTTGATTTATGGACAAATTTTCGAATCCCAGTCCAGGGGGCGCTGTCGAGCCGCCCTGCCACGCCCGGTTACCAGCTTCAGCCCGGCCCTGATGGCCATGGGTTCTGACCCGTGTGCAAAGTTTCAAGAGTTTTAGAGGATGTTAAGGCCCCCGAAAATGCCAGAGAAGTTGCACACAGCAAATAAAGGGTTAAAATTAACCTGACAGGCGCCCCTCCTCTCACTCACACAGAGGGACACTGAGAGACTGGCAAAATTCTGAGATTTTCTCTACATTCAAACAAACATATCTGACTTTCTGTGGGTCCTAGCTAATGAGTGTCAATTAGAAAGTTGTCCGGCTCGAGGAGTACAATATACATACTGATTTTTGTAACTGTAGATAAAACTAACAACCCCACTTTTGTCAAAAGGTGGCGCTACTGAGCCCTCACCACACCCGTTTCTGAAACGTTGCACATGTCTACTGGCTAATAAATGTGATGTGTCTGTCGAGTTTCATGCAATTTGAAGCATGCTTAGAGTCTCAAAAGCATCCTAAAAGAATGGTAAAGTTTGATGCGTTGCCACGGCAACAGTTTCAAAGATATCAAGAATCCATTCACAGGTCTACATCTGCCGTATGTTTACATTATACAGATGAAGTTTGAAGCAAATCGGGTAAAAATAAAAGGGTGATATCAAAGCATTTTGAAAATGACACACTTCCTGCTACCAGTTGGTGGCGCTATAACTTTGACTCGCAATAGTCACATCCATGTGATCGTCCTCTTACAGCGAACACACTGCTGAAGTTTCATCAAGATCGGTTGATGTGTGCTGAAGTTATGATACACTTCCTGTTTCACGTTTCTCGCCATAATTTTGTTTCCTCGCCACGGCCAAACCGTTCCAGATATCAAAAATCCCCTCGCAAACTTTCATCCTCAATGTCTTGACTTCACGCTGACCGAGTTTCGTCGAATTTGGATCAAAGCTCTAGGAGGAGTATTAAAAATTCCATTGCGAGTGTTTTACGAACAACCCTCAATAGCCGACTTCCTGTTGGGCTGGGGTAAAAAGTAAAAGCGCGAGGTATAGATGAAACGATGAGATCAACATGTGTACCGAGTTTCATATTATTACATGCAAGCGTGTTTGATTTATGGACCAAGTGTTCGGACCCCGTTCCAGGGGGCGCTGTCGAGCCCCCCTGCCACGCCCGGGTACCAGCTTCAGCCCGGCCCTGATGGCCGCGGGTTCTGACCCGTGTGCAAAGTTTCAAGAGTTTTCGAGCATGTTAAGGGCCCCAAAAGTGCCCGAATAGTCGTTAGAAAAATAAAAGAAAAAAAAAAAAAAAAAATATAGCTGCGAGCAGCGATGGCGGGCCCAAGCCGGTGGCACCGCAACCGCGGCTCCTTTAGTTACCTAAAGGCACCGGGGTGGCGGTGCCAAAGGCTTTGGCCCTTTCATGATTAAATGTTAAAACGGCTTGCCATAGTCTGTCATTTTGACTAGTCACAATTATGTTACAGATATCTTAAATGATAATACAAACTATCCAAAATGTAATTACGACTAGACAGAAAGACATTGTTGATATCTAGAATGTTAATTTCCGGATAGGCAAACTTAGCTTTTAAATGTTAAAAGGGCTTGCCATACACGGACGTAGGCTCAGAGAGAGTCTCACCATATTCAAACCAAAATATCTGACTTCCTCTTGGTCTGAGCTAATGACTATGAATTAGAAAGTTGTCTGGCTTGAGGAGTACAATGTATATAACGATTTTTGTAACTGTAGATAAAAATAACAACCCCACTTTTGTCAAAAGGTGGCGCTATTTAGTCCCTGCACCATGCCCGTTTCTGAAACTTTGCACATGTCTACTGGCTAATAAATGTGATGTGTCTGTTGAGTTTCATGCAATTTCAAGCATGCTAAGAGTCTCAAAAGCATCCTAAAATAATTTCAAAGTTTGAAGCTTTGCCACGGCAACAGTTTAAAAGATATCAAGAATCCATTCACAGGTCTACATCTACCGTATGTTTACATTATACAGATGAAGTTTTTCATCTGTTTTTCATCGTTATACAGATGAAGTTTTTCATCTGTTTACATTATACAGATGAAGTTTTTAATTCATATTATTACATGCAAGCGTGTTTGATTTATGGACCAAGTTTTCGGACCCCGTTCCAGGGGGCGCTGTCTAGCCCCCCTGCCACGCCTAGGTACCATCTTCAGCCCAGGCCTGATGGCTGTGGGATATGACCTGTGTGCAAAGTTTCAAGAGTTTTCAAACCCGTTAAGGGCCTCAAAAGCCATTAAGAGTCTCAAAATCATCAAAAAAAAAGAATTTTAAAGTTTGATGCGTTGCCACGGCAACAGTATCAAAGATATCAAGAATCCATTCACAGGTCTTCATCTGCCATGTATTTACATTATACAGATGAAGTTTGAAGCAAATTGGGAAAAATAAGAGGTTGATTTCAAAGCATTTTGAAAGTGACACACTTCCTGCTGCCAGTTGGTGGCGCTATAACTTTGACTCAAAATAGTCACATCCATGTGATCATCCTCTTACAGCGAACACACTGATGAAGTTTTATCAAGATATCTTAATGTATGCTGAAGTTATAACACACTTCCTGTTTCACGTTTCTCGCCATAATTTCGTTTCCTCGCCACGGCCAAACCGTTTGAGATATCAAAAATCCCCTCACAAACTTTCATCCTCAATGTCTTGACTTCTTGCACACCGAGTTTGGTTGTGATTGGTAAACACATGCGTTGTAATTTGATGTATTTCTCCTAGGACAACTATTCAAACAACCCATAATTCTCAACTTCCATTTTAATTGTCGTAAAACTTAGAGCACGAAAGTTGTTTGGCCTGATGTGATCTATAATTGTACCGAGTTTAATATTAATTCACGCAAGTGTGTTTGATTTATGGACAAATGTTCGAATCCCAGTCCAGGGGGCGCTGTCGAGCCGCCCTGCCACGCCCGATGACCAGCTTCAGCCCGGCCCTGATGGCCATGGGTTCTGACCCGTGTGCAAAGTTTCAAGAGTTTTAGAGGATGTTAAGGCCCCCGAAAATGCCAGAGAAGTCGCACACAGCAAATAAAGGGTTAAAATTAACCTGACAGGCGCCCCTCCTCTCACTCACACAGAGAGACACTGAGAGACTGGCAAAATTCTAAGATTTTCTCTACATTCAAACAAAGATATCTGACTTTCTGTGGGTCCTAGCTAATGAGTGTCAATTAGAAAGTTGTCCGGCTCGAGGAGTACAATATACATACCGATTTTTGTAACTCTAGTTAAAACTAACAACCCCACTTTTGTCAAAAGGTGGTGCTACTGAGCCCTCACCACGCCCGTTTCTGAAACTTTGCACGTGTCTACTGGCTAATAAATGTGATGTGTCTGTCGAGTTTCATGCATTTTGAAGCATGCTAAGGGTCTCAAAAGCATCCTAAAAGCATCCTAAAAGAAGGTAAAGTTTGATGCGTCGCCACAGCAACAGTTTCAAAGATATCAAGAATCCATTCACAGGTCTACATCTGCCGTATGTTTACATTATACAAATGAAGTTTGAAGCAAATCGGGTAAAAATAAAAGGGTGATATCAAAGCATTTTGAAAGTGACACACTTCCTGCTGCCAGTTGGTGGCGCTATAACTTTGACTCACAATCGTCACATCCATGTGATCGTCCTCTTACAGTGAACACACTGCTGAAGTTTCATCAAGATCAGTTAATGTATGCTGAAGTTATAACACACTTCCTGTTTCATGTTTCTCGCCATAATTTCGTTTCCTCGCCACGGCCAAACCGTTCGAGATATCAAAAATCCCCTCGCAAACTTTCATCCTCAATGCCTTGACTACATGCTGACCGAGTTTCGTGCCGTGTGTTTGAATTCTCTAGGAGGAGTATTGCACATTCCATTGCGAGCGTTTTACAAACAAACCTCAATAGCCGACTTCCTGTTGGGCTGGGGTAAAAAGTAAGAGTGTGAGGTATAGATGAAACGATGAGATCAACATGTGTACCGAGTTTCATATTATTACATTCAAGCGTGTTTGATTTATGGACCAAGTGTTCGGACCCCGTTCCAGGGGGCGCTGTCTAGCCCCCCTGCCACACCCAGGTACCATCTTCAGCCCGGCTCTGATGGCTGTGGGATCTGACCTGTGTGCAAAGTTTCAAGAGTTTTCAAACCCGTTAAGGGCCCCAAAAGCCGCTAAGAGTCTCAAAATCATCAAAAAAAAGAATTTTAAAGTTTGATGCGTTGCCACGGCAACAGTATCAAAGATATCAAGAATCCATTCACAGGTCTTCATCTGCTATGTATTTACATTATACAGATTAAGTTTGAAGCAAATCGGGTAAAAATAAGAGGGTGATTTCAAAGCATTTTGAAAGTGACACACTTCCTGCTACCAGTTGGTGGCGCTATAACTTTGACTCACAATATTCACATCCATGTGATCGTCCTCTTACAGCAAACAAACTGCTGAAGTTTCATCAAGATCAGTTAATGTATGCTGAAGTTCTGACACACTTCCTGTTTCACGATTCTCGCCATAATTTCGTTTCCTCGCCACGGCCTAACCGTTCGAGATATCAAAAATCCCCTCGCAAACTTTCATCCTCAATGCCTTGACTTCATGCTGACCGAGTTTCGTGCCGTGTGTTTGAATTCTCTAGGAGGAGTACTTCAAATTCCATTGCGAGTGTTTTATGAACAACCCTAAATAACCGACTTCCTGTTGGGCTGGGGTAAAAAGTAATAGTTTGAGGTATATATGAACGATGAGATCAACATGTGCACCGAGTTTCATATTATTACATGCAAGCGTGTTTGATTTATGGACCAAGTTTTCGGACCCCGTTCCAGGGGGCGCTGTCTAGCCCCCCTGCCACGCCCGGGTACCATCTTCAGCCCGGCCCTGATGGCCGCGGATTCTGACCCGTGTGCAAAGTTTCAAGAGTTTTTGAGCATGTTAAGGGCCCCAAAAGTGCCCGAATAGTCGTATAAATAATAATAATAATAATAATAATAATAATCCTTAGGAAAACAATAGGGCCTTCGCCCTTTCAGGGCTTGGGCCCTAATAATCGGAAGGAAAACAATAGGGCCTTCGCCCTTTCAGGGCTTGGGCCCTAAATATCATAAAATTACTTATAAAATATCCAGAAGGCTAATAATAAATTAGAAACAGACTGAAATTTGAACAAGTGTTTTTGTTTCATAGCTGTTATTATAATGTTTAATCTAGCACAGCTGCAATGCTGTTTCGACCAATCCGCATCCAGGACTGGATCTACCCATTTCTGGAAAAAGGGTACAGCATTTGCCGCTGTGTTTTTATGTGTTTACTTTGCTCGGCATTTATGTCTTTATGATTCAAATCATTGTACTTTTTCCTCGTTAATTATGAATGTAATAAAACAATCTTGATTTTATAGTGCCCATTCAACTTTCTGCAAGCTGGTAATTAATTTAGCAATTTAAATATAGTGTTAATTGATTTTTCACAGTCAGCTCTATTGAAGTGCTTAGGGATGCAGAAAGCTGCAGACAGACTGGGAAGAGGTCAGACACAAAAACCGCAACACACACACACACACACACACACACACACACTCTCTCTCTCTCTCTAAAGGGCATGTACTCTTTAAATGCATTAAAACTCAAACCACAATCTTAGTCAGGTGTTGTAACAGGGTGGATGATATAAGCAAATCTTTGTCAATTTATGTTAAGTGCTATTATGAAAACTTGCCATAGAGATAGTTTTGAAATTAATTTTTGATATGTTTTAGCTTACCTCAAGGGCATCCAAGATAGGTGTCTTTGTGTCCACAGTATTTTCAATTTGGATATTTTTCGGTCAAACCGTTGTTGTCCGTCAGTCATATAATGGAGGTTTTAGGGGCTCCACCCTGGGTTCACCTCAGAGAGCATGCACAGAGAAGTCAAAATTAAACATGATTGAATTAGGCCCACTCGTAAATGTAAGTACACATTGATGGCCTAAGCCTGTAAAAAATAAGATACGCGGTTTGTGTGAGAAAACGAACAGTATTTATATCGTTTTTACCTCGTGCTGCCACAACGATGTCAAACCGTGTCTTTATCTGATCTGACGGGACACGACACGAGTCAGGCGCTGCGGTCTGCGCATGCGCCAGAAGTGATCGCTTGCGCGCCCACCTCACTCTTTGTTTATACAGAGATTTCGGAAGTTTTATCTTTCACTAAACATATTTAGATATACAGGAAATCGCAATGGAAGACGATTTCGGTATATCTAAATATGTTTAAAGAAGGTAAAACTTCCGAAATCTCCGTGTGAATATTGAGTGACGTAGGCCTACACACGCAAGCGATCACTTGTTTCGGCAAGCGATGACTTTCGGTTCAGTTGGACGTTGCACAACTGATTCATATCACTTGGACATGAATTTGATTGTGCGAGGTAAAACGATATAAATACTGTTTGTTTTCTCACACAAACCCGTTTCGTGTCTTAGGCCATCAATGTCAAATCATGTTTAATTTGGACTTCTCTGTGCATGCTCTGTGACGTGGACCCCTTTATATGACTGACAGACAAAGGTTGGACCGAAAAATGTCAAAATTGAAAATACTGCGGAAACAAAGACACCTACATCTTGGATGCCCTTGAGTTAAGCTAAAGCATATCAAAAATAATTTCAAAGTGAATTATCCCTTCAACAGAGGATTAGCATTTCTAATTTCTAATTTAAGATTTTGACCTGTTTCTGCCTCAGAGTAAAACAAGTAAAAGGTAATTGTGAGATATTTGTAACCAAACTCCATCGCACACCTGCAGGTGATAGGTGCGTCAGATAATAAGACCAGCTAGTCATTCAAGCAGATAAGGAACTCCCGCACACTATCATTACTTGCACTTTTTAATCAAGTTTATTCACACACAACGTTTCGGTCACACGACCTTCGTCAGGAGTATACAAAATGTTCTATAACATCTCTTTTTAAATGTGTACATGACCACTCCACAGAACTCCATCTGTAAACAATTAAGCTCATTAGGAGTACATAATTAGCCCCACATCACAGACAACTACAAATTGTAATAGATAACAAAATTAGTTAAAGTCACCCTGTAGACATAAAAAAAAAAAAAAAAAAAAAAAAAAAAACACACATAATTATCCAACAATATCAAGTTGTACTTCCAAACAATTGTAACAGTCGGGCTCCTTAGCCACTAAAACTCATAACAAATACATAATATATATATATATAAAAAAAAAAAAAAAAAAAAAAAAAAAAAAAAGAAAATACACTATAACATTACATTAAACAATGCTTCGTCATTCATACCCTTAGGTGATAAAGTTTGAAGAGTGTAGATCCAGAACAACTCACGTCTCTGTAGAAGTAATTCTATGTCGCCCCCTCTAGGTGGCAAAGTCACTTTCTCAATCCCACAAAACCGCAAAGAAGCAACATCGTGATTCAAAGTCACAAAATGTGCCGCAACTGGATAGTTCATATCTTTTCTTCTGATCGAACTTTTATGTTCGCTAATTCTTTGTTTCAATTGTCGTGACGTTTTCCCCACATAGCCGATACCACACGGACAACGAATCAAATAAACCACATGAGTGGAAACACAAGTGATCACAGATTTAATGCTATACTTTCTGCCAGTTCTAGGGTGACAGAAAAATGATGTTTTGAAAGTATTGTTACACTGGGCGCAATTACCACAACGATAGTTGCCCTTCTGTATAGGGCTTAGTAGGCTCTGAGATGTACGAGGACTAGTACTCTGAAAACGAGCATGTACTAAGCTGTCTTTTAAATTCCTAGCCCGTTTGTATACAATCAAAGGAGGATGTTTAAAGATATCACTCAACTCCGGGTCAGATGACAGCAAATGCCAGTGTTTTTTAAAAATTGATTTAATCATAAAGGACTTAGGTGAATGTGTTGTAATACAGGAAAAAGAGTACTTTTTAGATTTTTTTGTCTTCTTTCTTAACAGTTCAGAGCGTGTCTTTTTAAAGGCTGTATCGAATGCTTCCTCAACCCAATCTAAAGGGTAACCTCTGCTCAAAAAATTATTTTTCATGATTTTCGATTTCTCTACAAAATCGGAGTCAGAATGACAAATTCTCCTCAATCTGTAGAACTGACTCTTAGGCAGTCCTTTTTTCAGAAAAATAGGATGAAAACTGGTAGCGAGTAACAGTGTGTTACGATCAGTCTCTTTAGTAAACAGAGTAGTAATCAAACAACCTTCGTTCTTCTGTACCCACATATCAAGGAAGTGTACTTTAACAGAATTGATTTCAGAGGTGAATTCCAAATCATCAACCAAGTTGTTCAAAAATGTAACAAATTCTCGAGCTTCTTCGTGGTCACCCAAAAAAATACAAAATATGTCGTCGATGTATCTGTACCATTTGATGATCTGTGAATGAAAAGGATTCTTCTCTGTATTAAATATATAGCTTTCTTCAAAAAAACCCATAAATAGATTGGCATAGTTAGGGGCAAAGTTTGAGCCCATTGCTGTCCCACTTATCTGAAGAAAAAAATCATTATCAAAACTAAAATAATTATATTTCAAAAGGTAGGAAGCCATCTGGATAATAAAGTCCGAGGGAGGGCTAGAGTCCTCACGTAACGAAAGATAATGTCTAAGGGCAATAAGTCCTTTTTCATGCGAAATGTTAGTATATAAACTTGTTATGTCTAAAGTTAACAATACAGAGGCATCTGATAAATCATGTAACTCAGAGATCTTATTGATAAAATCGGTAGAGTCTCGAATGTAAGATGGTAACGAATGAACAAAAGGTTTTATAAAAAAATCAACGTACTGCGATAAAGGGGATAAGAGAGAATTGGTCTGTGCCACAATCGGACGACCTGGAGGGTCAATAAGTCTCTTATGAATTTTAGGAAGAGTGTAAAAAACTGGTCTAATCGGATGTTGACAATACAAGAATTTAAAATCCGATTGAGATATCCAACCCTCCGTTTTAGCATTTGTTAAAAATGACAATATCTCTAATCGATAGGTATTGGTAGGATCCCCAGGGAGTTTTTTATAAAACTTAATATTCTGTAATTGTGCAAGAATTTCATGTTGGTATTTTTCCGAATCTTGGACTACAATTGCCCCTCCTTTATCTGCTGGTTTTATAATGATACTTGGGTCACTTGTCAATTCGGTCAAAGCTTTTTTCTCATTCAATGAAAGATTATGGGAGATATTATTACTAGAAGAACAAGTTCCCATCACATCTTGTTCGACCAAACGACAAAAGGTATGAATGGTGTGATTAGACACATTAGGGCAGAAATTACTTTTAGGTCTAAAGGGTGTCCTAGATGCACCAGACTCTGATTTAGAGAAAAAGTACCGTAGTTTCATTTGTCTAAAACATTTGAACAGATCCACTTTTAGCCCAAAACAATTAACACCAACAGTAGGCACAAAAGATAGTCCTTTCGATAAAATCCCTATTTGGTCATCAGATAGTTCTTTTTGAGAAATATTGATTACCGTCTCTTTGAGTAGCTGCGGGTCCACGGTCGTGAACTTCTTTGAGGCTCTTGAACCTCTTCGACATTTCTTCTTTGCGGTCTCCGTGGATGGACTCGTCTGTCCAAAAAAGAGGTCGAAGTATGTGCACTTGAATCACTGTCGATGGTAAACTCACTTTCAGTAGAGTCACTCTGTCCATTAAAAAAGGGTGCTCCATTTCTCCTCGTCCGATTGCGAAAAGATGATCCACGGACTGGTGCGTTGGTCTCTCGGGTCGCGCTGTCTCTCATTTCAGGCACGGTAGCTGGTCTCTTATCCCATGGATAAACTTCATTCCGAAGGTAATCCTCTGTATCTCGTTTATACTTCTTCAGCTTAATATCTTTCAAGTAATCTCTGTATTTCTCAGTGGACGACTTGATGGAGGAAAGAAAGGAATCGAAGTCAATGTGGGAATTGGATTTAATCTTTTCTTCAAGTAGGACGATTTTTTCATGGGTTTCATGTACATCAGCAGATACTTGTTCCACAATCAGAAGCATCAAATCCATAGAACACTTATTAAGAATCTCGCTCCATCTCTTTAAAAGACTGTTTTTAAAGAGATGGAGCGAGATTCTTAATAAGTGTTCTATGGATTTGATGCTTCTGATTGTGGAACAAGTATCTGCTGATGTACATGAAACCCATGAAAAAATCGTCCTACTTGAAGAAAAGATTAAATCCAATTCCCACATTGACTTCGATTCCTTTCTTTCCTCCATCAAGTCGTCCACTGAGAAATACAGAGATTACTTGAAAGATATTAAGCTGAAGAAGTATAAACGAGATACAGAGGATTACCTTCGGAATGAAGTTTATCCATGGGATAAGAGACCAGCTACCGTGCCTGAAATGAGAGACAGCGCGACCCGAGAGACCAACGCACCAGTCCGTGGATCATCTTTTCGCAATCGGACGAGGAGAAATGGAGCACCCTTTTTTAATGGACAGAGTGACTCTACTGAAAGTGAGTTTACCATCGACAGTGATTCAAGTGCACATACTTCGACCTCTTTTTTGGACAGACGAGTCCATCCACGGAGACCGCAAAGAAGAAATGTCGAAGAGGTTCAAGAGCCTCAAAGAAGTTCACGACCGTGGACCCGCAGCTACTCAAAGAGACGGTAATCAATATTTCTCAAAAAGAACTATCTGATGACCAAATAGGGATTTTATCGAAAGGACTATCTTTTGTGCCTACTGTTGGTGTTAATTGTTTTGGGCTAAAAGTGGATCTGTTCAAATGTTTTAGACAAATGAAACTACGGTACTTTTTCTCTAAATCAGAGTCTGGTGCATCTAGGACACCCTTTAGACCTAAAAGTAATTTCTGCCCTAATGTGTCTAATCACACCATTCATACCTTTTGTCGTTTGGTCGAACAAGATGTGATGGGAACTTGTTCTTCTAGTAATAATATCTCCCATAATCTTTCATTGAATGAGAAAAAAGCTTTGACCGAATTGACAAGTGACCCAAGTATCATTATAAAACCAGCAGATAAAGGAGGGGCAATTGTAGTCCAAGATTCGGAAAAATACCAACATGAAATTCTTGCACAATTACAGAATATTAAGTTTTATAAAAAACTCCCTGGGGATCCTACCAATACCTATCGATTAGAGATATTGTCATTTTTAACAAATGCTAAAACGGAGGGTTGGATATCTCAATCGGATTTTAAATTCTTGTATTGTCAACATCCGATTAGACCAGTTTTTTACACTCTTCCTAAAATTCATAAGAGACTTATTGACCCTCCAGGTCGTCCGATTGTGGCACAGACCAATTCTCTCTTATCCCCTTTATCGCAGTACGTTGATTTTTTTATAAAACCTTTTGTTCATTCGTTACCATCTTACATTCGAGACTCTACCGATTTTATCAATAAGATCTCTGAGTTACATGATTTATCAGATGCCTCTGTATTGTTAACTTTAGACATAACAAGTTTATATACTAACATTTCGCATGAAAAAGGACTTATTGCCCTTAGACATTATCTTTCGTTACGTGAGGACTCTAGCCCTCCCTCGGACTTTATTATCCAGATGGCTTCCTACCTTTTGAAATATAATTATTTTAGTTTTGATAATGATTTTTTTCTTCAGATAAGTGGGACAGCAATGGGCTCAAACTTTGCCCCTAACTATGCCAATCTATTTATGGGTTTTTTTGAAGAAAGCTATATATTTAATACAGAGAAGAATCCTTTTCATTCACAGATCATCAAATGGTACAGATACATCGACGACATATTTTGTATTTTTTTGGGTGACCACGAAGAAGCTCGAGAATTTGTTACATTTTTGAACAACTTGGTTGATGATTTGGAATTCACCTCTGAAATCAATTCTGTTAAAGTACACTTCCTTGATATGTGGGTACAGAAGAACGAAGGTTGTTTGATTACTACTCTGTTTACTAAAGAGACTGATCGTAACACACTGTTACTCGCTACCAGTTTTCATCCTATTTTTCTGAAAAAAGGACTGCCTAAGAGTCAGTTCTACAGATTGAGGAGAATTTGTCATTCTGACTCCGATTTTGTAGAGAAATCGAAAATCATGAAAAATAATTTTTTGAGCAGAGGTTACCCTTTAGATTGGGTTGAGGAAGCATTCGATACAGCCTTTAAAAAGACACGCTCTGAACTGTTAAGAAAGAAGACAAAAAAATCTAAAAAGTACTCTTTTTCCTGTATTACAACACATTCACCTAAGTCCTTTATGATTAAATCAATTTTTAAAAAACACTGGCATTTGCTGTCATCTGACCCGGAGTTGAGTGATATCTTTAAACATCCTCCTTTGATTGTATACAAACGGGCTAGGAATTTAAAAGACAGCTTAGTACATGCTCGTTTTCAGAGTACTAGTCCTCGTACATCTCAGAGCCTACTAAGCCCTATACAGAAGGGCAACTATCGTTGTGGTAATTGCGCCCAGTGTAACAATACTTTCAAAACATCATTTTTCTGTCACCCTAGAACTGGCAGAAAGTATAGCATTAAATCTGTGATCACTTGTGTTTCCACTCATGTGGTTTATTTGATTCGTTGTCCGTGTGGTATCGGCTATGTGGGGAAAACGTCACGACAATTGAAACAAAGAATTAGCGAACATAAAAGTTCGATCAGAAGAAAAGATATGAACTATCCAGTTGCGGCACATTTTGTGACTTTGAATCACGATGTTGCTTCTTTGCGGTTTTGTGGGATTGAGAAAGTGACTTTGCCACCTAGAGGGGGCGACATAGAATTACTTCTACAGAGACGTGAGTTGTTCTGGATCTACACTCTTCAAACTTTATCACCTAAGGGTATGAATGACGAAGCATTGTTTAATGTAATGTTATAGTGTATTTTCTTTTTTTTTTTTTTTTTTTTTTTATATATATATTATGTATTTGTTATGAGTTTTAGTGGCTAAGGAGCCCGACTGTTACAATTGTTTGGAAGTACAACTTGATATTGTTGGATAATTATGTGTGTTTTTTTTTTTTTTTTTTTTTTTTTTTTATGTCTACAGGGTGACTTTAACTAATTTTGTTATCTATTACAATTTGTAGTTGTCTGTGATGTGGGGCTAATTATGTACTCCTAATGAGCTTAATTGTTTACAGATGGAGTTCTGTGGAGTGGTCATGTACACATTTAAAAAGAGATGTTATAGAACATTTTGTATACTCCTGACGAAGGTCGTGTGACCGAAACGTTGTGTGTGAATAAACTTGATTAAAAAGTGCAAGTAATGATAGTGTGCGGGAGTTCCTTATCTGCTTGAATTGTGAGATATTTAAAATAACTTCTCAATAGTTGATTTTGCTATTGTGATATATAATCAATAACAGGAAATGAAGTCACAATTGTGAGATATACTGTCGCAATTATGAGAAATTGTCACTATAACAAAATTTAGTCGCAATTGTGACAAATAGTCAAATTTATCAACCGTTTTATGAGCACTTAACGAGAAATAAATAGTTGCAATATTGCAAAATGATGTTGCAATTGTGTGATGTATAGTAGCAATAACAGGAAATAAGGTCATATTTGTGAGACATACTGTCGCTATTGGGATATAGATATGCAATGACAAAATTTAGTCAGAATTGTGACAAATAGTCGAATTTATAAACTGTTTTATGCATTAATGAGAAATAAAATCACAATTGAGTGATATTTGCAAGAACAAAATGATGTTGCAATTGTGATATATAGTCAATAACAGGAAATGAAGTCAGAATTATGAGAAACAGTTGCAATAATAAAAAAACTAAGTCAGTTTTATGAATAGTAACAAGAAGTAAAGTCCTTATTGTGAGGTAGTTTCAATATTGCAAAAACAAAACCAAAAAACTTTGCAATTGTGAGATATACTGTCCTAATCATAACAAAATTGACGCAATAACAAGATATGAAGTCATAATCGTCAATAAAGTTGTATCAAGAACCAGTTGTAATAACTATAAATGACAAATTTGCAGTTATGATAAATAGTCACAATAAAGAGGGAGCTGACAAACCTAACAACATTCTCTCATGTACAGCTGCTTTATTGAATCCATGGGAACAACATGGGACAGCATGTTTAATTTGCTTCGTGCTAAACATTTGGCTGCAACTAAGACAATGTGTGAATTATAGCTATTCAAACAGTCACTCTCAAAGAGCTAACACAAAAACAAGTTATAAATGTGACCGAATATATATATATATATATATATATATATATATATATATATATATATATATATATTGCATACACATTCACTTCTTTTCCCTACATGCTGTTAAAATAACCAGCACAAAATCTCCTTGACATGTGCAGGTCCGTGAAATGATTATTATTCAAAACAAATAAACCGGCAAACATAAAAATGTCTAAAATTGGAAAAATTGTATATCAGGTACAAAAAAATATAGAACACAAAAGAAAAAAAATCATCAGTCATAAATAAAATCACGCTATGATCTATTCATTTATTCATCTGACTGCATTTGTTTCTCGACAAAAACACTGAATGAATGACTCACGATTGAAACTAAAGCAACACTGCAATCCAATACCAAGTACATGATGCGATAGCTGGTCTCTCAAAAGCAAACTTTGCAAAAGCTTAAACAAGATCCAGTCTGAACCTTTCCTTTTTTTTCCCACAGTCTCTTCCCATCTCATTAACACACCATACGCTTCTTCCTCTCACGTAACCAGTTTGTGTTGTTTCATGTGTCTAGTAATACTAATCCGTCTTCTTCGTCGTATAGAGCTACCGATCAAATATGACGCAACAAATAAAGATTGTGGAAAAATTTTTTAAAAATCACAAATGTGGAAGGCTCGACCATTTGGCAACAAATTACAGAACTGCAAGACCAAGACAAACGTGGGTAAATGTGACATCACAAAATAGACCTTCGTTTTTAGTAACGAACCAAGATTAAATCGGCTTCTTTTTTTTTTCAGAAAAAAATCGTCCTTGAAAAATGTGATTGTATAAATTTCCTTTGTGCCATCCGATATAAAAAATATAGATATCGCAAAGAACAAAACTGATAAAAACAGCTTCAGAACTCTAAAAACAATTGCTACACTTAAAACACTCAGTGTTTTGGCTTCATTGGCTTTCCGCATGCCCTTATTTGGACGTGGGCGGGTACAGGACGTCCTCGCGGTTATTGGATTGAGGTAAACTCACAGCTGACGGTGAAATAGAAAAGTTTATATCCGTTAGAATTTAGCATTCTCCCGAGGTGATGTCGAAACAGAAATTCTGAGGTGTTGCTTTGTGAGGAGGTGGAGCTAAATGGCAAAGTCATCCTGAGGGGCGGGGCTAAAGGCGGAGCTTCGAAGCAATTCGAGGCAATTGACTAGGATAAGGGTGCCGGTGAGGTGTTTCCAGCGTTTGGTGATGGGATTCTTCATCCGGTCCAGCCCCATGTGCAGTTCGTGGATGACATCGCGGTAACTGTCGCCAATCTGAGCGGCCCACGTCAACAGGAAGTCGTAGGCTGGTTTCCACATGGCCTGAAATTATGAGATACATGTAAATGGCTATATCTTGCGATTGAACTCACAAATGTAAACTGTACTTTTCCATATTGAAAGGAGGTGTCCTTACTTCACTATCCACCATCCCGGTTTTGTCTCTGTGCGGAGCCTCATAGGCCTCCATTTGTTGTTTGGATACATGGGCGAGTTTTTCAGCAAGTTCCCTCCAGCGAGGAGCCACTTCCACTGCCGTCGTCAGCAACACAAAGTCCATGATGAGTCGGGCCACTAAACCCTGACAATCTATTTTCAGAAGAGCCTGGGAAAGAGAGAGAGAGAGATAAATGAAGAAACATTATATTAAAGACGTCCAATTATGTCGGTTTCAGGGTTTAATGTTGCTGCAAAGTTACAAAGCACAAAGTCACTCTATATCAGCAACCACTGTTTCTGAACTCCCTGAAACGCCTCGATTTTTCTTGAGTTTTCTTTTGGGAACGAACATGTCACGATATTCCTCATTTAAATAATTCCCATCCGAGATATACGCAAAAAAATCAAATAAAGGGGCAAGGCCTGGTTGAGTTGAGTTAGTTGGTTGAAACTCGCGGTTATGGAAAGGGGCGTGACATTTCTAAAACACTCTCGAAGCGGTTGACCAATCACAACACACTGGTCCAGCCGACCAATCAGATCACACCGCGCATTTTGGAAAGAGGGGCTTCATAGAGACAGTGTTACTGACAGCCTGGGAAGCTGCAATAATGTCAAATATGTGAAAAATAATGTTTTTTTGTTGTTGTTTTGGACATTCAAGCATAAAAGATCTAGTAGACCTCAAAACTAATGTCAAGGCTTTTTAAAAGGGCATAATAGGTCCTCTTTAATTTATGTACCATAATCAAAGTTATTAAAAAATCTAATTCTTTAGAAGTGTTTAAATGTCTAAAAATGTATAATTGAAACAGGCCAAAATTATAATCTTTATGACCTTCATACAGAGATTGAAATATGTATCTGCAATTTTGCAGTCACATTTTACCCTAAAGATTTGTGTTCTTTTAATTTAATGTTTCACAAGCAACACTAATAACATTAGTCCTGCCCTCTGGTCCTGCTTAAAATGTTCATAATATCTTATAATGACACCATAGAGTTTCATTAGAAGTAATTAGGACGTCTCTAGTTTATATAAGGTGATATTTTGAGTTCTGCAAAACATGACTAGAAATCTTTCTACACAATAATGTACTATTGACTCATAGGGCTGGCAGGTATGAGGTTATATATCATGTAATTGTCAATGTTGTTGTTTGTTTGTTTTTTACATTTTCCAGATTTGGCAATCATTTTATTTTATAAATAATTATATATTTTTGTTTGCGTTTAAATTTTTCTTCATTGAATTTGTCTTCAAATTCCCAATCAAGAGAGAAATTAAGAGATACCTTTCCAATTAGTTTTTTAAACGATTAAAAATAGGCATTAAAATATGGTTATGATAGAAATGTATTATAAGTTTTGATATATATAACAGGCATATATAATAACAATATACACTACTTTGGGTCTTTGGGATGGCAAGCTTTTTGAATGTTTTCAGAAGACATCTCTAATTTATTTCATGAAAAATATCAAATGAAAAAGTCTAATTTTAGTCTCACAGTATATTGCAAAATGTAATTTATTCTTGTAATGGCAAAGCTGGTCTTCAGTGTCACATGATCCTTCAGAAATCACACATATATATATATTTACTATATAAATAATAAGTGAAAATAAATGCCAAGCATATTCAAGCATTAAAAGAAACCACACAGCCAACAATCCCACAGACACACACATATACATAGTGTGAGAGATTAGACACTCTTCTCCATGACAGCCGTATTTCTAAATCCAATTGTGTGTGAGACATGATCCTCCCAGCACACAAACTATAGAGAGTGATCTGGCCTCCCTTAGAAGAGGAAATTAAACTAATGTGAAGTTAAATGCGTCTTAAAACAATGGCCAGGTGTGGCAGAACTACAACAGTGTAAACAGTCATAAAGACAGAATGGATAAGGTTAGACAAAAATGCAAGGTCGGGAATTTGTACTCTTCTCTATGCAGCCCTCCATGGATGAGTGACTGAAACCTTCATTGGACCCGACCGACCCCGTTTCCTGCCACACACACACACACACACACACACACACAAACAAACACACACAGCAATGTTTGGAATGAGACGGGACCCCTGGGGTCCAGCAGAATGGAGTGGTAATCCCCTCTCTCTTCCACGTTTGCTGCCGAAGAAGGGAAGAGAGGAAAGAAAAGCACGACTAGAGACGGGGGAGAATCTCAGTGAGACGATAACTTAAGATGTATACAATCATGAGTAATGTCGCACGTACCCCGTCTCCCTGTTGGCTAAATAAAGTCAATGACTTCCTTTTTATTGCTTGATGGAGAGACACTGTACATGTGTAAAGGAGACGAGGGAGGTGGAAACTTCCGGAACTGGGGAGTAACGCTTCAATAGCATGATAAAGCTGTGAGGAGACTTTAGATTTATTCCCCTGCAGAGCTGAGAGTTCTTTTGTTTAAAGGACGCATTAATATTCTCAATATGAAACAACTACAGAACGCTTTAGTAAATCTAAACCTAAAGGACAGACACTTTAGTTTGAGGGACAAAAAACAAGCGAATACCAACAAAAACTTTTTTTTAAATAATAACCACAAAATAAAAAAACTTTTTTTTTTTATAATAACCACAAAATAGTTAACTATATACTTCATAGTATAACTAAATTTTTATTAGTTTTTAGTATAACTAGATTTTTTCTTTCTAGTTTTTATATAACTAGATTTGTATCCAGAAATCCTGTAAATATATATTTATGTGTATATAATGCATCGAAGACTCACACTGACCTTTTATAAATATGATAATGAATGTGAAAATATTGAAAATATATTTTTTAAATAATTATAAAAAATATATATTTTTATATAATTAAATAAATAATAATTTTTTTATATTTTTTAAATAATTAAATCTATATACTCTGTGTGTATACATAATGTAAATTGTGTACAAATTAAATTATATATTAAACATGTAAATTTCGTTAGTTTTAATCTATTTTTTATATTTTTTACATTATATATATATATATATAACTAATCATATAAAAATGAAAATCTATAGAAAATTCTGAATGTTTATTATATAATGCAACAAAAATATATTCCATTGCAAGTGTGTGCGGTGTATGTACACACTTTGTTTTATTCAGAATAGATGGAGACTCATAAGAGATGCACATCTTGTAGTTATATGCTTGTATACATATATATTGCTTTGACAGTATCTCACGCCACAGGATGCAAATAGCCTTTTATATGAATGCGGTAATGCTTTTCTGAAAAAGCAATTTCCATCTATCCTCCCCCATCTTTCTTTCTCGCTTTCTTTTAGCACGCTTTAATTGATTGCGGGCCGATCCACGCCTGATCTTCCAGACAAACGCCCTCGCTGCGTTCCTGGCCAGATTCTCGTTTGGGATCTATTGAAAGCACTCAAGAGGTCTGCTGATTCCTGACATTTAGGATGAGATGGCAAAATGTCACAGTCATTAGAGGGAAAAATACGTTCAGCTGAACAGCCTGGGTAATTTTCTTTCTAGCCAAATGGCCCTGTAATTTATTCTTTTTGGAAGGCTCAACTCGTGTATATGTTCTCAAGAAATGCACAGAGTTGCATTCCTGCTCCTAACAACACCTCCAGCTAACCTTTAATGAAAGACTGATGAGTCTTTCAGCTATTAACTTGCAGAGATCTTAAATTTCCAGTTGTATTTGCATTTGCATTGTCTCTACAACATATAGTAAAACAGAATGCTTCAGAAGTAAGGGCTGGGTGTTTTTGATTTGCTAAAAAGAACCGATTCCTAAGAGTCATTGGTTGGGAATCAAAATGCACTGGCCTCACAGTACTGCACATTTGATAAGAGTCATTCGTTCAGGAATCAGACTAAACGGGTAGCGCTGTATGTTTTTTTTTTTATTAACTACACAAGAGTAATTCATTGGGGAGTATACTACACCGGAATCAAACTACATACATGGTGTATGTTTTAAATTCGCCCAAAATAATTGCCTCCTAAGAGTCGGACTACACCGGTTACGCTTTTATGCTTCGTTTCCACAGAGCGGTACAATATAGTTTAGTATGGAATGCATTTTTGTCGTTTCCACTGTCAGAAGTTGTGAATGAATTCCCAACTGTACCGTACCACTTTTTTGGGACTCTTCCGTTGGGGTACCTAGCACAGTAGTCCGGTATTAAGGGTGGAGCTAGACTCAATGCAGAACACTGATTGGTTGACTGAGAATCGTTACTTGCGCGTAATGACAACACAATTTTTAAAATACGCCATTTTTTTAAATACAGTTGAAACACAATACCGTTTGTTCTTGTAACAAAAAGCCACATGCCAAGAAGAAAGAACAAAATTTGCTGTATGTCCTCCATTGCTGTTTCCTATGTCACTTTCTTCATTGCGCGATAATGACATTGATCGCTACTTTCCGGCAAACACCACGCCTATCAAGTAAGATCAGGGTTTACCGTCTCGAATTGTACTGTACAGTACCGGTTTGTTAGCCTGGCAAGCCAGACCTACATCAAGATGTTAGGTCTGGGAACTCACAATTGGCATACCTCAATCCGAGGGGCGGGATAAAAGGTTGTCTTTCAATATCCCTCGGCACGCCATAGGATAACGCTAACTAACCAGAGCAACGAACGGCTGAGGCTGAGTGAGTCCCATGCGTTTTCCCACCAGCGGAGCTTTTGATATATTAAACTTTTGCCGTATCCGGTCGTCAAAACTCCGAACAAATCTTCCTTTTTTTAAGAATGACTTAAGTGACGTTCTCTTAACTCCAATTCATCCAGAGTCGCGGCCAAAGCCGAATCGAAAGACCGCTGTTCGCCAGAAGCATCTTGTTTGTTTTCAAGTCGCAGGGAAATCAACTATGGAAATCACGGCGCAGAACCGTCTGCCGTCATTGTGTTAAGCCCGCCCACCAACTCTATACGATGTGATTGGCCTGACCAGAGTTTGGTTTTTCCATTTCGAAAGCTAATGGAGAGTTGCTAGACCACACTGGCAGCAAAATAAGTTTTGCTGCCGCTAGGGTGCATCTAGATTTCTAGGTTACCGGTTTGTGGAAATGAGCCAAAACATGAGCAATTCAGTCATTAGTTTGGGAATCAAACTACAGTTGCGACTCTGTATATTATTGGTTCTGTAAAAAAGGATCTTGCTCATTGTGCTGTCAAAAAGTTGAAGCACATGGGACCATTTCTGGATCTGAACAGTAATGTGAAGGACTGTAGGTGGTATTTATTACTAGGGATGTCCCGATCCGATCCACGGCATCGGTATCGCGCCGATACCGGCCCAGAACGCTAGATCGGAGATCGGAGGGGAGAAAAAAATATGAGCGATATCCAGTTTAGCGGCGCAGCCTGTCACGTGATGATTGTTGTGTTTAAGCACACGCGCGCAGAGAATCACTCTCGCTGTTGCGCACGGATTCTAATGTAATCGGATGATTCCACCCACAAAAGCTGCATTTCAGTCTTTTCAGAAATTCATTGGCTATCAGAAAATAGCGTCATTTCATTCTCTATTGCAACTGGATAGATAAACTGTCACTCAAAGAGAGAGCGAAACTGGCGCGCGTAAAGTTTGAAGCGAAATTTACGCGCGTCAGAATCAAAATCCGTTGGCGGTCATTGTTTTTATGTCGACCGAGCATTCATCAAGAGAGTTACCGCTCTGTATTTACTCTGGATAGCAGAACAGCGGCGTGGGGATCATCGTCGCCGGATATTTGTGTCCACCGGACCCTTCGGAGCCGAACCGTTTGGCGAGTTTCACCATTTGCTCGCTCCAGGAGCTGCGCTGGATGACGGCCGCTGTCAGCGGTACTTCCGCCTGTCACGCGCCCAGTTTGATGACATGTTGTCCCGCATCTGAGCGAGGATCACCCTCGCCCGGCCCCTCATCCATCTAATCTAGCTGTCATTTATTTTTGTTTTGATGATAAATAGAGCCAGCCTTCAAAAGTTATTAACCTGTCCTGTGATTTTTTTTCTCTCTCTCACGTCCAGACACGAATTTATGCACATATGTTGATATATATAGCGCGCTATGTATGTTATGCGCGCAGTATGTCTCGCTCTAGATTCCGGGAGATTTGAACTAATTTGCGGGCATCAGGGAGACGCTATCAATATGCGGGAGACTCCCGGAACTTCCGGGAGACTTGGGATGTCTGTCTTTACAACATAATACTATTTCTAGATATGGAATGAATAACATTCAATACAAAATGAACATGTCTCCATATAGAAATAATGTTTTAAGTGATGAAACATTTGCTTTGTTGTGCATAATCCCACCATGCATTTAGTCATATTAACAAAATAATTTATTGAAGCATCCAGACACTTCACCACGTGAGCAAGCAGCTAGGCTCCTGATTGGTTAACGCGGCGCGAATTCACGCAAAGTTCAGATTTTTCAACTCGGGCGGCAGACGCGAATTCGCGTCAAACGCGTGAATGCACAACGCTCAATTCACGCCATTCGCGCCAACTTGACGCGCGAATGAGGCGTATTCGCGTCTTCCGCGCCGCGCTCCACGCCTCATTCGCGCCGCAGGAATTTTTCTTGCATTGACTTAACATTGAAATCATTCGCGCCTGACGCCCTATTCGCGTCCGGTGTGAACGTAGCATTAGTGCGTCGAAGTTGTGATAGCGCTGTCGGCTAACGCGAAATGCTACTATTTACATTCCATGGATGTTTATTCATATATACAATTGTTTTGGACTAAAAACTTCTTCAAATTGGATTGTATGGACGCTTTACAGTGAAACCAAACCATTTTTGTTGGAATGTGGACTAACAGATGGCTAATTGGTGAGTTTCTTCCAGTTTGTGTTGGTTTGTTTTGGCTGTTGGTGGTCTGACAAAGAGACAGATTGTGCCCGCTGTGTTGATTGTATCTTAAAATGGTTTACGTCGTTCGAATCACGAGTTTCTCAGCTTTCCAAAGATATGTATTATGTTTACTTTTGTGTTTGTTTTGTTTTGTCTTTCACAAAGTTAAACCTATAAACCACCCTGTGGGCCGTATACGGCACGTCGGACCACGAAAAAAAAAATATCGGACTAATATCGGTATCGGCAAAAGCCAAAGGTGCGGCATCGGTATCGGTATCGGAAGTGAAAAAGTGGTATCGGGACATCCCTATTTATTACCTAACCCTTGTCAAAGAACAACTGATAGAATTCCCACTATAAATGAGTCTCCAATGGTTCTTTACTCCAAGTCAGAAAGAAATGGATGGCTTTTAAATGGATGGTTTATTTATTGTTTTAATGTTTCTAGTCAGTCCAGGGTCGAGCGTCTATTTTCAGAGATGGTTTGGTGAACTGGCACTGTCTGTATACTTGTATTTATGTATTCACATCCTGAGCTTTTTCAAGTCTTTCCGAAATTAACTCTATACACAATGGGAAAAATGTTTGTTTTACTAACAAGACTATAAAGAGTATACACACACAGAGTACTCGAGCCCAAAGGTTAAAAAAAAAGAAAATAGGTACAAAACACCATGGAAGCATAATTGATTGGATGTTTTGGTTTAAAGGCCTGGGAAAAACAAATATGCAAATTCAATTAGATGTCTACTAAGCATAAATGGCTTCCTATCCGTCTTTCTGATTAAAATCTGACTTGAAAATGCAGAGCCTGAATTACAACATCACCTCGCTAGAATACATATCCAGATTCCAGACTCACAGGAATGTAAAGTCCCCACTGGAGTGCGGTTGGAATGTAACAAAAGCATTACAGATGCATCAAATTGGACCAGAATACCTCCTGAATTACCTGGTTAATAAGAAAATTATGAATCGTAAAGGAATGGGACCACAGGCATGATCAGAATTCTTCTGCCTAACCATTACAAAGGAATGTTCCGGAATTAGAACACACAACATTCCGTAGGCCAGCAGGCCACCTGTTCGGAATGTGACCATTTTAATGAGGTTAAAATGACTGATGCCGTTTGGAATTGAGTAAATATCAGAACTCTAAGTAAACTTATGAATAAACTGCCTTGTTGCCACTGCCACAACGTTATCAAAGTCAAACAATATCAGAGTGTAGATGCCAAGCTCAATACGGTGCTTCAATGTACAAACAAGAAGACAATTGGATTTGGGGAGGTGTAGTTATGTAGGCAAATATCTGAGGTAAAATTCAAAGGTTTGTCAATACAAAGAGTACACGTTTTTTAATGCTTTTTCGAATATTATTACCTTTCGTGTAGTGTGTGATATAGCGGTTTGTAAATGTAAAAGTTCTGCAAAGGTTTAAAGATCAAAATTCACGACTAGCGATTTGATTAGCATATTCTGTCATGGTAATCTATAAAATCGCTCGTGTTCTCGGGGGTGGGGTTTATGTAAATTTTAGGGTTAGTGATGTCACTAACACCAGAGGAATCTCGTCCCTACCAGTCATTTGTTGTAGTCCAAATATATTCCTTAGCCTCGAACTTTGAGCGTTGTAACTTTGCAGATGTTGTTTATGCTCAAACAGCAATATGACACAATAACTAAAGTTAGAAATGTGAAATCATAATCAACCACCCCTTGTTGGAATAGCATACTACCCTTCCTATTTCTGCCATATAACAGACTGATCTCATGAAATGGCGTATGTATGACACGCCAATTAGTATTTCCATTTTTGGCACGCTATAATCGCTTTTCAGCGTGTTTATGAATGCCGTTGACTTAACGTTAAATTACTGTATATATAAATATTGTTTATATATACAGTGTTCCCCAACCATCCTAGAAAAAAAAATATCGCTCCCCAGATGTAGATCTACATTTTGCTTCGTTTCGCTCGGACATTTAACGGCGTGTACAGACACGCGGAATCACTCGGACATTTAACGGCGTAGACATACACGCATACATGCGGATAGCTAAAAATGTGTATAGATAACACGCCACTTGACTTGAAAGTGGCGTGTATGTTTACGCAAAAGTCATGATGTCATGTTGCATATAAATATCTATTAACACTGAGATTGTGCACAAACATGCTGGAACACTACAATGCTCTACACCACATGCAAAGTAAAAGTATGCTAGCATGAGATTCCAAAGATATTTAGCCATGTTTGCTAAATCTAACTCACTTTAAAAAGCTCAAGGACTTGGCTGAACTTCTCACAGACTTGCATTGTCAGATATACAGATATGAAAATCTCCGGTTTAGCTATATGAATGAAAACACTACATCAACGGCTGAAGTAGCCTTCTGGTCTTCAGGGACTCAGAACTGAAAGTGGGATTGAAACCAATTTCAGGTTACAGGAAAGTTCCAATCACTTTAAAAAAAAACATTAATGGTGTCGAAATAGAGGCTGACCGGTTGACTATAAGAGACATGCTCTCAAATGGGATTGCTGAGCCACTCGTCCTCTGCACAATTTCATCCACTTTCATCTGAGACAACCTGATGGGAATGATGGACAGATGAAATTGAACTGTGAGCTTAGGAACGGTGGCATCTCGTTTTCTACAGTTTAGATGCCTGCTGTGGCATCCTGCATTTCGGTAGTTTAGAAAGGGATGGGAAGCAAAAAAGATGGAAAGAAAAGAAACAGCAGGGGGGGAGGCAAGCTGATGAGTGGGAGGAAGACGAAAGATTTTCTTTCTTCATTGTAAAACTGAATAAAATGAACCCGCCAAGGATTTTCTATCTCTCTTGTGACAAGAATAATGAGCAGAGTTTTATTTTCTAGTTGAAAGGCTTTTTGCCTGTGCGGGAGAATGTTTAATATCAGATTTGTTCTGCATTCCGGCCAACATATTACAGGAATAGCTCACCCAAAAATGACAATTCATCACTTACTCACCCTCATGTCTTTCTGTATGACTTTCTTTCTTTTGTGGAAGACGCAATAAAAAAAAGTGAACGAGGACCTCGGTGCTCAAGCATGATTTTAAAAGCAATAACAGCAAAAATCTGAGACCATATTGAAAATATTAATTTAAACAAATCATTTAAGAATTTCTTTTTGCCAGATTTCTAAATTATGCCAATAATATAATTTGTAATGAACACAACTGGAGGATTAGAAAAATGCATTACTCTTAAAATTTTTAATAACTTCCAGAACTTTTTTCAGGTCTAGAATTTAACTATATAATATTTGTTATCAATCTTTCCAAAATTTGATCTATCTTTGCATTTTACTTTCGGGTCCAGCAGCTGACTCCCTCGCATTAAGTTTAATTTCAGGGAATGATGGGATGATATCTCAAGCAATCAATTACCAAGTGATTCATCCACCGTCACGGAAAAACGAATTATAGCTGTTGGATTTATCTTGACCTCCCTTGGCATCCTCCCACAACCTGGTTTGCCACATCATCAGATAGATTACACCTGCCAAGATCAACCGTTGGCACCATACGACACAGATCTGACTGAGAGCCGTGATGTAAACGTGGTTTGCAGGGTTAAGGAAATAAATTGATGGCAAATGTCTGCTGTCAGAACTCACTGTGCAGAGGGAAAGAGTAACTCTTCTGTCAACAAGACCATTGTCTTGTTGTAAGTTGTAAGACGTTATTTATTAGGTAAGGTCTTGATAACAGAGTGCAATATTTTAGTAATAATTCCAACTGATTCTGAATCGTTCATGCAGAAGTGCAGTTAGCATAAGTCAAAGTCTTGGAATGCGGTTCTGAAAAGGTTACTGTGATGAATGCTATTAGCTATGAGACTGAGACAATGGATACTTATATGAGGCATTTAAAAGTACGAACAGCGAACCACTCGAGCAAATATGTATATAGCCAAATAAAGCCAATTGCCTTAAGATATAATTTTTCTTTTCTCTAGAAAGTGCAAATGCACTAGTTGGATCAATGTAATGTAGCATGATTTGAGCATTTCCACCAAGCTAAAAATCGAATACCACTTTAGTGTTAATATTTAAATGTTCTAGCATCTTGCTAAATTCCTTTCATTTTTATTATTTCATTAAAGTTAAGAAATAAACATTTTAGCTTGTTGCGAACGCAAGACGCTAATGATCAAATCAAGCTAGAAATGTATAATACATTTTATTTAGGTATACACAAACATAAACACACATTTATACATATAGCATGAGTTGAGCATTAGCATTTAGCTAAAATCTAAAAAAAACTTCAGTGTTAACGTTTTCTACTAGCTAAACCTCTTTCATTTGTATTATTTCTTAACATTTAGGTTTATATAATACAAACATCTGTCAATGCGTACAGATAGTATGCAAATTAGAATGCGAGTAGGTAGGTGAGAGCGAGTGCAAAGTTTCAGCTTTTCCCTTTGAAACTCAATAGAGCTAAACGATACTGCTGAATACAGCAACAGGCACATAATGCGTCAATATACTACTCACAATAATGACTGTAAAATGAGTTTTGCGGTTATGGTCGAACAGCCACAGAAAAATAATCTAATTTTGGCTATGCTACCAGAGGGCAGGGAGAGGTGAAGGTCATGTTTCACACTGATTTCTAAAGAAGCATGTAAAATGTGTCCCACTACACCATGGCTATTTGAGAAAATGTCAGGGCTCAGCCAGTCCTCAGGCACAAGCTGTTGGAAATCTCTTAAATGCATTATTTAACCCTTAAGGGCAGAGATAGCCAGTTTAAACCAGACAGACAGACAAAACTGTCAGCAAACTGAGATAAAATACGCTATTTAGAAATAGCTAGATCTCTCCAGAATTATACAAGAGCTAAAAAGACAATTCTACAAATATAAATGCTATCTTACAACACTTTGGCTATTGTAACTACAGTGACATTTACACAAAGAAGCTGCATCAAGCCCAAAGCAGGTGGCTGACTGTGAGGTGGCGATAACCCCAGCTTTGTCCACTCCAAATATTTAAACCAAGCTCTTTTAAAATGGCTAAGTTTAGCTTACTAGCCTGGTTGCCTTGGAGTGCTATTTTTATTTTATTTTTTTATTTTTAGGAGTGTTTATATATGGCTAAGGCAACTGCCAAGCTCTTTCAGTCTTTGGAAGCTTCCAGAAGGCCTAGCCAACCACCTACCATACAAGCTTTGAAAACGTACCACTTGCTGAGTAAAGGGGGCAAACTGCCATTTGACTTAATAAAACTTGGCTTAATAGTAAAAGTCATATATTTATGGATTTAGGCAAAGCACATTTGTGTTTGTGGAATGCTAACTTGTTAGTTAGGATACTGAGGCAACATACAGAATTGTTAAATCACAATAGCGACGGGAATTAGCTTGAAAGACTTAAAAATTGCTCTGCTAAGCTTAATAGTTGGCCTGTCAGACTTAACGCTGAGCAAAATTTCTTCCATCTCATTGTTTGCACAGCTCAAAATGTCACCAGACTCAGAAGCATTGGGCGTAATTACCAAACTCAAAAAGACAAATCACTAAATAATATCAAGAGCGAGGCAAGGAAAGGCCGTGTGTCCATCAGGGACTAAAGGCTGCAATTTCAAAATCGATTCACAACCACGAAAGACAATCGGCTAGCCTCTGACGTCAGGCCTTGAGAATAATAGCCTCATCTCCACTTGATAAATGTGTCAGCACTAGAAGCACGGCAGGGAAACAATGATGAAGCTCCCTCTCAGCCAGCAGAACACTATGAAAGAGACGCTAATGATTGTTGAGGTATAACAGACGCATACGGTCCACTCAAGTCTTGAATAATTTAACTTTAACAAAAGCTCTGTCTGTTGTGGAAGAAAAAATAAAAATGATGATTCCAGCTAGGGATATATCACTTTAACACTGAGGTCAGAGAATAGCCGGAATCTCTATTTGGACCTTCAAAACGAACTAGAAATTTCGCCAGATACAGCCAGTATTTTGCTAAAGATAAGACTGGACTTACTACATCTGTTCTCTGGTGAAAACACATCTTTCTAAATGTGTCGTCTCCTCAGATCTGCAAGACCCAAGCTGACAAAAGTGGGGTGCTAACATGTTTACTTATAAATGGGATATTGGTCAGTGCTAGTAAAAAGTATGTAAATGTCTACTGTGACGTGCTGTTCTGACAGTAACTCAACCCTAGTGTTGACAGTAACACAATAGTGTAAAAAAGCAGTAACTAACTAAAGGAGTAGTTCACCCCAAACTCACCCACTAATGTCTTTCCAATCTAGTACAACTTTTAGAAAGCCATAAAGAAATGTAACAACATGAGCATGAGTGGTGAGTAAAAGAAGACAGTTTTCTTTTTTAGATTAACTAATCTTTTAAGGACACCAAAGAGTTTTTATTTCTGGACATTGTGGGGATTTAACCATGGTAGTTTGTCCTGCACATACCAACCATGGACATCCTGTGCCCAGTGATAAAAAACTAATAAGAGCAATCTTTCTTTTAGTCAGAATATGAGTGAGCCAAGAAGGGATCTGGCTGCTGTACTTGCAGGTTTCCACAGCAGTAGATAAGAAAGGCAGCACAGAGCAGCTAAGTGCACTCTCATCAGAATTAGCCCCAAGCATTAATAAGAGAAAAGGCAGATAAGCAGAACTGCATAAAATAGGTTTAAATCAAGTATTTTGTGGCCAAATTTCCAATAGCTCTCCATTTAGACCAGGGCTTTTACTGTATTCAAAAAGCAAACACAGCCACAATAGTTTGAAAACTACGCAGTAGTTTTGGACAAACCAACACACACACATAGGCTTACCATCATCAGTTCCTTCTGAAAAGATTTCTTCTCTTTGGTCTCCATGTTGAGGCAATCTTCCTTTAGTTTCTCCAGCACTGAGGCAACCCTCTCTGGTTCACTATCCAGATCTGCTCTGCAAAAATACGTCAAAGGAAGATTCACGTAGCCCAGAGCATCAGCAAATGCTCGCCAGTTTCCCAGATTTTCCATAAGTATTGTCCTCACAGAGGCATAAATGTAAGTTAGAAACTTGCAGGGCTTCAGGATTTGTTCCATCAGCATTGTGGTTGTTAGGTCTGGCCCACAAAAGTATATAGGCTTGACCTTTCCCAAGACAAGCACATTTTTTACATGTACAAGCCCAATCTTTCCCTGATAGTATCCAATGTACCACTCTTTGGTCCATAGTTGTCCTTTGAGTTTGATCTTCTCCTCGCTGAGTAGGGCGATAATATCCCCTTTTTTATATTCCAGCAAGTACTGATTCTTGGTCTGCCTGATAACAGTTTTGATCAGTTTGCCAAATTTCAAGTTGGTAATGCAGCGCTCTTGAAACTGTGGGTATTTGGTGGTGATGGCCAGAGGAGACAAAATAATTTTATCAACTTCCTTTTTCTTTAGGAACCGCCTCTGGCCGCTGTTCCGTACCCCAGTTTTAGGGGGCGGCTGTGGTGTCTGAACGCAAAATTGTGCAAGGATGCAATCCTGATCATCTTTTACCTGGACACGTAACGTGAAGTCGGAAATCTCATCAGCGTTCCGAGACGTAATCATGTAGATGAGCCGGCTCACCTTGCCTAGTTTGATCTGAAACCCGCGAACAACCCTAGCCTGATCATTTGCCTTGACATCATAATTTGACATGTTAGAGTACATACCTATCAGCAAGTCCTGAGGCCTGCCAAGGACAAACTGGTGCTTTCCCCACAGTTGTAGTGAAACCGGAGGGGCAGACTTTGCTTGCTTCCCAACCTCACTGACAAGTAGAGTCTTGGGAGCGCAGTCATGGCCAAAAATGGCCACCACAGTCTTAAAAGATGGATGAATGTGTTTGGGCCCGTAGAGGCCCAATGTAACTTTCTTCACCATATGATCCCAAACAGATGAATTGAAGGAAACATGTTGGGTCTGGACAACAACGGCTACATACATGCAGGGCTCCAAGTTGTCCAGCTGAACCTGAATCGTATCACCATAAATGTATGCTTGTGGAACAGGAGAATATGGACCCTCTTTACAGTCACTTCTGACACACAAAACCTCAGCCATTGGACTTTCTGTCCTAGCCGTGACGGATACCTTCATCTCTAAGGTAATGAATGACTTTATCTCCATGTTACTCAGTTTGATTTCAACCACTGGACTGACAGTCGAGCATCTGTCATTGTTCAGCTCCAAAGGAGGATCCAGTAGAGCCTTCATAGAGATTTGCTGAGTGTCTCCCACTACAACATGGCCTTCGGGAACATGAATACTGATATGCGTATCTGGGAGCTGGACTGCCCCTCCAAAGCTGTCCAACTTGCAGACAATGTTAGTCTCTACTGGTTGCGTTTGACCCCAGCCTGGGTTCTGCCCAAGGGACTCAAGGTCATGGCAAGAGCGTGCCAACTTTCGATGGTTTAGCCAGGCTGTCCTAAAGTCCTCTCTGTTCTGAAACTGCTCCGGTGAGGGTGCTTTAAGTCCTGTAAAAAACCCTGATGAAGGCAATGGAGGATTTGACTGAGCTTGTAAGATTGATAACTCTGATAAACTGTAAGATCTTTTGCTTCGAAAAAAGGGATTGTCCTTGCGAAGCATCTGCGAGGCCTCAAGATCAGCGCTGGTGGATGTCCCATCAAAAACACTATTGCTGTACCCTTTTGTGTTGCTGTTGGTGGAGATGGGGTCTGAAGGCAAGTCAAAGAAAAGCAAATCCATGCTGTTGCATTGGTTAGGCTTCTCATTACTGTTCTGATCGAGGACATCATCCATGGACCCATTTAGGAATGGGTTGGTTGAGGAGAGCATGGAGAAGGGGTTGTTGTTGTCATAAGGCATGGGGGGCTTCAGCAACATTCCAGTCCACTCCCCCAGCAGGTCCAGCTCTTTTGCTCCCTCCTCCGAGCAGTCCCCAATATTGTCAATCATCCCACTGTCACTTAGAGATGAGTTCCTGTAGTTGATCGGTTGGACATACGTCGAAGGAATGTATCCCATTTCTCGGTTGTTGTGGGCGTACCACCATTCCCCACCAGATGTGTCCAACACATAGAGATGTTCGCCTTTGGAGAACTTTAGAGTGGTAAAACTGGATGGACAGTAATCCTTTATGGCGACCACTTCCCGGGCAGTCCCAAATGACGTTGAGGGGGCCAAACGCAAGGCACTGGGTGAAGGCACTGTAAAGATAAACATTAATAATAATTACTGATTTGCGATGTACATGACACAACCATATTAGATGTCCCTTTTATTTATTTGCAGTGCAATAAACTGACCTTTGACATCTATGAGACTCGCCTCAGTCAGTCCCTCATCAAGGTCAATAAGAGTGCCCTCTGATTTACATCTAGGGAGCACATTGTTGTTGTTGGTTACTCTGATCCTGTGGGCGGCCATCTTGGATTGGTCAAGCTATTTTACCATTGCTCCAATACTGACAATCACACACTGGCCGTTTTTAATTTTTTTCCTGCTGGGAAAACAAAAAGGACAGGGAAAATCTTGATTAGCTTTGTGTGGCAACAAACGCTTGATGCACTGAGAATAATGAGACATACTGCAATCAGATTATTGGATCACAAAACTCTTCTGAGAGATTGTTCCCAGAGATTAGTGTGGTATAGCTAAAGGGACAAACTGGGACTAGATGTAACTCAAAATGTACTGCAGGAGATAAAAGATCTTTAAAGTTGATTACTTTAATCTCTCTTGGAAGAGACTAATGCATTGTTGTCTAGTTTGTAGATGAAAACTTGAGTCAGAAAACGTTAGTTCAAAACTCAAACAAAAGATCCTGATAGAATCTCAATATTTTGAATGCTCTTCATGGTTAAAGGTCACATCGTTTTTAATGCTCTTCATGGTTTAATGTCACATCATGGTTTAACTGATGGAATATCTATTGCAAAGGGATGACAAAGAAGGAGGTGAACAATCAATAAAACACCCATTACAAGGTGCTGCCACCTCCAGATATGACAATATATGTTTAATCTTTGACCTTCATTTGAACTTTTTTTGAAAATGTCTTAGTGATGAACATTCCTGGTATTATTGTGTACGTTACCCCAAACAACATAAAAAAATATCGTCTTTTATTCAAATTTAATGCCTTGCTGCATTTCAGAGACAACATTTTCAGCTAATGAAACTAATCCCGCTTTTACTGTTTTTTTTTTCATCTTGAATATTATTTTTCATTTGTGAATATGAAGCAAATGACGTAAAAAATACATTTCAGAAAAATATAGCCTACTATAATTCATTTCAGCATAAAAGGCACTTATTGTAGCTTTTAAAGATCCATAAGACTTTATGGAACAACATTATTGCACATTTACCACACAATAACAATGTAATAAAATCCCTTAAAGATTTTACATTGACAACATCAATAAACAACAACAATGTAAAATGTACTAATTTATAGACCTGATATCTGGATGAAACAGTCTTTTATCACTGGTAGAGCGTTTGATTTGCCAGGTTCAGAAAGAAAGATATCAAAGCACCATATCAAAGGACACCTTGAACTAAAAATCACATGCATATGGTGCAGCAGGGGTTCCATCAATTAAACAAACTAAAACACCGCTGGGTGATGAAACTGAATAAATACCATCCTAAAAGTGAATGCATTGCCTTTAGTGTCAGCATGGTATTTTTTGCTAACTCCCATAATAGTGCTGTATAAAAATGATCATTATTTGCAGTTTGTTGTGGATTAGAGCCTGTTATGATTTATGCTCTCTTAAGATGAGCAAAAGTTTGGCTTTGGGGGTAGAGGAAACAGACCCAATTTCCATGCATGATTGCCTCAACTTCTGTCTGAGATGATGAGCGCTATTAATCTGCTCTTGACGTGACAGACATGCAAAACAACGCACAGATGTAAAACAAGCTATAATTAGTTGGACTAAATAATCACAGAAGCATGAAAAGAATATCAAACAAGACCAAAGGGCCAAGTAACTGCACTCCAAGTAGATGATAATAAAGCCATTTCTACACAAAAGTTAGCCTCAGAAGGTAATATCCTAAATGAGGTTGAAATGACAACTACTTCTACTTATATGAATGCACAATTTTGTGGTAAAAAATGCTTTAGAAATACTTTCAAAAGGCTCTTTGGAAGGAAATCCAATCCATGAAGGCCATGGAAGGAACTTTCATGTCTGTTACTTAAAAGCTTAATGATCCCTTCAAAAGAAGGAAAGCATCTCTGGCATGAATGTTTTAAAAGTCTTTCACACAAAAGACCCGTGGAAAGATTCAAACCCTTTTAAACGTCCATTTCTTTTTATCATAAGATGCTGAAGTAGACTTGTCTTTCTTCAGTCCAACCCTCAAGAAATCTCCCCCATGCTTTTATTTCATTCATAATTCAGGCCATCAGAAGTTGATGGAGAAGCGCATTCCTCGATGACATGAAATTGTAAAAAAATGATGGCACTGACCTCCACCAACTCTCTCAGGGCTGGAGAAGTGCTTCAAGGTCTATGGTTCTTCCAATACTAGGAGCACCGACAAATAAAGTTGATTAGAAACCTAGTGAACTGACAAGGATGTAATCATGGTTGCTGATAACAGCACCTGGGGCACTTCAATGACTGAAGACTAGTGTCTACTTCCTATAATCCCTCTATCTTCCAACCGTCCCATGTCTATTTTCGCAGACTTTGGTGATAAAACTAGCCTATTTAGTCACTGATCTGACAATTTCAGACTCAAATTGCTATTATGAATTACGGTCTAAGTGTACACTTATAGTTTGGTGCAATTTCGTGGGCAATATCCAGACATTTATATAGGAATCCACACAACCAGGAGTTTCACAAGGATGGGGGCGACAAACTTCCGTAGATTACTCTTATGTAAAAATTGGTCTGAAGAAACTGAGTTTGAAAGTGACTTTTTTGTGAGAAGTGCTTCATACATTACTACACTTTTTTTGTAGGGATAATTTCAGCCGCCAAAAATTATCGAAAGTTGCAGTTTTGGTTTTTGGTCGAAAGTTAATAGTTCCATTAAGGCCGTTTGTCCACCAAAGCGTTTTTATCCAGCTGAAAACGCTAGACGCTCTGCTGAAGACGCCGTGCTTTGGGCGCTTGAGAGCGTTTTGGCAGCGCAGCGTTTTTTCCGTTGAGACGTTTCGTTGCTATGATACAGAATATCCGCTGCAGTTGAATGTTGTGACAGTTGGTCGGTGTGGTATTAGTCCCGCCCCTCCTCCACTGTGATTGCACGGCTGGATAAAAAGTGACAGTGATGACGAGCGCTGCGTTTTATCCAAAGTTGAACATTTTTCAACTCCCAGCGACCAGTAAAAAACGCTGGGCGCTCGGCGCTTCAGCGTGAAAAAAGCGCTCAGTGCTCATGGCGTTTAAAAAACGCGGCGCTCTCATTGACAACAATTGAAAACATACGCCAGGAGCGTGGAAAAACGCTTTGGTGGACACACGGCCTAACTCTTAAAAACATGCTAATTTTTCTGCCAACGTGGATGGAATGGTGCCGTGCAATACAAAACAACACTCAATACTTCCTCAAAAGTACTAGAAGAACCATTAATGGAACTGAAATCGAGAAAAACAAAACCTTGCAATTCCCCAGTAGTCGCAACCCCATAACATTCAGCCACAGAGACATTTGTACCCATCCGTCTACAACATGAAACACTTGTAAACCACGACTCTCGGGTGTCCCATAAGACAAGAGAACAATTATCTCAGATGCAGCACGTAACTCACTGAAGATGAGTCGAAAGCACTTCAAGATGGAGGCCAGGGAATTAAGATGCTCTTAGATACATTGTTAGCTCTACAGAAACCTCATGGGTTTAAATTCAAGCACTCCTTAATTATCGCCCTTCAGATAGCTTCATATTGATAAAACAGTGTTGATTTATTCAAATAGAGCGGCATTATCTTTCCACCTCGCATTAACACACCTGTCATTTCAAATGAATTATTATAATTACATTTCCAAAAACGTGGCGTTGGGGCAGTAACTGAGATAACATGGCACATTACAGTCTGCGGTAATTAAATTTTATAATTTTTTTTCTATTGATGATAGGGAGGAATTTCATATTACGTTGAGCTAATTGGGTGAATATGACCACCTCGTGTTTATAGCAGAGGACAAAGCAATTTCTCACTCCACTGCCCCACCGGTCCATACTTCACCACTGACTCTAAAACAAAAGGTTTACTCAGGTAAAGTGCAGAGGGGTGTGGGTGGAAGATAATATTTCAAAGTGCCCATGAGAGGCTAATTTCAGGAGTCCATTAAATGACAGACTTCATTTATCGTCTCTACGTGAATAGGTCATTCTACCTGACAAGGATCAGCTAAGCTAACGCAAATGAGTCTGACATTACAAACCTCTTTATCAAACATATTCCTCAGTACAAACTGGATCATTCTGAGATCTAGGGACTAACAACAGGCCACTACTTATTTTGCAAAGTTTACACACTCACACATATATAAATATTTCATAAAATGTTTTAGAACATCATAGAGTCATTGTGCTGAAGCGTGTGCACTAATTTTATTTCTGGCGTCCCAAAAAGTCAAAGGAGAACACATCACATTGTTGTTCCAATTACACTCAGAATTGTATTTGCATACATGAATACACAAAAAGAAAGAATTCACGTGTGTTCCCAACTGTATCCCTCCAAAGAGAGAAGAAAACGATGCCAAGCTTCATTCCTGTTGGGAGGTCTGGATTAGCAGAGGCTTAAACAAAGTCCTCTGTAAATGAACTGTGTTGTTTCGCATCAGGTCGGGCCGTCTCTCGAGAAACGCTCTACATATCAATGAAGACTTTTCAGAGCATTCCTCACCCCTGTCCATCTTCATAAACACCACCACACACTTTGAAGGACACATAAACCTCAGTGCATTCACCATAAGCCAGTGCAGATTTACCTCAGGACGGAGGCACGCCGACTGACAACAAGAGTACAGTGGCATTTAGGGGATTACAAGGACTGAATTTGTGCTGAGTCTCCATTAATTATGAAACACAATGCAACACTACTGTGCTTGTGGGAAACTGATGACAATTGGGCTTTTTAAGGTTTGTTCTATTCCTGAGGGATTCGCGAGGTATAGATCGCAATGCTGCAGAAGTCACGCTTTCAGCCACTAAGAATCTGATTCAGGAGATTTGCTAATTGTTATTGCACTGCTGTCAGTAGCTATTTCAACTACCTTTGGTTAAAAATGTAGGTGTGTTCATCATTTGAGTGTCAATGTTAGGACTCTGAATGCTAAATTTCTAGCTAGCTATGCTTCAATATAGTCTGAAATGTCATTAGCATTTATTGTCTTCTTCAGTCAGTTTATCTTTCAGGTCAACTGCTGTTGTGGCAGGGCAACAGTTAGAAAAGAATACAATGAAGAAAGCTAGCCAAAATCCCATTATACATAGCAAGCTTAGCTAACTGATTAAGCTAACGCTAAGAGCTAAAGCATGGCAGGCTAATTAATCCCTGGCTCAACAACAACAACAACAACGTAAGGAACAAAATCTAGTCAACATGAATGTTGTTTTGCAACTAGTCGACTAGTTAACCATCACAACCTACCCAGAACGTACTTTGTAGAGTATTTGTTTAGTTTCTATATTAGTTACACAAGGCCCCCATACAGAATGTGATGCCAGCGCTTCAGCAAGAGCATAATCATTTATTTTCTGAGTTAAGCGCACACATGTGTTTGGGAGAGAGTGAAGTCCTTGGAGGGAGAAGAAACCCTGCAGAGACTAACCGGAGTAAAACCATGGAGTCAAACCTAATTATTATACACGCACACACTTCTCTGGAGAGTGGAGCTGACAGGAAGCCAGCATCCCAGCACATTCATCATTTAACATGTTCATGGTGCAATGGAATCATATTTTACATTACACACCAAATGTGGCCTGAAATTAAATAAAACCTGAAGCGCAGGATGTGTGTGAATTTTCTCACGAGTGTCTGTTTGGCTAGTGGGGTGGTGCAGTCTTCACATCAGAGGTCTTGCGTCATCACATGGTTTCATGACGCAAACACAGTTTGTGATAAGAGGATATCAGGTGTCTAACGCAATGAAAAAGTGTCAAAAACGACACTTTCTCAATTTTAAGATAATAGTGTATTTTGTTATGTCTATGAAATGTTATGAGATTAAGAACAATCTAACTTGCGTTACTTAAATACTTATTTAATTTACATAATTTCTTAATTATTTACAGAATTATATATGAAATAGAAAATATTTGTGAATATTTTATGATTCATTATATATGTATTTCAATATTTATATACATATATTGTTCATATTTTATATTCACAAACGTTTACATTATTCATACAATTACAAAATTATTTCTATTTTTATATAATTATATTTCATAGCATAATTGTATTAAATAAATAATTTAGTTTAGTTTAAATTAGTCATATTTTAACATTTTAAGAAATTACATTGATATATTAATTATTACTGAACTATGTAATATAACTTTAAATAATAATCCTTATAAATAATACAAAATTAAATATAAACAAGTAAGCATAATTACTTATAATCATATTAATAATTGCATATTTTACATTAATATATTTAAACAATTCTGTTGATATTTTATTTTAATTATACATTTCATACAAAATGATTTATATTTTTAAGAATTATTATATAAAATTAATTAATATAGCTTAAATATAATTATTTAGTAGTACATATATTTATAACATTTTATGTTAGAATATTATTAGTTTTATTTGGATATTTCATTTACATTAATATAGATATTTAATTTTATTATAATTGTTACAAGAGTTAGAATTATTAATAACAAAACAATTATTAATTATTAATAATTATAATTTATAATAAATGATTTCGATGTATAATGTTTATTTTATATTAATATTTAAGCATTCAAATATTATTAATTGCATTTATTATATCAAATTAATAATTTAGTATGATTATTTAGAATAAATTATATTCATAATTCATAATAATTCATAATCATAACATTTGTTTATATTTTATATTAATATTCAATCATCCACATATTAATACATTGTTTTTAATATAATTTAGTTACCATATATAATTATTAAATAAGTAATTTAACAAACAAAACAAAAATATATATATATATATATATATATATATATATATTTACTATACTAATTTTGTATATTAAATTGTTTTAAAAAATCCTGGAAAGCCAAACTCAAAACTATGCATCACCAGGAACAGGAAGTGACAAAGGTAATGATGACCATCTGCAATTCCAGATTTGCCATTTAGAAATCCACATCGGTCAACCACAAACTTGGATACTTAAACACTCGAGGGTGTATCAGGCCCTGAAATTTACAAATAAATTGTGTTTTCACTCTAGCATTATTGAAACTCAAGCTGACTTCATTCTCTCAGTCATTCAGACAGAATCAAACACCCGATTGGCCAAACTCCAGAATAGCAACGGCCAATCAGATTCCTCGTCTCAGATATCAGACAGCCAGCATCTCAAATGCATCATGTATTGTACGGAGCGTCTGCATTTCAGTTGCAGAGTCTTTCTCAGATGTCAATACTTCCCTGAAGACCCTTTTGGCAAGAAAACAAATGGAACCAAAAAGGCTAATGACTAAATCTTTCGACTTAAAGAAAATCATTCAGAAATTGACTAAGGAATTTCTACATCTCTGACTGTTTGCTGTGACTTTATCTATGAAACACTTCATTAAATGAGACTTAACATGTACTTAGTCTGGTAAGACACTCCAAAGCTTTCATTAACTAAATTAACTATTATCAAAGAACAAAAAAAGAACAGTCCTTTCTCCTGAAGAAAGTTGGAAGTAACCAATGCTCTTGATTATAACAGGATTAAGGGTGAATATCTCAAAATCTGTCTAAAATTTCACAACTTAACCTAAAAATCAAAGAACTAAAAGAAATTATATATTTGCCTATAAAATATAAGCCATTTGGGAAGGGTCAAGCCTTCTCCGGGACAACGACTTTGTTTACAGAAACAGGAAAGTGGCCGAACTATGACAGGAAGTGCTCTGGAGAGACTGACATAGTAAAGGAGAAACAGCAAGAGAGGAAAAGAGAAAAAGAAAGAGAGGAAATGCTTGGCTGATGAGTAGCTCGCGTCCCTCCCCGTCTCCTTCTCTCGTTCTCCTCATGCTGTGTGTGTCTGAAGCCCTCCAGCTGGAAATGGGCTGCCACAGACTGGAATTTAATATCATTCCTCAGCTGATAGAACATAAACAGCACAAAAATCTCACTCATAACCCTGAGCTTCCTCTGGGCCAAATATAGGATGTAGAAACACCAAAGAACGCAGACAAACTACAGATGGCAAGCAGAACATGTCCGTCCGCTGTGAATCTATACGCTCTATTTTACATATAACGAACACATGAAAACATCACACTTCATCATTTTCATATATATATATATATATATATATATATATATATATATATATATATATATATATATGTGTGTGTGTATTTCTCATTAACATCCTCATTGTCCAGACATTTTAGGGGGTTTTTTTTGTAACCAAGTTATTCTCAGAGGACATTGTCATTAGATGCTTATTAGTGTCATTTAAATATTAAGACAATACATATTTCATGATTTAAAAATCACAATTAAATTAGAAAATAACTGATATCAATAAATGTCATGAAAAGTTCAAAGACCCCGGGTTGAAAATCCTAACCCACACACACTACTGAGAATGAAATTTTGTTTCTGCGACTGTAAAAAAAAGTTGCTGCCTTAAATTTAAGTACAGTCAACATGGATGTTAAAGTCAATCTGAATTAAATAACATTAAACTGACTTTAAAAATGAGTCGAATCTTGTATAACTTACAATAATATAATAAATAGAGTTGAAAATTGCTTAACTTATTTTGAACGATAAATCGCGATTAATCGCATCCAAAATAAAAATTTGTGTTTACATAATATATGTGTGTATATTGTGTATAATTATTTTGTATATATATATATATATATATATATATATATATAAATACACACACATGCATGTATATTTAAGAGAAAATATTAATTGTATATAAAATATTTATATTTATACATACCGGTAATATTAATTATATATAAATATACATGAAAATACTTCTTAAATATATACAAGCATGTGTGTGTATTTATATATTTAAAATAATTATACACAGTGCACCCACATATATTATGTAAACACAAACTTTTATTTTGGAAGCGATTAATCACGATTAATCGCCCAAGTAAAAAACATACGTCATCATAACTTTTTTTTTTTTTTTACAGTGTATGATAATGAGAATTTTGCAGAAAATGTGTTTAATTGTCACAATGCAATAAATAACTTTAAAGACCATTTTCTTCTCCAAGAAACCAATGTCCTACCCTTTATTTAGATTTTAGGTTTAAAATAAGAGCCACGTTTCATGCTTCTACTTGAGCAAAGTTTATATATAAACACGTCTGCGGCCGATGAATCACCAGGAATCAGAGAGTTAGACAACAGGCTTTAATAGGAGGCTCAGACCGTTGAGCGTCTCATGAGTCCCGAAAACAAACCGCCCAGGTCTTGGTCCTGATCCCAGCTAAAGACACCCACTGATACCATCAACAATACACTCCCTCATCCTGACACGCAGAAAAAAGCAAAAGAGAGTATATAATTCTAGGTTATTCTGAGTAATACTTACCCTTAGTTGAACTGAAACTAGTGGCTTTCTTTAAACGTAGCATCATAACGCAGGCCGTCTATAATAGTCGCATTTGCATTGGAAGAGCAGTCAAAGGCTACGGGAATGGAAAGGCCATTTGGATGGTAGTTGGAGCACAGCATTTCTAGACCAGGGCTGCTTACGCTGTAAAAGCCACAATATACTTACAATGTAATCTCTCCTGATGGCCAACTCTGAAACATTAAATCCTCGTAAAACGATCTGCCATTTTATGCCCTGTCTTTCACAGTCTACTGCCATCTGACTCGAGGGGGATTTTAACACTGCTGTTCTAAGCTGGACTAACATGGCTTTATGCACAGTGGACACGACACAAATAATAGAAAGTGTGTTTTCTGGCTGATAGGCATTTCTGTGAAAGGAATGTTCCAGCTTTGATCCAAATTAAGCTGTATGGTCAACATCTGTGGCATGTTGTTGTTTATTTGATTTATTGTATCATTTATTTAGCAGGTTAGATACGTATTTTTATGTAGTTTTGGCTTAGTGGTGATTCTTAAATTTGTGAATCCGTGCACTGTGCTAGGAGTTGCCTAAGGCCGTGTGTCCACCAAAGCGTTTTTCCACGCGCCTGGCGTATGTTTTCAATTGTTTTCAATGGGAGCGCCGCAGTTTTTAAACGCCATGCCCATGAGTGTGACGAGGTGCTGAGCGGTTTTTTGTTTTTTTTCACGCTGAAGCGTTGAGCGCCCGGCGTTTTTTACTGGTTGCCGAGCCGAGAGTTGAAAAATGTTCAACTTTAGGTAAAACGCAGCGCTCATCACTGTCACTTTTTGCCCAGCCGTCCAATCACAGTGGAGGAGGGGCGGGACTAAACTACACTGACCAACTTTCACAACATTCTTTCTGTACAACGACATCAACCAACAGAGCAAACCGAACAAAATGGATGAAAAATACATTTTTAGTATGAAAAATATGATCTGCAAAATCAGTTACAAGTAAACTGTGCTGCTGATAATCTATATCAAGGTAACGAAACCTCACAACGGAGAAACGCTCTCAAGCGCCAAAAGCATGGCGTCTGGCGTTTTCAGCTGGCTAAAAACGCTTTGGTGGACACACGACCTTAGGGTGTGTTCACACTTGTCTGGTTTGGTTTGATTCAAAGGAACCCTGGTGCGATTGCTTTAGTATTGCGGCTCATTTGAATAAGGTCCCGCCCACACTACTGCGTTTTGGTTTAAAAACGGAGAATTAAAACGACTGAAAACGCAGATCACGTGACCATTCACCAACACTGGCCATGCGCAGATTGACTATTCCTCAGATTTGATGAAGAAGAAAGTAAAGTTAGCTACCTCTGCAAAGATTAGAAAGGTGGAAGACCAGAGTTTTCTTTTCATGGAACGACGACTAGGTGGAACTTATACGGGGACGGGTCATGTGATGGGTGGCTGACGAATCAGGGAAGGACACGTCATGACTGATGACACCCAATCATAGAATCGAGCGTGAGCCTCTGCGTTTCAAAAGTCCTCCGTTTTGTCCCGTTGTCACTGGAACGCAAAATTCAAAACGCAAAACGGAGCAACAGCGTTTCTAAACTTCTCCGTTTTAGGTCTTCGTTTTTTCCGTTTTAGTCTGGACGGGAGGTGCAAACGTAGCAAAAGGTCTTCATTTTTAAACGAAAACGCACTCAGTAGTGTGGACGGGGCCTAAGTGTGAACGCTGCCATCTGAACCCTGTTGCACACCAAACAAGCGGACCTAGAACCCTGAAAGATGGGTCTCGGTCAACTTCCAAATGAACTCCGGTGCGGTTCAACTTAAACATGAATGCAACGCGAACCAAAGACATGCCGATGAATGAAAAACAGGACGTGATGTCAAGATGCGACCCTAAAAAGGACAGAATGCTCAACCCTGTACCAACACCTGTTTTTTTCTCGTCATATTCACATCACAGTTCAGTACAGGCGTCAGAAACGTCTAATCTTTAGGTTCAGTGTTAAAAATGACAGCGAGAACGCTAGCGGACCAGGACTAAATGTACCAATTGGTTTTTTGGACCCAACTACAAGTGTGAACACAACCTTAAAGGTTGTCATTAAATGTATCGCTTTTAGGGTGTGTTCACACTTGGCATGTTTGGTTTGGTTAAAACAAACCCTGGTGCGATCGCTCTGTTAGTGAAATAAATGTGAACACTGCCAGTCAAATCTTAGTGCGCACCAAACAAGCAGACCGAGACCCCTGAAAAGTGTTGCCAACTTTTTCGATGGAAAGTAGCTAAAACTTGCACAAAAAGTCGCTTAATGAAACGCCAACTATCATCATTGGTTTCTTCTAGAGGAGCATTCGACTTTTGGTAACCAGACAGTTGATGGGCCCCATTTTTTTTTCCTACTATGGAAAACAATGGTTACCGTCAACTGTCTGGTTACTAACATTCTTCGTTTATGTTCAGCAGAAGAAAGAAACTCATACAGGTTCGAAAAAAACATGAGGGTGAGTAAATAATGACAGATTTTCATTTATTGGGTGAACTATGCCTTTAAGAATGATTAATCTAATAGTGTTAGAGAATAGAATAGTGTTTCAGTCAATCCACCAATTAAAATACATAGTTTATCTGTTGTTTGTGTGGACAAGCTCCTTAAATTGATCTTTTCTAGATCCATACATTAGAACATAAAAGGTTAGTAAGTTATGTTATTCACATTAGTTTCACGTTAACACATTTAATGGTTTAAAACTCATGACTTTACTTGTCATATTGAAGCCAAGCTGAAGCTCCATTGTAGAAGTGTTACTGTAAAAGCATTTTTTGTTTATTTATATTAACCGAATTATAAATCCTAATCAAATAAGACCAATTTTTGACGACAACGACGGGGACACATTTTCTGAAACATTCCTTGAAGGAAAGGCTCTTATTAACTTTGTTAAGCAAAATACACAAGCGCATACACACACACACACAACCATACACATCTAAAGTGGCAGCCATTTGTTCTGCGATACATGAATATTTAATACACCACCTAACTTGACAATAAATTGTTAATATAACAGGGGGAAGCTGAGGTCTTGTAGGAAAACGAGGCTGAGTTATGCCACAGGTCAATCCTGTTCCATTCAAAGTCTGAAAGGAATGTGGGAAGGGGAGGGAGGAAGAGGAGAGAGGGGATCGACGGAGAGCGGAGAGGGAGGGGGGATGTATAGGATGTCCTCCTTACCATTAGAAATGACCACCGGGGTGGTCGTGACTATCAAACACTGATAACCACGTTAACAAATAACCAACTGTCAAACAAGAACAAGTCGTTCCTAATGAAACTGTTGTAACCATAGTTTCAGTAGTTTAGTACTTAAAATTAGACAGTTACCAAATTCATAAGGCTATTTTTTTTTAGTATTTTTGAATAAACTGGTGTATTTTAAACTGGTTTTAAATCAAAATTATCGAAATTACGACATTACAAGAAATCCCTATAGTTATTCAAAAAATAAAGACATTTTTTTTCTGGCAGACATGGGCTATATCTCAATGAATGGCTACATTACAACAATAATTGATGGTTCACAAAGGGAATTCTGGGAATATCAATTATAAGACAGTTTAAGCTTTTTAATAGCCTACTACTTAGTTCAAGTAGCTTAAATATAGGCAAATGAAGTGTACACACACGTAAAATTAGTTAATTAAAATAATATATCCATCATTTTTAGTTCTGAAAACCTTTTTATACGTAATGTATATAGAGTCCGTGTTGTCTTTTTAATATATCCAACTTAAGTTTATGCATTTAAAATTTGAATACACCTGATATGTGTGCATCATTGCAACTTCAGGCTTGTAAAAGCAGCAGAAATGTTACAAGAAACGCATGTTCTACTTAACACTGAGCACTGACACAAACATTTCGGAGGTTTTGGAAACATAATCCGAATCATTTCAAAAGCAGTCAGAAGGATTAACAGCACAAAAGCGCACACATGGCATACACTCACCTCTGCATTCCAGTTATGTTTATCCAAGCAGCGCGCAGTTGTAGTGTTGAGTTGGTTACTTTGTGCTCCTTTGTGGTTCTTGGGCAAAAGCGTCTCGCATCGCATCTGGGCGGGGCTGGAGCGCTGGTGATGTCACAGAAAGGGGCGGGGAATATGAGACGACTGGGCGGAGACTGGACCACTGTGGTGGTTTCGCCATCTGTCACCTCAGGAAAATCACTTTTCCCCTGGTGTATAGAGTTTGCCTGATCAATTTTTTTTTTTTTTGAATGATGATGCGGATTATATTTATTCTATAGCCTACCCTGCATCGAGCTTATCTCTTTCTTACATAGACTACTTCTACCCCCAAGAACAGACTAAATATCCAGTAACTTTTATTTTACGTCCTTGTTACATATGTCACATGTAGTTACTAGAGTAATAACAGTAAATTATGCATAATTACATGCAACTAACCCTCAACCAAATCCTATACCCTAATCCTAAAGTATTTATTTACCTATATAAGTTTATTCAGTACTTAAATGTATAATTACATTGTAACAAGGACACCTTCAAATGAACTGTACCCAAATATTCTATTAATTTCTAACATAACATAACAATATAATGCATAATTAATGACTATTTTTTGTATTTATTTAAAAGTACATAAAAAAAATTAGCCTAATTAACAAAGACTTACCTGTTCAATGCCGAACGTGTTTTCAATTTCAAAATTTAAACATTTATTTATTCATTTATTTTGTTGAACATACAGCCATGGGAACAAATTAAAAGGATTTAAAAAAAGTCAGTGTGGTTCTATAAAGTGGTCAAAAGCTTTCCGGGCACTATTCAGTAATTCTGGACGGGGCCGTCGCTAGAGGGGAGAAAGGTGGTGAGGCTACGATTTCAAACTAAGGGCGACAAAGGAAAGCAAATTTTAATTGAGTCAAACAAGTGTGATTGAGATGAAAAGGAAAAAATAGCTTTATAGGTAGGCTATAGAGCTCCAAGACTAACAGGAAGTGATAGACATCCTGACTGTTATGCCATCCTGACAGATCCGAATAAGCATACTTTAGTAGATGAAAAACTGACACAGGAGCTGGTCAATACTGACCCGCCATATACTGTAGACAGCACTCAGTGTCGAAATTCACTTAGTCGTTTTGCATTCACTCAAGTTAACTATTTTAGTGGACAAATGTAGGGAATAGTGAATGAGGGTATAGGCAATAGGGGGCGATTTTGAAACATAACACACACCCTAAAATTTGATTGAGGTTGATTTAGTGACCCAACTTATAATAACGATTCATTCAAGAATCAAATGTCACTAGTAAGTTCACAGTATTTATAAAACAGTAGGCAAAAAGTATAGTTGGTGGAACACCCACCAAGAAGAAAAGAACTACATGTAGAAACAGCCTTCAACTTAGAGTTTGAAGTTCTAGAAAGCTACAAAAACCTTTATAAATATCCACAAAAAAATCCGTGGGGGTCTGTGGGATGACGCTCAAGGGGACGGTGCAATAATATGATAGCAGTCTCGAGGAGGGAGAGAGAGCCGCTGCTATCTTTGAGACTGCAACAAAGAGACTCCTCTTCACCGGGAGCATCATGCCCTGCGTACTCTGGGGGTGGTGAGGGCTTGTCTGTTTTGTGAGAGAGGGACAAAAAATATATTGAAAGGCAAAACAAAGATAGAAAGATAGGCTATGAAAAGCCACATGATATAAGCTTTCATGGTGCTTGGACAAAAAAAAAAACTTTCTGGCATAGAAGCAAGCAGCACATAAACGAAATACAATCATTAGATGGTGATGCACTCTGTTCAGACAAATCGGATTGACAGTTGAGGTGCATGTTGATTTGACAGACTCCTGTTGTTATACGCATTAGTTCATTAGTCTCGACACGTTGTCAAAGTTTGAGCTTTGCTCTCAGAGGCCCGCGTTTGAAAGGCAATAATCTAAAAGCTGACTCAAATGCGCAAAAATACACTGTCGTTCAGGTTTAAAGGTTGTGCGGAATTAGCATACAGCCGTGCAAGCAGAGAGTTCATTATTTGAGAAGTTCCCCGTGTGCGCGTCCTTTTGTTGACATTTGTACGGTCTCCGCACAACCCTGTTTACACTTATTCTGAATTTTAGCCTGAGGTGCATGCCGACAAAATGAAAAATATGGCATGCCAAATATGTTTGTATAATAGGCTACCTTGCGTGTGCTTTATGTCATCTCCATAATTCAGACGTGGACGTAACAGTAATGGCATCTTATATAAGCACACGTAAAAAAATATATTTCCTAAATGAATCTTTTAGCCTACTTTTGAGGATTAAAAATAAAATAAAAAATAACCAAGGTACATGTACAAAAACATATTATTACCACCATTTATGTCCAAAATGCTTGGCTCACAAACTCAGAAGTCATCTTCGATCTGTTTACTTTGGTCTTAAAGGGACAGTTCACCCAAACATTAGGTTACTATTTTGTCATGTATGACCTGATATGGAACCTTGTTTCCACCACAGAATAAAAATAAAAAGGTAATTGCAACTTTTTATCTAACAACTCTGACTTTTTCTCACAATTTGTGAGTTACATCTGACTTTGTGGGACAAAAAGTCAGAATTGTGTGATATAAAGTCGTAATTGCGAGATAATTGACATTCAGATTCAATGTGAATAAATGTCAGAAATTTGAATGATCTGAAAATGAATAGTTCTGGGTTTATTACAAGCTATTATCAGACAGTAAATTGCATTGTTAGCATAGCAACATGCTAGTGTTTCACACTGGCTACTTAATAGTCCTGGAGCTTAAGGATGTTTTAGCACAACTTATCAAATTTTATAGTGTTTAAACAAAAAATTTATTAGCACATTTTTTGACTTCCATTGTAAGTGAATTAATGTAAACATGATGGTTTGTTTTTGAAATGGAGGGAGGAGTTTTTTCTGTTTTTCTGTGGTTACTGACAGCTTGTCACGTCTTGTATTTAACCCAGTACGTTCCTTTAAAAGTGGCTATGCATACGTGTCTCTGTAAACCAGCGAGAATGATTCAGGCTGTTTCTGTTATTATCTGCATGTATCGTCACAGTCACACAGAGGGTTTGTGCAGGCTGCAGTAGTTTTCACTGCATTCTTAGGCATTGACTCAGAGGTTTTTCTGTCTGGGAACTGAACTATGGGAAACACACAGGGGTATTCAAGTGGCCACATCCTTATCTGGACTTCTGTTTGAGCTCCAAGGTCATGCGAGGGTAGCATGTTGTAGCACCTGGCTACAAAATAAAAAAAAATAAATAAAAAAAAATTGAAAGTAAGTAAAGACATTTGAGAATAAAAGTATCACAGTTTGACTCTCAGGAGATCACATGATAATATTCAGACCAATTTCTGTGTAAGTGTCGAGCTGGAAATGTATCCGCAGCCAGCATAATCTGTAAAACATGTCACAGTGGGCAGCTCTTCTCAAGGGTTTGGGCCATTTCCAACGTTCTGTTAACATAAAAACCCAAGCGCAACTGCAAATGTATAAAATGGGCTGGCACAGACACACACAATGATGCAAGGCTTTGTAATCAACAATTTAAACAGAACCATTGCTGCTTAGCAAGGGTGTGTGCTTCAAAAAACATGTGTGTGCTGTGGCATGGCACACATGGAGAACAGTGTCACGTCTGTGTACAATTAAAAAGAAGAAAGAGAATGAAAGATGGCTTTACTGTACAGACATTATGCACCAGAGAAACATAATTATATTGTCTTTGAACTTCCGTTTTTTTTTTTTTTTTTTTTTTTGTGGTCGCTCTGTATATCTCTATGGCATTGCTGCCCAGGAGTAATTAGCTTTTGAAGTGGAGTTACTTACTTTAAAGTTAACGAAAGTTATCATGAGGAGTGTAATGTTTAAAGCAGACGTCTTAACAAATGTCATTAGACCTGGAAGATTTTAAAACGAGTCGTTCATTCATAAATAGGCAAGATCGCTGTGAAAATACAGACTACTAGCGCGGAAAAGGGGCGGGGCTTCATAAGGTCTATAGGGAATCACAACTCTGACTGAATCCAACATGGCTGCTTTATCAGCGCATCAACCATAGTGAAACAATTGTAATATATTGTTTATTACACTTTTGTCTCCAACTCTGTACACAGTAACCTCTATCAGCGGACAATATACATGTGGACATTCCCCCCAAAACTAGGTGCTTCCCTAAACGTTCTCTCGTTAAATGTAAAGCATTCAGAAATACATCACATGAGAGAAGTAAAATGAGTTTTGATTCCTTATTTCGGCCAAAATGTAAGTCAGAATTTCAATCATCCTTAATGAATGAGAAGTAATCCCAGAATGCATTGCATGCTTAATGAAAAATATTTCAATATGTCATAAGTCAATATGTAACGCATTTTGTTAGAGTATTACCAACCTGCCCAGATACCAAACTGACATTTAATCAACGTGGAAACGACGTCTCTCATGACATTGAAACAACGTTGATTTGCTCATCGAATTAACGTTGAACCAACGTCAGACGCGGCATTCTTCAAAGCTAAATGAAATCGAAAGTTGGTTTGCTTTCATAACGTTGAAACAACGCGTTGATTTCAAGTTGATTTTCCGTTAGTTTTGAAAGAATGACGCATCTGACGTTGGTTCAACGTTAATTCGATGAGCAAAACAATGTCAGATCAACGTTGTTTCGATGTCATATTTCCACGTTGATTCAATGTCAGTTTGCTATCTGGGTGGTCTTCTGAGAAAAATGAAGCTATTTTTTTTACGAGTTGGCAATTCTTCGCAGTTGTGATTCAAACTGAAATGTGGTTTTTAGAAAAAAGTTAGTATGAAGGTCCACCCTAAAACCTAACCGTCAGGAGATCCTATGAAATGAGATTGCACAAATTCATATGACTTCAAATGTAAATTCTGCGTTAGCTTAGCAACATGTTAGCATCTAGCACTGGTCAATTGAGTTTGTGTGAGTTGTAAATCTGTAACTTGTGGGTTTCCACTTCAGATAGGACATTGTTTGGCAGTTATTAAGGTTTTTAAAAGAGCTTAAGCCTCAGAATCTGAATGCTTAGAGTAAAAAAGTGCCTATTTAGAATTAAAAAAACAATTGCACAGGGCTGAAATGCATTGCGCAAGCTGGGGAATGAACATGCTGATTTATTCGACTGCCCTCAGTGCAATTTCATTTCCCTTTGTCAGAGAGGCACACACACTTCTGATAGATATGAGCCTCCATCTCAGCGGCCATGACTTCAGATATAGCGTCTGGAAAATGGCCTAATCCCTGCAGCCAACGTCTTTTCTGGTACTTTAAATTTAGTTGCCTTCTTGAGAGCAATAAGCCAACCAGAATGTAATTGATTTCCATGAAATGTGACATTCAACTTGACGCATTTAAAAAAAAAATCAATCTCTGGCTATCAGGTTTTTTACTTTAGATCTGTGGGCCTCAAGCTGGGAAACTGCGTGAAAATATTGAGCTTAGTGTCGTCCTTTTGCATTCGTGATATGCGCTGACATTTTGAAAGCTTCCTGGGAGCCGTGAACTCTCAGCGGAAGCAAGGTTATAGTGAAGCGAAATGAATTGCCTTTCCGCATTGCTCATTCTCCTTCAGGGTGTCCACAAACACATAAGAATAACTGTCAATGTTATTTTTTTTGTTGTTGTTATCGAGTCCTGAAATACTTTTTTTTAAACCTCCTTTAGTGTGTGATGTTGCTGTTTGAGGATGAAAAAGTCTGCAAGGTTACAAAGCACAAAGTCACTCCAATGGCAGTTATTTTCTACATCAGCAAACACTGTTTCTGAACTCCCTAAAACGCCTCGATTGTAGTCTTGAGTTTTCTTTTCGTAACGTACGCGTCACAATATTGCTCATTTAAATAAATCCCACCCAAGCCATACACAAAAAAGGAGGCAAGGCCTGTTTGAGTTAGAGATAGTTAGTAGTGTGTTGAAACTCACGGTTATGGTAAGGAGCATTACATTTCCCAAACCAACTCAACGAACACATTCTCATCCCAAGACGTCATCTAACTGACGCTTTTGACCATACGTCAACATCCGACGTTTTAGGGTACCCTTTAACGTCAGTTATACGTAAGACGATCCTAGGGCGTCATCCAACTGACACTTTACTTTTAGCGTCAGTTAGATGACCGGGGTAGGTTTAGGTCTGGGGTAGGGTTAGGATTAGGCCCCGCCCACACTACTACGTTTTCGTTTAAAAACAGAGAATTAAAACGAATACGATCTCCGTCCACACCAGCGTTTTATCTGTGTATTAGAAATGATCTCCGTCCACATTAAAACGACTGAAAACGCGGATCACGTGACCATTCACCAACACTGGGCATGCGCGTGCCGGTGTAAACAGTGATTGACGAATCAGGGAAGGATACGTCATGACTGATGACACCCAATCATAGAGTCGAGCGTCAGCCCCTGCATCAGCGTTTCTGAAGTCGTACGTTTTGTCTCGTCTACACTAAAACGCCCTCCGGAGATTCAAAACGCAAAACGGAGCTGCAGCGTTTCTAAACTTCTCCGTTTTAGGTCTTCGTTTTTCCCGTTTTAGTCTGGATGGGAGGTGCAAACATAGCAAAAGGTCTCCGTTTTTAAACGAAAACGCGATAGTGTGGACGGGGCCGTCATATAACTGACGTTAAAGGGTACCCTAAAACGCCGGATGTTGACGTATGGTCAAAAGCGTCAGTTATATGACGTCTTGGGATGAGAACGGGCTGGCTCAACATTGTCAATCATAACACAGTCCAGCCAACCAATCAGAGCACATTGCGCTTTTCAGCTTCATAGAGAGCGGCACTAAACAGAGCGTTACTGACAGAATGTGAAGATTATTTTATGTGAAAATTAATGGGTTTTTTTTAAACAATCAAGCAAGAAAACCTATTCTAGACCTCAAAAACAAAATCAAGACTTTGAAAAAAGGGGATAACAGGTCCCATTTTACCATCAAAATAATAAACAACACTTTTAAGACTAGCCTAGGAGCGATTTACTTCAAATACTGTAAGAAGTCATCAACCATAGTGAAACAATAGTAATATATTGTTTATTACACTTTTGTCTCCAACTCTGTAGTACACACAGTACCTCTATCAGTAGACATTATACTTTGAAAATACTGTTTTTTTATGTGTTTGTATTCCAAAAGAGCAATTACAACAAATATTTGTCTTTTAAAACTAGCCTAGGAGGAGTGATTTACTTCAACTAGCCTACTGTAAGAAGTCGGCACAACCACATGCTGTTCTTTGGCACGTAAAATGACCGCTTCATCAGCCTAAAACAGTGGCCACAAAGCTGCTCTAAACATGGAGCCTGAGCCTCTTGTTCAATCTGTTGGCTAATTAGCGCTTGAGTCGCTATTCGTCCAGGGACGTTCAAAAGACCATTGACTGCCATGGCAACGTGAATATGTCATGATACTGAGCCTTTGTCTCTTTGCTAAAGCGTCAGTGGGACTGTCTCAATCTTAATTAGACACAGGGATGAGTCAGATGCAACTTTAGATTCAGAGTTTAAGCCCAACTCGCTCATAAAACTTGCTAAAAATAGCTAAACATTTCACATTCATACTCCAAGCTAATTTTCTACTCTGACCTTTTGATGAGATGTCAAACCACATTAAGAATAAGTGGACTCTACTGTATGAGTGGTGTCAGATCTGATTAGATTAGCATAATGCTAGCTAGCTGATGGTTTCCACATGGAAAAAACCTATATAAACATATATGTTTTAATATAGGTTTTGATATATGTTTTTAATATATGTGACATATATAAAATTGGCCGTTTTCCTATATTATATGTACATATATGCACATATATGTACATATATACGTGCATATATGTACACATATATACGCACCTATAAAGGTACATGTATGCACACATATATGTACACATATAGGTGCATATATGTACACATATAGGTGCATATATTTGTGCATATATGAACCTATATATGTACATGTATGCATGCATATATGTACACATATAGGTGCATATATACATGCATACATGTACCTATATATGTACATGTATGTACGCATATATGTGCACATATAGGTGCATTTATACATGCACCAACATGTTTACCTATATTAGAATAATTATTAAAATCCATAGCTACTAGGCAACATAAATAATAGTCCAAAATGTATGCATTTAGATTATTTATTTACTTAAGATCAAATAGTACAAAAACAAAAATAAGACAAAAAAACTGGATAGAAAAAAAATCTTTTTGATATTCTCAGCTCCATGAGCTTTGAATTGATAGACGTGCCCATCTCCCCTCGGCTGGCTGACGGACACTTCTTCAATGTAGCATCTAGAGAAGACAAAAATAATAATAATTATAATAATAATAATAATAACAAGAAGAAGAAGAAGAAGAAGAAGAATATAGTACTTCATCAGGAACCCAAAGTGCTTACAGTACAGATGTGATCGGACACATATTTTTTGATAAAAGGTTGATCATTTTAAAAAATGCGTCATGTAAACATGTCAATTGGAAGATTCTGAAGATTCTGAAAAATCTGAAACGTGGCTTAAGAAAAGGAAAGTTAGGATCAAGAACTGAGCAAGCGATGAATTAGTATTATAGGTTCCAAGTAGATATAGTAACAATAATCCCTTATACAGTCTCAATTGATGCCTAATAAACATTGATACAAGTAGGCTATGGTTAAAGTGGTGAACTTATAAAATCCTAATGCGTTGAGAAGGGAAAACAAAACTTTTATACATTTACTCACCAATAATGATGCCTTTTTAATTTGGTCAAGGGCGACCAGCTGCTCCCCATCCCCTCTGGTTGGCTTCCCACCTTAAAGTAAAATTTCAAAATTATTATAAAAGGGGGTTAAATTAAAGCTTGTGAAAGCAATACTTTTTTTATATACACATCACATTTTCTTGAGGTGCAAGGAAATACAAAAATGGCAAGTAAAAAAGCGATGGTATGCCCGCACACAAACATAATTTATTCCACAGAATATTAATTGTTTTTTACGGACAGAAGAGATTAGGAGAATGTTTTGTACCATTCAGGTTGTTTTTCAGCAAAGTCTCCAGATCAAATGTGCCCAGCAGCAGATTCCACACCATGGCAGTAGCAGAGGTGGCAAGGAGGGCTGCTTTCCACACTTCTGCCTGGCAAAACACCCCAGAGCCCTTTATAACTTCAATCTGAAAAATAATTTATTCATTTATTGGCATTGTTTCATATTTATTCTTATGCTTAGCTTCCCAATAGTTTATATGTTTTTATGTATGAATGCAGATTAATGATAAAGAAACAAAATAATAATATTACACAAAATAATAATATGAAACAAATTAATAATTGCCCTAAATGTTCTTAAAGGAGAGGAGGAGGAGGATAGGGTGTCGGGGTGGGGATGGGGATATTTATTAATAAATAAATAAAAATTCAAGGGGGTTAACTTACTCACCGGTTGCACTTTTCAAAAGAGGAGGAATCTAAATCCTCAACAGGACTCCTTTCAGTCTTGTTCATGGAAGAAAAATAAAAGTTATTCTCTTCAATAAATTGAAGTGCAAATAACTTAAATCAAATAATTAACACTATCAATCAGCCCAACATCACAAGTCTCTACAGCTCTGCTAGAGAAACAATTTTAAAAAGCAAAATCAGAGGAACTTACCTTTTTGAGCAATAATGGCGAGGTAACTTTTCATTTGAGGTAATTCTAGAAAGAGGTTATATAAAGAAAAAAAAAACAATTACAATCACTTAATCAAAATAGTAATGCCCTAACGTTAATGTTTACTATTTGAAAGACATTTCCTGCAACTGTAAAGGCAAGCCCATTGATACGGCTCTTTCTTTCACCAATTTCGACCAAATTCAAACTCCACAGGTATTTTTTTTTTTCTGGAGCCGATTGCCTTCTTGAGCCGTTGGCAGAGAAGTATCATTTATTCTCATGACGTTATGTTCTCTTGTTAACCCTCGACGAAATCCTCCAGAAATAAACAAATAAATACACGTTAATTCTAAATTGAATCTTATCAACGGCTAAGTTATTTTAGCACCCACAGTAACGTTACGTTACCTCACCAGCTAACAACATAGGAAGTGTATGGGCTGAAACAGGTGTGTTTGGCAAAAAATAAATGCTAAGTTTATACTTCTCTGCCACCGCAATTTCCACCCTGCAAATAAATATAAAATTAGGAATACTTACAATTGGTGATAAGTAGGACTTAGAGGATCTCCAATGCTGAAATCGCAATTTTTACTCCCAGCCGTTATCTTCCGGCGCGAAACTTGACTTCATCTCATCGGATACGGATAACGTCAAGCGTTAGGCGGGTGACGTCATCAACTACGGAGCGCTGTAGCGGCCAATCGGCAGTGCAGCAGCATTCGAATTTATTAACCACTGTGAATTGCTCAGATAGATGGTGGGATGATGATGATTATTTGAATGTACGTTCTATTCACTTTTTTTTTTTTTTTTTTTTTGCTACATTTTGACTGTAATGACCTTTCAGCCAGAAAAAAAAACTGCATTCAGACAATACAGAAAACATTGCAATTTGCATTGCATTTGGTGGATGTATCGGTGAATGTGTGGATGTGTATGGGAAAGTGACTTGAAATTGGAAAAAGGGCTTTTTGGTAAAATGAAAAAACAACAAACCCTTTTGTTATACATTTCCTTCTTTTCCACTAAGTCATTCTGATATGTATATAAATATTTATTTATTTATTTGAGCAATATAGTGACATATACATACACTCTAAAAATGCTTTGGGTCAAACATGGACAAACCCAAATGTTGGGTTAAAAATGCAATTAAAAAAATGTACAGTTGAAAAAGTGAAAGTTGAATTTGGGTTAAAATTTGAAATTACATTTTTAACCAAACATTTGGGTTTGTCCATATTTCACCCAAATTTGGGTTCAAACAACCCAGCATTGTTTAGAGTGGATGAGCTACAAATGACCAGATCCTGCCATGAGCTACAGTATAGGATACTCTTGTAGGCTATATAGCACTTATGTGTGGATTTAAAGAAGCAATGCAGGAGATATGGCCTGTATATGCACATATATGCACCTAAAATTGCCTATATGTGTCATATATACACACATATGCAGCATATATCTTATCATATATGTGCATATATGCACCTAAAATTGCCTATATGTGTCATATATACACACATATGCAGCATATATATTATCATATATGTGCATATATGCTGTATATATGCAGCATATATGTGCATATAAACTGCATATAGGTTTCATATATGCGCATATATCCTCATATAGTTTCTTTCCATGTGGAGCTACCACTACTACAAAAGTGTAAGAAATGCTATAGAAAATATCAATGTGATTGATTAGCTTGATTAGTAGAAACGTCAAGCTAATTTACGAGCATGTCTCTCGGACACCATGTTTTAACGAGACAGTAAAGCTGGCCACAGATCAATGTCTGGAAAGACTCTGTGAAAGATTAGAGACTGGAGACGGTAACAATTACTGGATGACAAAAGCTCTTCCGATCACTGCATTGTGCGTGTGGCCCAGATGATTTCCACATGCTGAGTCCATCTGCTCGTCGTTAGATAGTGAAGTACTTACAGATCATTGCTGTAAAAAACATAAATGGAGAGTTAATTGTGTTAAAAAAGTGTATTGTAGAAGTTCAAAACTTTAACAGTTGGACCAAATTGGGGATCAAATTAGTATTTGAGTTTTGAGAAACCTATCACCTCAACAATCTGTTTTCCGCAAATTCACACAGTAATTAAATGCAATGAAATACATTTTAAATATACAAACAATGGCCACAAATATATTGCGATAATATTATATATATATATATATATATATATATATATATATATATATATATATATATAGTATATATATATGTTTTATATATATATATATATATATATGTTTTTTTGTTTTTTATTGTATAATATTCAGTGTTTTTCTTAGAAATCCTACAAAATCATTGTTTATAAAATGATAAAATTGTATTATTTAAATATATAAAATGTATTTATTTTATGTTTTTATTCTTTGTATGTTTAATCACATGCAATATTGTTTAAATGTTTAATATATACACACCATAATGTATTTACATGTATGGTGTATATATATATATATATATATATATATATATATATATGGCACATACAATATTATATTTGATGGTTAGTTGACCATTTTAGCAAACTGTTGGCTGATTAGCCGGAAAGCAGTGTTATTTTTTTAGTATCATTGCTACTATTATAGTTAATATTTCATTTATAATAGATAATTTGCAAAATGATAATATATAATTTGTTCATATTTTGAAAATATATTGTGCTTGCTAGGCTGTTGCTGTGCAGTTACAGTACTAAGGTCCGCGGGGTGGTTACTACAGTGTTGCTATGCGGTTGCTAGGGCATTCTGGGGGGTTTCTATGGTGTTTCTAATTGGTTGCTGGGTACTCAGGTAGTTGGGTGTCGCTATGTGGTTGCTAAGGTACTTAGGGTGGTTGCTACGTATAATCACACTGCTAGCATGTTTCAGATAGACACCATGCAAGTTGATAGGTAACATAATAACGCTGCCTGCTAGCTGTAGGTAACTCTGCTTTTCAGATAGGCATTACAAATAGCTTTTGGGGTCCATCCAAGTCGCATATTTCCAGTTCGTAATTTCCCATTGAGATGAATGTGAATGCTAACAGTTAGCTTTTTTCTGAGCTATTAGAAATCATTAGCAGAACCTATTAGGACTCTTGAATTCTTATTAAATGGCCCCTGCTGGCCGGTTCTCTCTATTAGCAAATAGTGAGCCATTCAGTATAGTTGACAAATTTTGTTTACCGAAGCATCATTACACGTTGTTTATTAATGGTTTCTCGCAACAGACTATTTATACTCAGCCGGCACGCAGAGAAGATAATAAAACAGATTTGCTTGCAAATCTGCGTGCTGTAATCGAAAAATCACTCAAGCATTGCTACCTAGTTTAATGTAGTCTTTTAATATTAAAGAACAACATTTATTCGCAGCGAGATATATTCACACTTACTGGAGTTTATCTGGTCCATTTCACAAGCCACGGTACATGCCCGGCAAAGCAGTCTTTCTCTCTCTCTCTCTCTCTCTCTCTGGACCGTTTTATCAGTTGTTTGATGGAGGGAAGTGGCCTGAAACCACGGCTCAGAGCAAGAAGGACCCTTCAGAAATCACTGCTCATATGCAGGAGAGGAGAGAGAGAGAAAGACCGAGAGACACTGAGACAAAGCATTCCATCCTATCAGGTTGCCACAGTAACATCCATAATCCATGACAATGTGACCTGATAAAACAGGCCTTACTGACAGGTCTGGCAGACGCAGGGTATGAAGCTTGTATATCTTTTTCCTCAGAAAGATGAGAAGTCTTTTCTCTGCATGACACTGTTGGTTTATTTCAGGCTCTTTCTGCAGCTGAGGCCCTACAGCAAGCAAACAAACAAACAAACAAAACAAAAATTTGTCTGTCTGTCCATACGTCTATACTGTAAAAAATATCTATCTATCTATCTATCTATCTATCTATCTATCTATCTATCTATCTATCTATCTATCTATCTATCTATCTATCTATCTATCTATCTATCTATCTATCTATCTATCTATCTATCTATCTATCTATCTATCTATCTCTAATGTAATATAAAATAAAATAATGGCATATATACCATAACAAATGGCCAATAAAATAAATACATATAATTAATTTATAATCAAAATAATTGTATATATTTTATATTAAAATTATTGCAGTTTAGTATCAAATAATGAAATAAGTCATATAACATAGTAGCAAATATTATAAGTAAATTAGATATAAAATAACAATACAAAAATATTTTAATATAAATTAAAAATTCATAAAAATTAAATATAAATGTTAATAATCTTAATAATAATATTATACATGCATTTGTGGACCACCTTATCACCTCACAGTAAAAAAAAAAATAATAATAAACTATTTATCAGTTAAAATGTTACTTCAAACATGTTCTCTTTATAAAATAACAATAGTGAGATAAAAATAATATTTTTGCTGTATGTGCAAGCAAGCTTCCAAACAAAGAAAATCCAGACATCTGGTGCAGTTACATCACATTCATTGTGATTAAAATAGAAAGATTCCCTCTCTGTTTCTCTCTCTCTGTGTGTGTGTGTAGGGCTGAATAAAGATGAAAGGCTAATCTTATGAAGTTATGGTGCACTTTCCCGCCATTTCGACACAGACGGGAAGTGACACGCTGACATGCCCCACGGTGATACATCTTTCTCTCAGATGTGATATATACCCATATATCACTTCATTATGTGGATGGATTTATGACAAGTGGCCAATATTATATCTCAGTACAGTAATTATGATGAAGTCAGCTGTCTTACATTTTGTCTTGCAAGGCATATTTCCTTCATTATGGCTTTGTAAACTCATCAAGCATTTGGACAGATTTCAAAAGGTGTACAATATGTCCGGCCAATTCTTTTTTTTTTTTAACGACGGGCCATTAAACAAGCATAACGAAATTAAATTAGCCAAATTAAAATCCCGTCATCCACCGCAGCACTTATGAAGTTAAGCTAAAAGAAAACGAACACAAATGAGAATAAACGGGTAACAGGTTAAATCCTTGGCTTACACCATGACACTACAAATTTACTACTGTACTATTGGGGAAAAAAGGATGTTATTTATATGGTAACTGCTAGATTAATGTTTAATTAAATATATTAGATTAAGATAGATTATATAGATAGATATATTATATATTTAACTATATTAAATATATATATATATATATATATATATATATATATATATACATTGTATACACACAGCTTGAGAGTTTTTACATTGGCTCATAATAATGGAAACCTTTCATTCTTTATTTATTTCTCTCTCTCTTTTTTTTTTGAAACCGGAAACTTTTTAATTAAAAATGATGAGAGGAATAACAATAAACAAACCCAAACAGAAAATAAATAAAAATCCAAAACCTCATCTACCTCCTGAACAATTCCCCCCCCCCCCAACACAACTAATTCCAAACAAATGAGTTTTTTTTTCTGAGATCAAAAATCCTTTCTGCCATTGTGCTTCTGTTTAAACATGTTCTGCTGTTAAATGATAAATTACAGTTATGTTTTGATAAAGTTTCCAAGGTTGATTAAATATCGACTTAATAAAGGATTACGCATTCTTGAACCGTTTCAACATTTGCTATTAGAACAAGAATGCTAATTCATTCATTGTGAGAGGAAACATGCCTGAACATGTCCTCTTCCCAGTGGAAACGTTTAATATTAAAGGAGAACTCCGGCGCAAAATGAACCTTTGGTCTAATAACACATTAATTAATTCAATAATCGAATGTAAAGAGTTTTATCTCTAAAAACTGTTTAGCTTATAATGCTAGTATATAGGGCATAGAGTAATGAAAAATAAAAATCACTAGTTAATACCACTAACAAGGCTCAAAATAGCCCCACACTAACTCAGTAGAATAATGAGGCTCCCTACATGCAAATCGAAGTATTATATAGATAGGTATAGGTTACATTTTGCGCCAGAGTAGTCCTTTAAGAGCATTTATCACTCAAAAATGAAGAATCACTCTTTATCATTTACATTGTAACAGTAGTAGCATGCTAGCTTTCTTTTCCAAGCAGATGTTTTTGCTAGCTCTTATTTTTCTTCCATAAACAACTGATTAGCATTAGCATCTCCGCTAAAGTCTGCGCAGAAAAAGGTTTTAAACATACTTTTCTTTAGGTGTACAACCTTTTTAAGCATAAAAATATAGAGGTCTCCTTTAATTTTACGCTGTGTTTTCTGTGAGTGGGAGAGCAGTCTGTGTCGCAGTGAGGTGAAACCTGGCTAAAGAGCTTATGTCCGTCCAGCATACTGACCTCACATTACAAGCAGCCTGGTGACCTGGATTTACTATTCCTGTTCCTGCCAATTACCCAAAGGAAAGGCTAACATGTGCCCCGGCTCTGTGACCCAGACACTGTCGCTGCGTCCGAAGTCGAATACTTCCCTACTATATAGTATGTGAAAAACAGTACACCAAAAGAGTGTTAAATGAACACTGAAGCAGTGTTAAAGTTAATGAGATAATTAAGTGATGGTGTCACCTTTTCTATTTATTCATCTGGGTGTTATAACTCATGTACAGCAGCCAAAAAAAAAAAAAAAAATTAAAGATTCAAGGGTCAAGAGCCCAACTAAAGTGAACACTGATCACCACAATGGTAACTTGAAATTATGGTTTTCTCCTTCGTTGATTCTGCTTGTTAGCTGTCTTCAACAATGCTCAATTATCACTCAATTATTCACTTAATTATCTCATTAACTTTAACACTGCTTCAGTGCTCATTTAGCATTCTGCTCAGAGTTTATATAATTCACACTCCCAGTGTCAATGGAGATGAGGCCATGCATCGTGGAGGATTTATGAATGGCAGATGTACTGTCGTACATGAAAAATTCATTCGTACATCCGAAATTCATTCATCCTTCCCATATTCATATAGAACACATTTTTTCTTGGAGCAAAAACGCACCGTTTTTGTGTCTGTCCCTTTAAATGAAATGAAGGTGAAACGTCTGTCATCTCTTGTACCTGTGTGAATTTCTTTCTTCTGCTGAACACAAAATATGTTTTAAAGAACAGTTGCTGGTCCCTTTAATACTTTTTTTCATCAAATAGTTATGAAGAGTTAGTTATGTTTATATTATGTTTAAATTTCAGAAAACACAAAAGTATATTTCAAAAGTGTGTGTGTCTATGTGTTTGTGTTTATGTGCGTCTTAGTGCGGGCTGACATAAGGTGAGGACAAGCCACACTGTTTTCCAGTGCCAAACTGCCAATTCATCACAAGAGCCACATAATCCACTTGATCCAGTTTAATTACTGCGCCTGCTTCTGCCAGATCGCAAAGCTTGTTTACTACAGGACAATAATGAGACGATGTCTAGTTAAATGTCCAAATACTACACACCTTGATCTTATTTTAGTAGCTGTCAGCAAGGTAATGAAGTCATGAGGGTAACATTTAAATTGTACATTGTACTTTTGTGAAACTGTCACGAAAGCATCGTTATTTATAGGTGAACATAAATGTTTGTTTGTGCAAAGGGATTCATGTTGAACTTCACCTGTTAATCTCAGGGAAGTTGAGCGGAAGTCTTACATCCGTTTCTAATTACCTCAGCAGGTGACTGACTCAAAGGCCGCTTACAAACATATGACCCTTGATATTGCCAAACCAATTCTATGCTATAGATCAAACCTCTTTTCACTAAGTAGCGCAAAAGGGCCAGATATTGATTCAGCTATTGCTGCCAATCGACCCGGCAGCCCTGTTTGGAACATTACAGGCTTCAATAGAACAAGTGCTTGATCCTAGCAAGTGGCTTCCCATTTCTCATTTCATTTTTATAGCAGCATGCCACCAAACCTGCTATGTGAAATATAGCCTGTTATAGCCACCATCACGGATGCTAACTAAATAACATTCAACAAAGTCTTGCTAACTCGCTAACAACAAGCAGTGTTGGGGAACCTGCTTTAAAACGGTTAACTTAACCAATAAAACATAGCTGGCTGCATTGAAGCTAAGCAATTAAGCTAAAATGTGCCTGTTTTTCTTCTGAAGAGAAACACATTTACCTCAGCGATACGATATGTGACACAAATAGCAATGCTAACTGCTACTAGCTGGGAAAAGTAGCTTTTTAATAGACAAGTTACACAGTTTTGAAAACAGCTACTGTTTGTAAAGTTAGCGTTGTTGCTAGCTTTTGAAAGTACTTTAGCTAGTTACTCACTAACTAACTATCACAACAACTTTGCAGCTAGTAAAATGCTAAAATGCTTTATTAGTTAAGGGTACAAAATTTAGACACACAACAGAGGTCACCATAGTGGTCAGCTATTCAAAAAGCCATTTATTGTATGGGTTTTGATTGCACAGTTGCACATCAAACTCTACATTGTACTTTAGTGCACTGCCACAAAGTGGCGAACCATTATGTGGATTTATTTTTCTTCAGAATGGCCAGTCAGAAATGCCTCTTAGAAATGGACTCACTCAAGTGAGCATATGAAAATTCCTCTTTGAAAAATAAATGTAAAAACAGACGTTCAGATCTTGTTTTTCATGCACTACAGAGCAATAAAAACACATAGGAGAAAAATTTTCTTGCTGATTATAGAGGAAAACCTGGAGAATTAAGCATGGTAAAAAGTTGCACGGCTGAGATGATCACATTACTATTGAGATATGTGATGTTTATATAATAAAACGTGACCATATAAAAATATTATAATATCAAATATAATAATTATAATGTCAATTATAATAATGTTAAAAAATAATACAATATCCTCCACAGCAGAGCAGTCCCTCATTTGGGGAGTCACATGACTTCTGAGTCGTAACACGGATGGTTTATCTGTGGAAACAGACCAGACAAAACACTGCAGGTGGGAAATAAGGGACAGATTAGAAACCTTTTGTATTAGTGAGCCTGCAGGACAGTAACAATCCACAAAAAAAGCCAAGTCTGACACCTAGTGGTTAAGCAAGAATGTGGTTGAGAAAATGGCGGCGTAAACAACACTTGAGATTACACAAATCAAGTGTATCCAAAAACAGTCCATAAAAATAAATAATTCTTAACAATCTATGCCTTGTAATGCGTTTTAAGCCGTGTTCTGAATAGTTTTAAAAGACGCTGGATGCATTTGCAATGTTTGCAATGCCACCACGTGGTCATATAAAACATTTTGAATTTCGACTCGTCTGTGTCAAATGTCAAGTTTTGATATTTTGGAAAAATATTTTCAAGTTCAAAAGCGTATGTATTTTTTTAAATCAGGCCTTAAGTACTTTGCACCTGGAGAGCTGCTGTTGTCCGTTGCCGTGGCGCGTTGCCAGGCGATGACTCAGCGTTTTTGGCGAACCTTTCTGGCAGCGCGAGATGGGAACGAAAACCCGCCACTGCAGCGCGGCAACAGGTCATCGCCATGGCAACAGCCAAAGCAACAGGAAGGCCAGTGAATCTCGCTGGGTGATTTGTATGGAGAGAAAAGTTCACCTGACTGAAAAATAACTCTAAAGACTTTCTTTCAGCGCCTTACACACGAATTAGGCCAAACATACTAAATTCTCTCTCGGATCAACCACCCGCAAACAGAACACACATTTCGTTCCTTAACGTTCAGAAGGTCAAGCGATGAAATATTAGGTCGTTATTGTCTTGTAAATCCTTGTTCCTCACCGTTTTCCTGTGAAAAGCAGTCTAAAACTCAGAAGAAAACGCATTTACCAGCTTATAGGCAGTCCAAATGACTGTTTCTTAATCATTCTATAATAATTATGTGCACAAATATGCAGTATAATTGGCATTAACTGACACTGGTTTGCTACAGACCCTGAGATGCTTTACAAAAAAAAAAAAAAGGGGGGGGGGGGGGGGCTTGGGGGTGTCCTTAACTGACCTTTCAAAAGGCTATTTTTATTTATTTTTGTGGATTTTTTTTTCTTTTGCAATTTCAATTCATGGATGGAAATTGAAGGCCACAAAAACATTAGATTAATATTTAACACAAAGATAAATATTGTCAGAAATTTAAAAACCGTTCAAAAGTTTGGGGTCGGTAAAAAAATCTTATTTTTAAAGAAATTAATACTTTTATTTGGCAAAGATGTGTTCAGTTTTGATAGTTTTGCATAGTTGGAAAATATTTCTATTTTGAATAAATGCTGTTCTTTTTAACTTTATTCGTCAAATAATCCTGAAAAATGTATCAAAGGTTATAAAACAAATTAAGCAGCACAACTTTTTCTGAAAGATCATGTGTCACTGAAGACTGACCAATCTGCTCCTGATGAAAATTCAGCTATGCATCACAGAAATGAATTATATTTGAAAGTATATTAAAATAGAAAAGCATTTGTATTGTGAATGGAGAAGAGGAGCGGTCCAAGGACTGAACCCTGGGGAACCCCTATGGTCAGTTGATGTGTTTTGGATACCTTTACTTCTTTCAAAAACATTAAAAATAATAACTTTTAGATGTGATCAGTTGCGATTAATCGATTTGTCAGCACTAAAATTATTCTTTTTATGTTTCAGAATATTTTCAAAGGCCATCTAAGTAGTAGCTCCACCAACTGTTAACCACTGGTCGGAAGTTCTTATAACTACTTTTAGATTTGATTGAAAAGACCAACTCAAAGATAAAAAATAAAAAGGATTTCTGAGCTTTTAAAAACTAACCTAAACAGGCAAGTAAATATTGGCAATAAAGACTTTTTTTATCATTTGTATTTTTTGTTTCTTTTAATTCATTTTAGTCGAGATTGAGAGAAGTGATAGACATAGCAGTAGTAAGAAAACAGTAGTCAATGAGAGCATGTGATCTTGAGCGTGGCTGGAGCTCAGAATGAGTCCTCTGTCAGGCCACCACCCGTATCCCAGAGTGCACTGGGCCGCCAATCATATGGCTGGCCTGGCACAGTACAGGGGGAGAACAGGTTCCTCAATCCAGCGGACAACAAAAGCTCATTTATTCTGTTGTTTTTTTACAGAGGTGATTGTTCACAGCCAGACAAGGACACCCACACACACGCAATTTAAAATCATGATGGAGAACACGATTAATATTAAAGTTTAACTGTTAAAGCACCATATTAGTGCACAATAAAGCACTCATATTATTTTCATATTTTAATTTAATTTGATTTCATAGTCTAATTGTTAAAGGATCTCATTATTTTGATTATTTTATACATTTATTTTGTTTATTTTATATTAATGTTTATATCAATGTTTAACTGTTAAAGCGCCTCATTTTATTAATTTATTTTAAGAATTCATTTAGTTTTAAAATGTGTTTTAATTTAATAGGATGTAATAGGCTATTAAGTTTAACTGTTAAAGGGTCTCATATTAGTGTATTTTACATTGATTTATTATAGATTTGATACATTTAATAATTATTTAATTTGATTTAATATCAAGATTTAATGTGAAATAGTCTCACTATTTTGTGATTTTATTTATGAATTTATTAGTTTATTAGTTAACCATCTAAAATGGTTTTATTTAATTTGATGTATTTATTTATTAAATATCAAGTTTAAAATAAAACTCTAATTAATCATTTTATTAATTTATTTAGTTTTTTTTTCATTTAATATTACAAATAAAATGGTGTCATTTTAATTTAATACATTTAATTTAATTTAATTATTAAAGTTAATGTTCAACTGTTAGTTCCAATAAAATACGCAACTGACACAGATTTAGGCAGACAGTTTACACACACACACACACACACACACTTGATACAAAGTAGAATGGACAGAGACTGACTGAACAGAAAGGAACTAAAAAGAAACACAGATGAACACTGGTTAACAGAAAACAAGCAAATGATGTGATGATCAGGTGATGGCCGATAGTGTGCAGGTGGAAAACATGAGGGATGCTGGGAAGTGTAGTGCCGTAAAGGTTACAGAGCTGGTGACCGTGACATTAGGGAAATTCAGTACCCAAAATTAAACTAAATAAATAAAAATAAACCTTACCCACACATCTTAGACTGGATCAAGATCACTGATTCATCACTGCAAAACAATTCATCAGCCATAATTGAACAGTCATCTGAGGCAGTCCACTCCCAGATTGCAATGTGATGAACAAATCAACACAGAGTATAGAGAGGGAGAGAGATGGATTATTGATTTGTTCATGGGGCGCTATATCCATCTGACCCCAGAGAAAGGCCGTCGGGACAGCGAGCCCCACACAAGATGCAGTGTTGGCTGTCAACAACAGTTTGTTTGTGCTGCCTATATGAGGCCACAAAGACACATTTATTATGGCGGAATAAAGGCCGTCCGGCAATCGCCAACCGTCCGGCCCGCTGGGCAAACGCCAGGGAGGAGTGGGACGGGGGACTGAAGGATCGTAGTGCCCCGTGACTGCATTCCCATGCACCTCTTCATTTTAATATGGAGTATGACTTCATGACTTCAGATTTCACTGTTTATGAATGCCTAAAACAATAGTAATAGTGCAACTAAATGCAGTATAATATTTATGTATTTTAAAGTATTCATAGTTAAAACATAAGGCAATAAAACACATAAACATTCAAATAATTTATTATATTATCATTCAAAACCATCTTTTTTGTTATTTTTCATAATATTGTAACACATTTATATTTATTGTTATTGATGTTTATATATTGTTAAAAGAGTAAACATTGATACTTGTGAAATTATATTCCCCCCCCCCCCCCATGTGTTAATGCAACTGTGGTTACAATTATGAAATGTTTATATATATATATATTGGGAAAACTTACAAATTATTAGAAAAACATGAAATATATATTAAAACTAAGCAGATTATCTGTTGTCAAGCAAAAAAGGCACTCAGTTAATACAATTATTATTAATGTTGTTTTGAAACTGTCTGTAAATAACAACAACAACAACAATAAACGCATTTAAAAAGCAATTACACTAGTTATTATTATTATTCAATATATTATTATATTTATATATAGTTAAGTTAATAATAAACGAGCAATTTTCATTCTCTATTACAACAATAATAATTATTATTTTTTTATTACTCTTATGAGTTGTTTTATTATTCAAAACACTGAATTCATTGAATATATAATACATACAATATATAATAATAATATTTGAACATAAGTATTATTCATTTATTTATGTTAATATTTTAAAATAAATAAATAAAAGCAGTTATTGTTGTTATTATTATTATTCAGTCAATATCCTGCCTACATTAACAAACATAAAATCATATTAAAATGTAGTGTACATTATGTCATTCAGTGCATTGAATTCGTGTTTGTTTGTGTTTGTCTCGGTCTCAAAGCTGTTTAATAGTCCACTGGTGTATAGGACACACGTCTGGCCAATTCTATAACAGAAAAGGATTGGCTGATTAACATGCCACACCACTCACTTCCTCTCAAACACACTATTGTCGTCCACTGAGATGCCTGACAACAAAACACTTGTGTGCGCTTATGGGCAACAGAACTTTCTGGAAAGATCAAAAAAGGGGGAAAAAAAGTTGTGAGCATATCCTCGTGGCCTAGAGTGAGACGACGAGACGACCAATGTATAGAAAAGAAGACTCTTACTTGGAAAAGACTGGCTGGACAAAACCTGCAGAACATGCAGACAATCATGTCGAGTTTACGAGACAATTTGTCGTTTAAAAAAAGTTTGGCATGATAGCAAAGGCATTATTTCATGGAAAAGATTTTTGTACTCGCTTCTTAACCATAAAAGTGGCCAGACAAGTGTTATACTTTGTATGTGTGTTGATCTTCAACTCTTTGTATCTCACTTTGAATATGTGTGCAGTGGAGTGAGAACAAGGTCAGAAGCTCATTGGTCAGCTCTGGTGATTGACAGGTCAGAATCTCAAAGCTACAGGCCCCTCTGTTACAGACCTATAAATAGACTCCCATCTCACTCGTCTCCGGATCGCTCCATTCTGACAAAGTCTCTGCTGGTAAGTCTAGTAAGTTTTTATATCATTACAATGATTTACAGCTTATTTCGCTGCAAGCGTTCTGTACTGCAAAACTAACTACATAATGACTAGAAATGTGTTTGCACAAGTGAAAGACAGGAAGAAAGTTAATGGTCCGTTCAATTGCTCCAACACTTAAACGTTCGCAGTCGTTTGAGGGGAAAAGTTAAACAGCTTGAAATTGGTTTTCAAACATTTTCACTTTTTTTTTTTTTTTTTTTTGTGTGTGTGCCTTTTGTAATTATTTTAGATAATACCGAACACACTACGGTACATTAAGATGTCCGACTTAGAGACCTGCCTGGGAACCATCATTGACACCTTCCACAAGTACTCGTCGAAAGAAGGCGACAAGTACAAATTAAAAAAGAGCGAACTCAAGGATCTGCTCACGCATGAATTTCCGACTCTTACAGAGGTAATTTGTACACTATACTTTGTCTTGAAAATGTAAGAATATTTGATTTAAAATCAAATCACATTTGTCAGAATTTTTGTCTAAAGAATGTACGATTAAAATGTCGATTAATCGCATCTAAGTAAAAGTTCATATATACATATATGTGTACATATATAATATATATATGTGTGTGTGTCTATATATATATATATATATATATATATATATTAGGGCTGTCAAATCGATTAATCACGATTAATCGCATCTAACATAAATGTTTTATATGTGTGTGTATTTATGTGTGTATGAGTTCATTATTACCTTCATATATATTTGCGTACATATATATTAATTGCATCTAACATAAAAATTCGTTTATATAATATGTGTGTATATTTTATTATATTGATACATAAGTATATATATATATATATATATATATATATATATATATACATAAATATGTGTGTGTGTATATATATATATAGCCTACACACAGACACACTTATATATATATATATATATATATATATATATATATATCAATATAATAAAATATACAAACATATATAAACAAATTTTTATGTTTGATGTAATTAATCGCAATTAATCGATTTGACAGCACTAATATACACACACACACACACACATTTATATATATATATATATATATATACAATCTTTTATGTTTGATGTGATTAATCGATTTGACAGCACTAGATTAAGTATTTTAATGCAAAACAAATGATCTATTTTCTTATTTTTTATTTTCTTTCTACTTTTCTCTTTATCTCCCTCAGCAAGTGAAAGATCAAGCAACAATGGACAGTTTGATGGAAAGCTTGGACACCGACGGCGACTCTGAGTGCGATTTCCAGGAGTTCATGACCTTCATCACCATGGTTACCATTTGTTGCCATGAGTTTTTCGAACACCACGAAGACGAATGAGTCGGATTTGTTTTTTTAAGCTCGATTTTCCATAGTTTAATGAGTCACAATTCCTTCTCTTAAATTTCGCTTTGTTCTTCATCACACCGTATTAGGATTGTTGTTTTTTTCTGGACAGAATGTACACACTGCTTGTATGACAAATTGCTTGGCTTATTTTGCTAGAATCAAAACCAGTTTCTAATTTATTACAAAGCATGTTTCTATTATTCTGCCAAGACATTTTCTTTCCAAGACATGCCCATCATAAATCTCATCGAGTGAAATGCGGACCAGGTGTTGCGCTCTTGTCATTTCAATTCCAGACTGATTATAAAATGTTTTTTTCTTTCTCTGATTAGGTTCAAACTATTAGGTTGACTTGCAACTGATGGTCCTGGGGTTTTAGATGAATCACACTGTGCTTTAAAAAGACCCACAAAAGCAAATTATACTTTTGAAAAAAATCTATCGAGCATATGGTATGATGTTTATGACCATCCGACATATGTTGTTTGAGGCATCAATAGTGTTTTTCATGTCTTAATTGCCTGCAACTTTACTATCAGATTTGTTTTGTTTTTGTTATAGAACATGATTTGTGTTTCCAATTGTAACCTAAGCTAAACGTTAATGTCAAACGATGTCAAAGCGTCAGGCCTCCCTTCATGAAACAAATGCGACTTTCTGTGTAAATCGTAGAAAAATCTATTTACGCCAATGATTGAACTGAATGCAACAGTTTACAAAAGAACAATTTACACAAATTTGTTTTAATAGTACTTAATGAATGAATGAATGTTTCTTTACAAAGTGAAAATGAAGTCTTTTTTCATAAATAGAAGGTAAATCAGTTTCAGAGGCCAAACTGTTAGAATTTTGGAATGAAAACTAGCTAAATAAAATTGTAAACAGATGAAATTCAAGTAATATGAGCAATTTTATCTATCTATCTATCTATCTATCTATCTATCTATCTATCTATCTATCTATCTATCTATCTATCTATCTATCTATCTATCTATCAAAACTTAATGGCAGTGCAAGTCATTTCAACTTAAATTACATTAAACTGACTTAAAAATGAGTTGAATGTATACATGTACATAATGGTCAAGACTAGACATTAATAATGTAATTTTTACAGTCTATCTATCTATCTATCTATCTATCTATCTATCTATCTATCTATCTATCTATCTATCTATCTATCTATCTATCTATCTATCTATCTATCTATCAGTTTTAAAATCTAGCATTAGTTTTAAAATAAAGATGTTCAATAAAATTCAATTGTATCCCATCATTAACGCAACATCAAGTTTTCTTTATCCGTGATCCTATCATGTTATTTATAGCAGGATACATGGCAAAATGTCTTTGTATAGCTCAAAAAAGAATGAATAATTCTACTATTTATTTTTAAATTGAATTTATATGCAACTTGAGAAGAGGAACTGGCACTCACTGGGTTTTAGAAACCAAGAAAATCATTATTACCTTCTCTTATAGGAAAAAAAAAATATATATGGACGTACGCTTCCTAGAGGACACCTCTGAACAACTGCTTGGCATTGTCCCTGGTGACTTCCATTGATTTAGATGTCCCGCGGGTGTCCTCATTACCCAGCACAAACTGTCAATAAGAAGGCCTTCACATCCGGGTGCTAATTAACAGATCAATCGTCACACGGCAAGACCCTGAAGGATGGTAAATATTATAAGCACACACAATCTGATAAAGAATACCTTCTTCATCTTAAGTATGTTTACATTAAGCGGCTTGAAAATCAGCCAGATATTTATATGCAGTTTACGAATCCAAACAGACAAATACAAGTTTGTTTGAAGGACTTTTAAGTATTGACCGATTACAGACTGCCGTACTGTATACTTCCGATAAGTGGCAGTGTTGTGCCGTGCCAGCACACGGTCTCTGTCTAATCAGAGAAAATGAGGTGGAGAGTGGACGCAATATGATAAAGTCACCGGATTTATTTGACAATGCAATAAAGCATAAATAAATAAATAAATAAATAAATAAATAAATAAAGCATGATAAAAATAAGTGTCCACAGTATTTTTGGAGTGAAGGATGAGTGCCTCGGGGTGATTGGTTTGGATGAGTTGAGCAAATGAGGCTCTCTCTCTCTCGCTCTCTCTCTCTCTCTCTGTGTGTGTGTGTGTGTGTGTGTGTGTGTGTGTGTTTACCCAGTTGTGTGGTCTGACAGCATCTTTTAGCATCCCACAGTAGGTAGTGTCCCATGAGGTCATTGGACTGGACTTTAGGGTGGAATTTGGGAACTCGGCTTGCTGCCAAGACAGATTTCTGAGGTGGCGTTCAGTCTGCTACTTCTATCTATGTATCTATCTATCTATCTATCTATCTATCTATCTATCTATCTATCTATCTATCTATCTATCTATCTATCTATCTATCTATCTATCTATCTATCTATCTATCTATCTATCTATCTATCTATCTATCTATCTATCTATCTATCTATCTATCTATCTATCCATCTATCTAGCTATCTATCTAAAATGTGTAATTATTAATAACATTTGTATAAATCACAATATAATCACATTTGCACACACACACACACACACACACACACACACACACACACACACACACACACACACACACACACACACACACACACACACACACACACACACACACACACACACACACACACACACACACACATTTAGGAAATTATATCATCATGAGCTCTGAGCAATGATTAACATACATTAATTTCCCTACCATCCATATTTTTCATTTTCTTTTCATCATTAGGGATTCAAGACAGCTTTGAGAACACTTGAAAGAGAAAGAAGGGAATGCAGAGAGAGAGAGAGAGAGAGAGAGAGAGAGAGTGATGGGATTGAGTGACTGTAGTCTTGTTAGGCTGTTTATGCTTGTGTCTTGGGCGAAAGATGCAGACAGAAGGCGTTTTAATGACATCCACCATCATGGATAAACACTTCTTTGATTATATAGATGCCTCAAGATGCAACATAACTGCAAGCACCTCTCCGTGAGTGCCAGTCACTGATTGATTGTTTATGTCTACGTGTGTGTGGATACCTTCTGCAACAGAGAGTGCAAAACCTTGCTGATTTGATATACATTATCATTTGGCAAGGCAAACTATCCCTATTAAATGGTTGTTTGGTGGACACAGTTTTCAGATCTACACATTTGTTTTGTAATTAAGTTAGCATTTATTTACAATAATGCAGCAGCCTGTCATTAATTAGTGCTTTTAAATATTAAAGGAGTAGTTCACTTTAAAAAAAAAAACTTTTGCTGATAATACGCCTTATTCACGGCAGTGCCATGTTTGATTTTTAATGAGAATGAAAGCGAGGCTGTGAGGGATAGACTTGCATCTCTTCAATGGGCTGTACTGTTATTTAATGTGTTTTCAGATTGTTCTGTTTATGAAACGCTGGAAAAATATCTTTCCAAGAAATGTCAGTTGACAAAAATCTCCCGACAATGTAAGCTGTGGAAAATTGTAAGTAATCTAGCCGCGTTATTCAGCTTTTTACAGCGGATGCCATTGGAAACACGGTAAGTCTATCCCTCACAGCCTCACTTTCATACATGTCATGGCGCTGCTCTGAATAAGGTCTATTTACTCACCCCCATGTCATCCAAGATATCCACGTCTTTCTTTCTTCAGTCGAAAAGAAATTAAGGTTTTTGATGAAAACATTCCAGAATTTTTCTCCATATAATGGACTTCAATGGGAACCAAACGGTTCAAGGTCCAAAAGACAGTTTCAGTCCAAACTGTTCAAAGGGCTTTAAATGATTCCAGACAATGAATAAGGGTCTTATCAAGCGAAACGATCACTCATTTAAAAAAAACAAAAAAACAACAATGTTTAAGTTTTATAAGCTCAAATGCTCGCCTTGCTCTGTTAGGGTTAGGGTTAGGGTATGATGCGCGTTCGTGACTCTCCTGTTTATCAAAATAAACGAATCTTTTTCCAAATCAATTCGTTTGTTTCGTTCGTTGAATGAACCAAATAACTCAGAAAAAGATTCGTTCATTTTGATGTACGAGTTCGAACAGGAGAGTCACGAACGCTCATCACAGAACAGAGCAAGACGAGTATTTGTGCTTATAAAACTTAAACTTTTTTATTTATTTTTCGAAATGAGAGATCGTTTCGCTAGATAAGACCCTTATTCATCGTCTGGTGTCGTTTAACGCCCTTTGAAGCTGCACTGAAACTCTCATTTGGACCTTGAACCGTTTGGTTCCCATTGAAGTCCATTATATGGAGAAAAATGCTGAAAAAGCTTAATTTATATTCGACTGAAGAAAGAAAGACATGGACATCTTGGATGACATGGGGGTGAGTAAATTATCAGCAAAAGTTTTTTTTTTTTTTTTAAAGTGAACTACTTTAAACTTATTACAAGGTTGCTAGGGATGACGATATATCAGTGTTAACCGATATACAATCCTTTTTAATATGATCATAATCGGCCCAATTTGAAAATTTGGCCAATATATTAAAGACAATAAATTTCTTATTTCCTTCAGCTGATTTCTTCATGATGGTTTTGTTTTACTTGAAATATGGATTTCGATTCATCAGTCAATATCTCGGTTATCGCCTTTCAAATAGAAAGAATTATCGTTTATCGTATCGGCCAAACTGGTGTATCCCTATAGTTGGGAATGGATATTTCATAGACTATGGCTGAAAAATATCTATATAGCACTGCATAATAAGGGCCGGTTTCGATGTGCTCCCATGTGGACCGTAAAGTGTTATTTATACTGTTCGGTTAACACTTTCACCCAGTGCACTTTAAACGCAATCAAAAGGTGACAGAAATGGTGAATAATGAGGAGGAGGACAGCAAATGTGGAGATAAAAAGCCAGCATTATGCCTTTATTTTCTCTCTCTCTATCTTTCTTTCTTTAAGACAAAGTATTATAACGCATCAATACTGTTACCCTCACATTTTCCCTCTTTTAAAACAATAAACTATTTCATAAATCTAAATGTTGAAATGCTACATAAAATACAACAAATATCCCATTTCAAAGAATGACCCTTTCTCTCCGACTCTTTATCATGTTCATTGTTGAAATGGGAGAAGAAATGCTTTCTTGGGGCTGCGTGGATGCACATGATGTGAGAAGCAAAATTAAATAAAGGCTTGATTGTGTTCAGGGGATTATATCGGGGTTAGTCCTGTACGCTCGACTGGAAACATGACAGCACAAGAATAATTAGCTCACCTGGAAATATTCCTAACTCACTTACACCGGCCGACTCCGGTGACCACCCCGATGGAAGGAGGGGAGTGTGTGCGTGCATATATATATGTATATGTCTGTGAGCCCGTAAGAAAGAAAAGAAAAAGTAACCCCAGGAGCTCGTAGACCCCAGCAGTGAGAACAGATGTCCTACCATAACCCATAGCAGCCTGTGAGTGACCTCCATGAGAGCGGGCCGTCTTGCATTAGCACCTGCCCTTGCTCACGGGGAGGCGGAAAGGAAGTCATTTTAATTGGAGTATTACTTACGGGCCAGTGATTCATTAGGCCTTTAACCTTATCGTATATATTATCTGCGTTTTTGAAGAACATCGGTATGTCCTGGAAAACATCTGGGACATCGATATGTATTTATTTTTCTGTAGGATGCTGATTGGTTTATATTTTTTTCTAAAAATTACCCTGCTCTCCGGCAGGCCCCTTAGAGCCCGCACCTTAGAGCCCACACAATGCGCAATCCAATTATTCCCCAAGCATTCTGCTTCCACGAGAGAACCACAACAATAACACAGCAATGAGGACCTCAGGTGGGGTCTTAACCCTCCACCACAGTGACTTATGATGGGGATTTCGCTGCAGAAATCGAAAAAGATTTCTCTGGCATTTTTTAAAAGAGATGACTCCCTCTGATAAGATTTCACTAAATATATCTCCATAAGATTACCTTCATTTAATTTAATTTTAAGAGGCTTTCAGACAGATTTAAAATACACGTGATTACTTAATATACTTAAAATATATATATATATTTTCATTTTACAGATTACCCGGCTCTCCGGCAGGCCCCTTAGAGCCCATAGTTCACCAAAAAATTAAAATTCAGTCATTAATTACTCACCCTCATGTCGTTCCAAACCCTTAAGACCTTTGTTCATCTTCAGAACACAAATGAAGATATTTTTTGATGAAATCGGATGAAAACTACCACTTTTGATGCTTCAGAAAGTCCATAAAGAGATCGTACAACTAATCCATATGAATCGAGCGATTTAGTCCAAATTATCTGAAGTAACTTGATCACTTTATATGATAAACAGATTGAAGGCTTTTATTCACATATAACAGCCCGGTCTCATCCCCAAGACGTCATGGTGACGCTTTTGACATTGCGTCGACCCTTTAGCTTTAATATGAGACGCAGATATATATGGGCCAGAAGGCGCCTCCTAGTGGTCTAACCCTAACCCTACCCCATACCTAAACCTAACCATAACTAGGGTTGGGTATCGTTTGAATTTGAACGATTCTGATTCCGATTCCAATTCCTTGTTTCGATTCCGGTTCCTAACGATTCTCGATTCCGATTCTTTTAAGAGGCAGGGTCAAACAAGTTTAGCTAACCTTGCTAACCAACGGCCTTTCTGAAGGAAATACTCCTTCTGTAAAAATACTCCTTTTGTCACAAATTTTGCATTTTGCCGAGATTTCGTTATTTTTAGAAAAGTGAAGCCACACTTTGGATCGCTGACGTAAGGTACTCATGTTCGACTCGCGTGGTTATGCCAACACTTCCGGTAGACGCTTCTTCGTTGGTGTACGTTGTTCAGCGGTTTCTTCTTCCGCTCGGCGGACTGTGAATATTGAAACTAGGAATCTAAATTTTAACTTTTGAACGATTCCGGGAAAAACGAAAAGTTAGTCTCGGTTCCAATCGATACTCGATTCTCGATACCCAACCCTACCCATAACCGAAGCGTGTTATAGACTAAACCGCTCAATTCATATGGATTATTTTTACGATGTCTTGAACTTTTTGAAACGTCAACGTGGTAGTTGCGTAGCTGTCAATGGAGGGACAGAAAGCTTTCAGTTTTCATCAAAAATGTCTTTTGGGTTTGGAACAACATGGGGGTGAGTAATTAATAACAAAATTTTCAGTTTTGGGTGAACTATACCTTTAAGTGCCATCTGATTATCCTCCCAGGGAACTACTTTTCTAGCATTCTTTTAAAGAAATGACTCTGATATACAATATCTCCTTTTTGGCAGCATTTCACTATATATTTGCATAATGAGATTCCTTTTATTTTAATTGTTCAAATATTTAAAAGTAGTCAATTGATATGCAGATTAATTCATCGAAATGTATTCCACCACTGGATTGGATCTATGTAAACGTGTGGATACTTGATTGATGATTTTGTCCATAGTTTCGCTTCTCGCACCATCAACACCCCATGCAGATAAACAGTATTATTTCATCCCCTCTTAAACACTGATTCATCTTTTCCAACACCAGATTCTGGTGTATCACTTTGTCGCTAAAGGCCTCGGGAATAATGACGGAAAATGATCTGTCACACCGAGCAGCACAACAAGGGCCAATACTCCAAAACGTCACAACACATTTCCCTTCATATCCAGCGCGTGCTTGAGCAGACCCACAGGACAGGCGGAAACGGGAAGCTCTTGTGCCCAAAATGATGTTTTCTGCATTCCACGAGTGGCTCTTCTCCGAATTCATTATGCTTTTCTGTTTCTGATATAACCGTGCCGCCTCAGAGAGGAATATTTGTTTACAGCTTGCTCGACAAACAAGTGTGCTGTTATTTTGCATAACCCCCCCCCCAGATGTGATTGTCTTTAAAGAAGAAGAGCCAGGATTTTTCAGAGCCAGGTCGGTCGTATAATGCTGTGATTTCAGCCAGAGCTGTCTTAGTAAACCAAAATTCTTGCAGGTTTTTATCCCGAAGAGAACAAGAATCAATGCAGTGCAAATTTGTAGTCCATCACTGATTCCAAATTACATGACAAAAATTGTAGTTAGTAATGTAATCCATTACACATTTTAGGCCCGGGCTTTTATTTTCCCGAATCGTCGAAACTGCAGACGTCACAACAGGACTACTTTCGGATTACTTTTAGATTACTTTTGACCTAACTAGTTTATCACATTGAATTGAATAATCTTGCACCATACTGACATAAAAATATATGAGACCGGCCTGTTATAATTTAGTGTTGAGATATTGTTCATTGAGTCTTTAATCTCTAAAAATCTCGAATCTATTTTACATCACTCACCGATCAAAATAGGCTTTGGAGGGACAAAAATAAAAGGACGATCTGACGGTTTTAGAAGATTAACAACCCAAAACTAAAAAAAAAACAACAGACCCGGCCTCTATTTGCGCTTTTATTTACCGAAACCTGAAGCCACATCAGGCGTGTAAAAGAGACAGGGGTCTATTTGAAGTTTTACGGTAATCGGACTACTTTCGGATTACTTTTAGATTACTTTTGACCTAACTAGTTTATCACATTGAATTGAATAATCTTGCACCATATTGACATAAAAATACAATGAGATATGATCAGCAACAAGTTTATTAAACATTACATTATGTCAAGTTTTCCCAAATCAAGTTTTGCAATTTTCTATGTAATTATAGCCAATTTCTAGTGCAATTTCACAAAACTAGTAGACATTTTGAAAAAGAAGAATTAGGGAGAATAAATAACAAAACTAAATTAGGAATGTTTTACTTCCATTGTGTGAATAATATGTAATCTTGTAACCAATAAAAAAGCTTTTTTTTAACAACATTTCAGTTTTGCTTCCCTGCTCTAAAGTGTTTCAAAAACAATGGCATGATACAAAGTTTAGTCGTGAAAGTAGTTATCACACTTCAGATTGCTGATTTTTGTAGAACGGGTGAAAAACGGATTCATAGAAAAAAAAAGCATCTGTGACCCCTGTCCAATTTTAGCCGTACATGTGCAGCATCAAAATAACTACCTTATCGTTTTCATTACTGAGTTCAAAGCACCTTGGAAGGAGATTGATGACAGGTTTATAAATGGTTTCCTCAAAAGTTTTGACATTTATTTATAACAGGAGTTTCTCTGTTGTGCCGTTCTGTTGCTCGGCTTTATTGTTCTTGTGTAAGTCAGATCGGTCGAGGTCAGAAACGCCTGTAACAATAACAGAGTCCCTGGAGTCAGACCGCACCGTGACCTAATTTAGTTAACAGTTTATCCCTGAAGTCAAAGCAAAGTCTGTCAGTCTTTAAGTATGACATGTTCATCAAATTTAAAATAATTACACTGTCATGCAAAAACTTTGAGCCAGCTAGTATGCGCATAGGCCACGAAGGGTTTGCGAAATATCAGGTTAGCGGACCGGAGGGAATAATATAGAATATTTTCCAGAAACTTCTTGCGCAAAATAAATTCAAGCACTTTCAAGGACCTGTACTGTATATATGGATGTTTATTTTCAAAAACTTTCCAGGGCCTTGAATTTTTGTTTTCAGATTCACAAACTTTCAAGGATTTCAAGGACCAGTGGGAACCCTGTCACTCAAGTACTGCGGCGCTAAACCATTTAGTGCTTTGTAAGTAATCAGCAATGTATACGATGTTTAAAAGGCAGCCAATGCAGGGTTGACAGAACCGGGCTATGGTCATACTTCCTGGTTCTGGTAAGAACTCGAGAGGCTGTGTTTTGGACTAGCTGAAGTTTGTTTATTAAGTGTGCAGGGCAACCACCCAGTTGAGCATTACAATAATCTAGCTTTGATGTCATGAATGCATGAACTAATTGTTCTGCATTTCTCAATGAGAGCATATGGCGTAATTTAGATATATTTTTAAGATGGATAAATGCGGTTTTACAGATACTAGACACATGACTTTCAAATGAGAGATTGCTATCAAAAAGCAGGTTCCTAACCGACGACGAAGACTTAATAGAGCAGCCATCCAGTGTTGTAGTCGAGACCACCTCACTCGAGTCCGAGTCGACACCGAGACCAGAGAGAGTCGAGTCCGAGTCAAGACCGAGTCCATAGAGAGTCGAGTCCGAGTCGAGTCCGAGACCAGAGACGGTCGAGTCCGAGTCGAGACCGAGACCAGTGAGGGTTGATTACCTAATTTACTTTTATTTACTTAGAGAAATCCTTTTTTTTTTTTTTTTTACTGAATTTACTTAGAGTTTAAAAAATATGATCAGTTTAGGGTAAAAAGGCCACATAGTAGGTGGTGTTAAAAGTAATTTTATTACAATTTGTCATGCGCAGTTGCGCACTAGAAAATCACCAATCACTGGGCGTGTCAATCAATATAAAGAAATATTTTATTAACATACATTAATAATCATGAAAAATATTTTTAATTGAACTCGAGTGGACTCGGGAATAATTCCGAGTCCTAAAAAAAAAATGTTCGAGTACGAGTCAATTCCGTGTCCAAATGGACACGAGTCCATGACAAGACCAAGACCATTAAAATATGGTCTCGAGTCCGAGTCTCGAGTACTAAAACACTGCAGCCATCAAGTGTTAGACAGTTACTTGAGGAAGTTTTTTTTGTCCAATAATTAGAATCTCTGTTTTTTTTTTCAGAATTTAGTAGTAGGAAATTAGTCATCCATTTTTTTTTTAATATCAGCCATGTATTCCGTTAATTTTGTGAATTGGTAAGTTTCGTGAAAGCTAATTCCATGTTTCCTAAGGGTAGCATGAGAGAATAGCAGCGGTCCTAGTACTGAGCCTTGTGGTACACCATACTGAACTTGTGATCGATAAGACATCTCTTCATTTACTGCTACAAACTGATAACGTCAGATAAGTACGATTAATAGCACTTCGTCGAGTCTTCCTTCGGGTGAACGTGTTTGTTATTTCAAAACAAACTGCAACTCGAGACAAAGAACAAACGAATGTACAGTATGAATTACTGGCCGTGAAAAACATGAAATATTGTAATTCCTTCTTTATTTATTATATTTTCTATTTTCTTATGCACATTGTTAGATATCATCATCAACTTTTTACTATAAATGTTCATCTGTCTATAAAATAAAGTACAACCAAACAATGAAAAAAAGCTTGTAATTAAGAGTTTAACAGTGACGAGAAGAAAGTACTTTCTCACACACACACTTTTCACACATTTTGAGAAGATATCAAGTTATTATTATCATTTTTTTACCACAAGTGTTTTTATTTCCCCTTGTGGAAGTTAAAATCAAGTTTTAACAAGTCAAATTCACACATTCCTCTTTCCGCCAAGAAAAGCAACTTGGAAACTAATGAATAATTAGTAGGCTATGTAATGAATAATGAAAAGCCAAATAATTTGTCATAGATTTGTTTGCATTTTTGTTGACGTTGGGGGGGTTTTCAATCCTCTCACACACACACACACACACACACATTAATCTTCCAGTTCTGCAGTGGAACTGTATAAGATCTCTCAGCTCCCGCTGTCCACAAGACAAACATCTCAACAGTGCAGTGTCCATTTACAAGACTCTCTAGGGTGACTGTGGGATGCCACAGAATAGAATGAACACACACACACACACACTGGGGACAATCAAATGTGTGGCTAGATGGAGTCGAGGTTGTATTCTCCTTGGGGACCTTGTTTCTTAGAAAAGATGCTTTATTTTGTCGTCTTTCCACTCTCTTTTCTGTCTGCCGTCTTTTTCGGCAGAGGGCCCTTAAATGTATTAAGCCCATCAAAGAGTCTTTCAGGCAAAATAAAAAAGACACAGTCGCAAAAGGATAGGCGAGCCATTGGCTTTGAAGGAGAGAGTATGGGGACACGGTCGATGCTGACCAAATTTGATCCCAGTAGTTACCCACAATCCTCGGCTCAAGAGGAGGGGTTTACTGGTTTTTAGTTGTGGCATCTGTCCATGTAGATACAGAGCAGTGTTGACAGGAGACGTGCGTCAGGGAATAAAGACAGTGTGTATGCTGTATAAAATGATACTAAAAAATGTATGCAGTTTTCATGCAAAGGCTTCCTGCTCATTAAATAATATATATTATATATACAGATACTATATATTACTATATATTATTTAATGAGCAGGAAGCCTTTGCATCAAAACTGCATACATTTTTTAGTATCATTTTATACAGCATACACACTGTCTTTATTCCCTGACGCATTGACGCATATATATATATATTGTAGCCTACTTTATGTTTTCCTCCGTAGTGTTATTATCAGGGTTAAAAACTAAAACTGAATCTAAAACCTAAAATAAAACCATAATTAAAAAAAAAACAAACTTAAAATAACATGAAACAGAATAAACTATTTCAACATAGTTGCCAAAACAGTTCTCATTTTCATTTAGTTTAACTTGATGCACTAAAAAAAAACTATATAGACATTCATTAAAAAAAAATTACTAAAACTTTAACTAAAATTTGAATTAAAATAAAAAATAAAAGTGTCTTAATTATAATAAAATGACTAAATAACTTCAAAATATATTTGAATGATTATTAAATAATTTAACAATAATTATATTCAAATTATGTGTATGTAATGTATACATATAAACACATCATTTATATTAGTGTATTATTTACAATAATAGTTTAAAATGGTTTAGATTACTTATATATAAATTATTAAAACAAATTTCCTTTTACATTATATAGGCCTATACACATATTCATACATATATAAGCTAAAACAGTTCATTTTCTTATCTTGTCAAAAGTTTTTTTCTTGTCTTTCTTCAAAGACGAAACAGATACTTGATGTAGTTCTCAGTTGCTTTTTTTTATTATGTCTCTTCAAGCAAGAAAGAGCAGTCAAATAAAACATGCAGATTTTATCAAGGTAAGCTACATACTTTACTGTGACTAATTCTTATTTTTCTCTCCAAAAAGGGAACACGAAATAACATGAAAAAAAGAATATGAAATGAGATATCAAGGGTTATAAAATCGTTTTATCTCCGTCTCTGTACTTAAGACTGAAAAAACAATGAATACATAAAAAAAATCTTCTTTTATTTCATTAGCAAAGAGTCTGAAATGCAGATTAAATGCTCTTTTGGAATCTCATTACTGGCTTCATTTTCAAATGAGCTTTGAGAATATTAAACAGTGAATAATCAGACCTAATATAATGTAAATGCATTTATTAAAGAAGTTTACACAAAGGTTGACCCTGAGCTGATATGCACTATAAATATCAGGAGGGTGTAGGAACAGATCAAAGGAAGCCCTGCAGACTTTATTCCAAGGCTTTCTCCAAACCTTTAAAAATTCAGCAACACGTACATTCACGAAACCTCACTTTGATACAGATCTAGTGCTAAACGCCTGTGCCAAGTCTCTTATCCTTAATAAAGCGCCTCAAACCAAGTACCAGGAGATACAGCTTCCATCTGAAAAAGCCTTGCCTTAATTAATCTTAAATCGAGTCTTAGCTCTAATCTTAATTTTTAAAATTTAATGTTTAGCTTTTAAAGATTAGATGATTCTATTTTTTTTCCCCATAAATACAAAAGGCTGCTGCTTTGTTGCATATTCATCCGCTGATGTATTGTTTATTACGATCCCTTGTGTTCCCCGTGTTTGTTATTTTATGTTATCAATGTTTATCAGAAAAGTCCTGAGAGATATTTCGTGGCATCCATAATTAATTCATATGGCAGTCTTTGGAGGAAACAGACTGCTAGAGAGAGAGAGAGAGACAGAACTGCTTTTTTATTTAAAAAAAAATAAAAAAATAAAAAATAGAGGGCATAGTCTACTACAGTGTTCTTACATTTTACCCAAAGCCCTTGTATAATGATAAGTTACAATGGCTTTCAACCCTTTATAACTAAACAGGTTGTTTTATTGCTGTAGCTGTAATAGCTACATACATATAAAACACCATGTTGTGACTCACTGGAACCACTTAGAAATCCGACTAAAAAACACTTTCTCAATGCGCAACGACTGGCCTGACAACCACCAACAACTTTCTGCATAAAACAGTAATGACGATCACAAATAACTCAATCTAAACTGCATAGCAACCCCCTGGCAACCACCCACAACATTGTAATAACTGTTTTGCAATGCGCTAAAAATGTCCAGAACACACTCAACCAATCTAAAGACATTAACAAACACAAAGAAACACCCTGGCAACCACCCACAGCTTTTTAGGAATTTCATAACATAGAACACCTTAACAACTTCATAGCAACGCCCTGGCAACCTCACATAACACAGCATCAGCAAAGTTCTATAAGTAGAACGGACTCAAAACTGCATAGCAACACCATGGCAACTATCCACAACTCTCTCAGAACCACATATCAATGCACTAATAATATTCAGAGCACATGATCAACATTATCACTTTTAGAAAGGCACTGTAACATACTAAACATTCCAAATTCATTAGCTTCTGCATAGCAACACCCTGGAAACCACCCACAACATTTTAGGAATTGCACAGAAACATATTCAAATATCCTTAATACATTAGCAACTGCATAGCAAAACCCCGGCAACTACCCACAACACTTTAGGAATGGCACTGTAACATCCTAAAACATTCCAAATGCATTAGCTTCCGCATAGCAACACCCTGGCAACCACCCACAACATTTTAGGAATTGCACAGAAACATATTCAAATTTCCTTAATACATTAGCAACTGCATAGCAAAACCCCGGCAACTACCCAAAACAATTTTGGAATGGCACTGTAACATACTAAAACATTCCAAATGCATTAGCTTCTGCATAGCAACACCCTGGCAACCACCCACAACATTTTAGGAATTGCACAGAAACATATTCAAATTTCCTTAATACATTAGCAACTGCATAGCAAAACCCCGGGAACTACCCACAACACTTTTGGAATGGCACTGTAACATACTAAAACATTCCAAATGCATTAGCTTCTGCATAGCAACACCCTGGCAACCACCCACAACATTTTAGGAACTGCACAGAAACATACCCAAATATCATTAATACATTAGCAACTGCATAGCAAAACCCCGGCAACTACCCACAACACTTTTGGAATGTCACTGTAACATCCTTAAACATTCCAAATGCATTAGCTTCTGCATAGCAACACCCTGGCAACCACCCACAACATTTTAGGAATTGCACAGAAACATATTCAAATATCCTTAATACATTAGCAACTGCATAGCAAAACCCCGGCAACTACCCAAAACAATTTTGAAATGGCACTGTAACATACTAAAACATTCCAAATTCATTAGCTTCTGCATAGCAACACCCTGGAAACCATCCACAACATTTTAGGAATTGCACAGAAACATATTCAAATTTCCTTAATACATTAGCAACTGCATAGCAAAACCCTGGGAACTACCCACAACACTTTTGGAATGGCACTGTAACATACTAAAACATTCCAAATGCATTAGCTTCTGCATAGCAACACCCTGGCAACCACCCACAACATTTTAGGAACTGCACAGAAACATACCCAAATATCATTAATACATTAGCAACTGCATAGCAAAACCCCGGCAACTACCCACAACACTTTTGGAATGGCACTGTAACATACTAAAACATTCCAAATGCATTAGCTTCTGCATAGCAACACCCTGGCAACCACCCACAACATTTTAGGAACTGCACAGAACTGTAATAAAAATATCCTTTGCAAATACATAGCCACACCCTGGTATAATGTGGTATAAAACACTGAAAATACAAAATGTCAAACCTTGCCGTGGAGGGCATGTGGAAATATTCGTAGATAGTTGATCAAACTCTTCTTATGTCCCCAGATATCACCCTAATAATGCAACATTTTTCTCTTTATAATGCTCACTAGTTTTGCTCAAAGTTCTCTGCCATAAACACAAGCCCACACAGCTTGCAGTGCCATGCCGCCATATTGGATTTTATGGGTTATCAATCTCCATCTACAAGTAACGTCTCAGATTAATGACCTCACTATCCTGCTGTCCCTCTCTGATTACCTCACCACGGCCACCCATAACAGAGACATTTGGACGTGCGGGAAATGGAGCCCTGGCCCATCATTTCTTTAGTAATGATGAAACGAAACAATAGTATGAGAAATAAAATGAGAGATGGGAAAGAAAATGAGAAATTGGAAGCCTCACGAGGGACCTGTGATGTAATCCTGTGCCAACGAGCACAGCCAAGGGATTCACGTCGCAGGTTTGCTTAAACACTCGCAAAAATAAAAAAATTAACTAAACACGCCGGGCTCGTTTTGTGAAGAGCTTAATTACAGTTATGTTTCATTCCTGGATGACTCTACAGCTGTTTGAACTCATTTCGCTGAGGGAAAAAAAAGGGAAAGGCCTCCAATTTTAAAAAACATAATAGCATCCACAATGTGTTTAAACTTCAGTAATGTGCCATATTAAATGGAAAAAAAATACGTATTGCATTGGAAATAATGAAGGTGAGTCTATAAAGAGTGGGATATGAATTTACATTGGTCATTTTAGAGGTAGATAAAACCAAAGAAATATCTTCCAAAAATGTAAAAGGCTTTGCTATAACCTTGCTGTGGAGTGCATTGAATGCAAATCTTGTTAGATGGACGCAGAAGTGCTGGCCTCGTTCCTCTGGTTGTCTGTATATAGGCAGGGGCAGATGTCTTCACGGAGCAGGAGTTCACTAGCGATGTTCAAGGACTGATGTGACGTGTTGGCAGCAATCATGATGTGGGATTTACCACCATCAGAATTGGTCGTATCAAGTGGAAGCAATCAGAATCCATGCCACTCAAGGCCTAACACAGTTTTTTTTTTCTTTTTGCACAAGGGTCCGGCATTGAGAAAGGTTGGAGTCTAGACTAAACAACTAAAGTCAGATTATTTACACAGAAATTCTGGCTGAGCAGACATTATGTAGCAAAAATAAGAATAATTTTACATTATATAATTGTATAGACATCATAACAAATAGCTTTAGAAGACAAATATCGATCGCTGACCTTTAGTCCACAGCAATGCATTTAATAGAGTTTGTCAATCTGTCAGGAGTAGATTTAGGGGCCGTTAAAAAAAAGCACGTTAGAATGGAACAGAGTCCCAAAATTTGGCTCGATTTATGGGTAACACTTTAATTGAAGGGGTGAGCATAAGACTGACATGACACCCGCTTCATAACCATGACATGACGTATGTCTTGAATATGAAGTAAGGTTTATGCATGTTTATGACAACTGTCATTAAGTGTCTTTCGCTCAATAATGACATTTTGAATGCAAATATGACATTGTAACTTTTTCCGCTTCATAATATTAAGGTTGAACCACTGTAGTCACATGGACTATTTTAACTATGTCTTTACTAACTTTCTGGGCCTTGAAAGTTGCAATGAAATTGCTGTCAATGGAGGGATAGAAAGCTCTCAGATTTCACAAAAAATATCTTCGTTTGTGTACCCAAGATAAAAGGATACTCAGAATTAAAATTTTTAGGTGAACTAACTATTTAATGGTTAAAATGGTTACAATGTTAATGGCATTGTATGGGCCAGAACCATAATTAATTGTGTTAATTTTTTAGAATGTTAATATCTTAACAATTCACCAAAATGTTAAACCGATAGCCATAGCGGAAATTAATTAAGCGAGCCTGTAGGATTTTGAACCCTTAAATTTCCATTACAATATGATGCTGTCGCTCGGATCCAAAAGCTTGGATTTCTTCATCATTCCGAGCCTCTATAAACTCAAAGGCTGAAAAGCATGTTAACGACACAATGCTTTCAATCTCCTCCACGCCTCTCTGAATGAAAGGGCACAGTTTGAGTCCCGTGTGACGGTTACCAACAACATCCACTCACCAGGTCTGAATGTCTCGCATATTACAAACGGCAAACGAGATGTCGGCTTTAGTGATACATGCTTAAAAACCAGCTGAAATGTTGCCATAGCATTATTAAAGAAAGTTTTTAAAATGTGTTTGTGTATGTGCAATCTTCAGATTGGATCTCTAAGTACGTTTCACCGTGAGAACAGAGTGTGTCTCGCGCTCCTGAATTTCCCTCCTGCTGAGCGCGCGGCTTTGAGGAGATAATAGTTGCTAAAGCCTGTCTTCACCTAAATTCACGTTTTGAACTTCAGTGTTTTTGTCTGATGTGTCATGCAATGACGAATATTGGTGTGACTGTGCAATAATCCCATATACAGGGCCCTAAAAAAGTGAAATGTCATTGCAAAATATACTTCATATGAACAAAAACTCACTTTGCATTTAAACAACTGGTCCCAAGGTGACTTTTATTAGATGCAAGAAGCCAGTTTAAATCACATTAACTACGAACTACATTTTTTATGAAAAAAAATACCACCGCTATAGATCACATTTACAGTAAACCTGTGAGGTCTATTTCCAGCTACATCATTTCAGCATATCTGAACATCAGTGGGATTGACTTCACAGACATTTCCCTTTGACTAGCCTATATTGAGTAGTCATTTGTGAAAGTCTGTAAAACCCATGCTGAGAGAACTATTAGGTCTGGAATAGCACTCAGTAGGGTAATAATGGCTAATAATGTTGTCTGTCCCAGTTCCAGAAATTTACTAGAATGATGGACATGGAGGCCATTTATTGTCCCATAAATCCACTCAGGCAGGAGTCATTTTGACGGTTTCCTTCGACTGGAGGTGTACGAACGTTTCCTGCTGTCACCTGGATGTCTGCATTTATGTTTTTGTGGAGCAAGTGCTACTAATTTTGACAACTTAGCGGGGAGATTGACACATACTGTATGTTCGTGAGGATGTTAGATGTGTTCCTGCAGCTTTTAAGTCAACATTCATAGACTCATAAGATGTTTATTTGCTGACAATATTTTATTGTAGCAATAAGCTTCAGCACAGTGCCACCTGAACCAAAACTTTAAAAACGCAAAATAAAATACAATTTTGTTCATTAAATAGATGAAATTTGTTCATAAATGAATAAACGAGACCCCCATACCTGCATTATATGACTGACGGACAAGAACGGTTTGGCTGAAAAATGTCAAAACTGAAAATACTGTGGAAACAAAGACACCTACTGTACATCTTGGATGCCCTTTAGGTAAGCTAAAACATGTCAAAACTTAATTTCAAAGTGAACTATCCCTTTAAACTAACACCCACTATTAGTGACAATGCTAAGAATACCCAGACAGCAAACTGACATTGAATCAACGAGGAAACGACGTCTCTCATGACATTGAAACAACGTTGATTTGCTCATCGAATTAACGTTGAACCAACATCAGACGCGGCATTCTTCAAAGCTAAATGAAAATCGAAAATTGGTTTGCTTTCATAACGTTGAAACAACGCGTTGATTTCAAGTTGATTTTCCGTTAGTTTTGAAAGAATGACGCGTCTGACGTTGGTTCAACGTTAATTCGATGAGCAAAACAATTTCAGATCAACGTTGTTTCGATGTCATGTTTCCACGTTGATTCAATGTCAGTTTGCTATCTGGGTACAAGCCATACTTGAAACACAATGTAAAATCAGGCTAGCATAACAAGAAGCATTTGTTGACATACTTGACCAGAGTAACACTTCACAGTGTGGTAAGCTAGCTGTTATTAGCATTTTGCTCTTCACGTTTACACGTTGTTGATCTGACATGTCATATTAAACCTAAACGTGTGATCTTCCCGCAAGATACTCTGCAAACACAAAGGAACATATTGCAAACACTACAATAAAATGTAATAAATTTCGTTCAAGTTCATTGTTTACATTAGCATGCTACTAGCTAGCTGTTCTTGTTTTGGTGCGCTTAAAGGGTTAGTTCACCCAAAAATGAAAATTCTGTCAGTATTTACTCACCTTCATGTTGTTCCAACCCCGTAAGACCGTTCGTTCATCTTCTGAACACAAATTAAGATATTTAAGATATTAAGATCGCTCCTGCATACAGTCCATAGGCTTCTTGAGGGACTGGCTCTTGCTGTCCCCGAAAAGTAATTAAAGACATCGTTAAAATAGTCCAAGTGACTACAGGGGCTCAATCTTAAGTTTATCAAACGATGAGAACACTTTTGTGCGCAAAAAACAACAAAAATAACGACTTTATTTAAACTATTCACTTCCTTCTCCATGAGCCTGTAAGTCAGGTAACGTAGTGTGATTGCGTAGAGCTACGTCACACGTAGGCTCACTATTGGCCGACGCTGGTCATGTGTGTGTGATGCGTGTGACGTACAATAACAGAAGCTTACGCTATTAAACTAGTAACCTGACTCGCGCAGAGGAGGATAATAAAGGAATAGTTGAAATAAAGTCGTTATTTTTGTTGTTTTTTTGCGCACAAAAGTGTTCTCGTCGTTTGATAAACTTAAGATTGAGCCCCTGTAGTCACTTGGATTATTTTAACGATGTCTTTTATGACTTTTCGGGGACAGCAAGAGCCAGTCCCTCAAGAAGCCTATGGACTGTATGCAGGAGCGATCTTAATATCTTAATTTGTGTTCCGAAGATGAACGAAGGTCTTACGGGGTTGGAACAACATGAGGGTGAGTAAATACTGACAGAATTTTCATTTTTGGGTGAACTAACCCTTTAAGAGTGATCTCGTCTTCATTCTGGCTAAATTTTAGTATGTAACAGCCAAGTTTCACCATCCAATTAATTTTCTGTCTTGTATTGTCCAATATTTTGTTGAGTATCCAGTATAGGACACATTTGGCCATTTACAATGACTTGAAATGGCCAACTTGCTACGTCTTAAAACATGCTTTATTTATTGAACAAACTGAGCAAATATTAAATGTGTTTATTCATGCGTGAATACCACTAGTTTCTCACCCAGTTTTAGCAGGTCACCGCTTCTGGTCATATGTTCAGAGCTGATTATGAGGTCCAATGACAACACACACACACACACACACTCACACATGTGGCTGGAACCTCAAAGCCGCCGAAGTGTTTTCTCCCTGTTACTCCTCCATTATGGCTCGTCATTATCACCTTGAATCAGCGGTAAATACTTTTCTACTGAGATATGCACTTTAATTATGTTTGGAAAGGTAGTCTTGTTGTGAGTCGCCTACACTACATTTTTCTGAACAACTGCTAAAGCACAGGAATATTTTAAATACTCAGCTTGTTAGAATGACAGTGATTTGCTAGGTGGGGAAATTATCTTGCTTCCAAATCAGCAGGTCTGGATGAGAAGTACTTGTTATGTAAAGGGAAGATTTGAATATAATGACTGAAGAACATATTTTTTCTAGATTGGATGAGAATCTGAAGTTTTGGTCTCCACATCAAGTGGGATGGAGTGTAAAAATGTCATATGGGAGAGAAATGGAGAAAAGGGGTGTGGGATCAATCCATTTAATGCGTGACCCCTGCTTCAATAATTTCGCAACGTGTTGAAATCATTCATCATTTTGTCCCCTTTTGAACACGGAATCAAATTCCACCCTTGAGTAAACTCTACAGAGCCTGGGCTGCTTTGCATTTTATGATCCTCTGTCTCTTGCAAGCATGGGTGGAAGGCACATATTTCAACCTGAGAGCCCGAGACATGAGAAGAGACACGGCGGTGAATGAAATCTGAATTAAATGGATTTTTAAAAGGGGTCATGACATAAGAAATCATATTTGCCTTGATTTTTTTGTACATGTAAGAGGTCTTTGTACCATTAAAACATACTGTGAGTTTTATGGATTACAACGTCCTCCTCATTATAAACAAAGCATGATTTTTGTCGTTAATTTTAAACAAACGTCTGACGTTTATTTTGACTTCAAATAAATTTGAATATGACGGGCTCACAAGCAAGACATTGACGAATGGTTATACGTTATTGCACCTCGAACCATAGGCCCCGCCCACTGGCGTTCAGTCGCTTAACGGCTGACTGGTCTATACACAAAGCAAATAAAACCATAAAAGTGTAGTCCCTATTCTCTTAATGTGTAATGGGTGTGTTTTGGGTGTAACCGGCAAATAAAACAATCAGGGTCTCATTTCCCATTCCCTTTAAAAGCCAGTTGTGTTTGCGCCATGGCGGATTTGCTATTTACATGGCGGAATTTGCAAGCAGAAAAACTGAATGATTCTCTCTAGCGAGGAAACGCGGGACAAAGTGTACACGCGTCGTGGACCTACCTATATTATCAACGTGCTATTTACCCCCAAAAAAATTCTGCTGGTCTGGAAATGAAAATGAGGTGTGTTCATGCGCATTGTTGGCACGTTGCTATTTCAGACGGATCTCATGAAATGGCGTATATATGACACGCCAATTCGTAATTCCATTTTTGGCTTGCTATCAACACGCATAATCGCTTTTCAGCGTGTTTATGAATGCCATTGACTTAACGTTACTTTACTGTAAATATGAATATATGACCTACCCCCAACCCCGTCTCTAAACCTACCCGTCACTGGGGTTAATAGCATTTATTAGTCTTCCCCTACCATCCTAGGAAAAAAATATTGGTCGCCAGATGTAGATCTACATTTTGCTTCGTTTCGTGTACATACATAAGGAATCATACACGCATACATGCGGATAGCTCAAAATGCGTATAGATAACACACCACTTGACTTGAAAGTGACGTGTATGTTTACGCAAAAGTCATGATGCCATGTTGGCTATTTTGAGAAAACTGAACACTGAAAAAACGTTAAAAAAAATATATTTCGCCATTGACCAGGTTTTAATCGCTCAATGGCACAATATATTTAAAAAAAAATTACAATTTTCAATTATATTTTTTCAGCGTTCAGTTTTCTCAAATTAGCAACATGCCAACAATGCGCCCGAACACACCTAGTTTTCAGACCAGTCAGCCCATGGCCGCAAATGCATTTGCTATTTAAACAATGTGGCGCAGGATGTGAAAATGATAACAGCGTCGGGCTGAAACTAGCAAAAACACTTGCGTCGCGACTGTGTAACCACGTTTTTAAAAGCACATCTTTTTTACATCAAATTGTCTATTATTTAGTTTATATTAAAAAGTTGTAAAAAACTTAAAAAAAAACCCCGAAACAAAAACAGGTTGAAATCAGGTGTTGCAACCAGGGCTGGACTGGGACAAAAAATCAGCCCTGGACACTTCATCCAGACCGGCCCACTATGCACACACACACACACAAACACACACACATCTATACGTGCATTAATCTGCATGTAAAATTACTGATTAGATTTTATTTACTATCAGAACCAAGAAAAAAATATTAAAATAATAAACAAATAAAATGTAAATGATTTTATAAGGCTTTATTGTAAATAACTGGTCTTAATTTATGTGCCGCTTATTATTCTAATAGAATATTCTTAGGCTATACTATATAAACTATATTTCATGAGGTGCAACATCTCACGTTTCACCTCATGAAATATAGTTTATATAGTATACCTATATTTCATTTATACTATATCATATAGTGTATATAGTATATATATATATATATATATATATAAATCATTGTTAAAGCTATTAGTCAAGAGCAGTGAGTTATTTATCTTTGTCTTTTGTTCACATTTAGCCTATGACACATAAGGCTTCTGCCAGGCACTTTCAGGGATACAAATTGAAAAAAAATATATATATATGTGCATATTTATATGCAAAATACTCCTTTCTATAGCTATTTGAAAGGTATGCAAGTATGCAAAATACTCCATTCTATAGCTATTTTTCAAGTCAACTATGTGCTATTGTCATTAAATGGCTTTCCTGAGGTAACTGTAACGTTCTGTGACATAATTGTTCTCCTGCTGTTTTATTAATCTCTTTCCGTTGTTGAAAAGCACTGTATGATATTATTTATGAGGCATATACCGTTTGATAAGTTGTAGGCTATTGTATCTTATCTTTAAATAAAAAGTAACAGATGATCGGTTTACTTGAACTGAGGCGCTAAAGCGACCTGTCACGTTATTTTCTAGCGGCAAAACGGTATTGTCTGAATTTCGTAATAAAATGGACAGAACCAGAGAGCTGAGAATTTTAAATGTCATTTATATCGAGTGGAGGCCTATTACAGCTGGAATATCGTAACATGCTTAAACAAACCAATGCAGAAGGCTACGTGTAGCCTATCATTCTAAATGTCTCACCTCAGCAGTCAGGCGCGCCCTGCTGACATCTTCACTAAAGTCCAGCAAATAATTCATTTATTTTAACACATTTGGTGGCATCTGCCTCAAGTTATTGTCGTTGTCTTGTCGTTTTTTCTCTCTCGACTTCTCGGTCCCCCTTTACGTTTAGAGATGTTACTCTTTTGACATGAATTTCGTTGCACATCATCACATCGCATCACTGCAGTTGTAAAGCGGCCGCTTTTCAAGTCTAGATTTGAACTTGATTCCGATTGGCCATCAGACCTGTTAGTCTCGCAGCTCGCGTCAGCTTCATGCGGCTTCATGAGAGAGACACATGCCCGGAATTGGACAATATAACAATATACTTACGATAGAATAGGCTATATTTACAATTAATAATGATTTAAAAACAAAATACATAACGCGCCGGGCCGCCGGCCCAACCAAGACCGCGGCCCACCGGGAATGTCCCGGTAGTCCCGATGGCCAGTACATGCCTGGTTGCAACCAAACATCAAAGCCTAATCTACTTTCTGCAATAACAACCATGGCCAGAACTGACCATTCCCACTGTGCTTTTCATTGGTAGAACTAATTGCATTAAATCAAGGCCAAGAGCAAAAACCTTTTAGCGCTCTGCATTGTGCCTCCATACAGCATCCATCCATTACACACATGTCCAGCCGAACCAAAACGAAACAGCAGGCGAATATAATATTTACAGGCCACGATGAACCTTTAATGGGTGCGAACAACTCTAAACGCACAGATGAGGCCTGCTGCAATATTAATGCTGTTCAGAATGAAAACACACAGCATGATACCACTCTCATTTGTTGAGAGCTATGGGAAGAGAATGACCGTTTAGAGCAAACATGGGTTTTGTGAATACCGCTGAGGAAAGCATAGGCCATAAGTAATAAGACACAAGAGACTTGTATTTTCATCATGTAGACAGACAACATGGAAATGGATCTGTCTGCAATGAAACTATTGAATATATGGCAACTGCAATGAATATATTGATGCAAGATAAATAAAGTGTATCTTTTCAATTTTACATTTGTAAACATTTGGAGTGAGCGTCACGTAAAATCTCATCAAGCTCAAACACACATAACTGTGACAACCTATACAATTCCCACTCTTCCCACATGGTGGTCTTTATGTTTTCTCTTCTGGCCTTGATGTTTTTTTTGTTGAATAACGTTTATAGACTTCCTTTTTATTGAGAGTATGTGAAAAAATTCCCATGAAACATGCATAAAGATAAACTTTTACTTTACATGAATAGTATTTGCCAAATTAATTAATCTAAATGAGAAGTTTAGTCGAGTGTGTCGAGAAAGAAATGGCAAGGATTTGATTCTTGTAAAGGCAGGAATGTCGACCTTGAATGCATTGTCGGTTGACACAAATTAATAAATGTACATTCTCACATGAAAATATAATAATATATATATATAAATATACCTCTCCTGTACTATAGCATTAACGCTTCAGGCAGCCTGAGTTCACATCTTGACTCATGTTCCTTTCCCTGGCATATTGTTGGCCCAGATACGGCCCACATCTGGGCTGTGTGGAATCCATGTGTACCAGATGTGGGCTGACAATATGTTGCTTTAGGCCGTGTGTCCACAAAAGCGTTTTTCCACGCACCTGGCGTATGTTTTCAATTGTTTTCAATGGGATCGGCGCATTTTTTAAACGCCATGAGCGTACCGAGGCGCTGAGCGTTTTTTTCACGCTGAAGCGCCGAGCGCCCACCGTTTTTTACTGTCGCTGGGAGTTGAAAAATGTTCAATTTTGGATAAAACGCAGCGCTCTCACTGTCACTTTTTACCCAGTCGTCCAATCACAGTGGAGGAGAGGCGGGACCAATAATACCACACCGACCAACTGTCACAACATTCAAACAGCTGCGGAGATTCTGTATCATAGCAACAAAACGTCTCAACGGAAAAAACGCTGCGCTGCCAAAACGCTCTCAAGCGCCCAAAGCACGGCGTCTTTAGCAGAGCGTCTGCCGTTTTCAGCTGGATAAAAACGCTTTGGTGGACACGGCCTTAGACACCAAATACAGGCTAGGGGAACTCATGTTTAGGGTTGGGTATCGAGAATCGAGTATCGATTGGAACCGGGACTAACTTTTTGTTTTTCCCGGAATCGTTCAAAAGTTAAAATTTCAATTCCTAGTTTCGATATTCACAGTCCGCCGAGTGGAAGAAGAAACCGCTGGACAACACCAACGAAGAAGCGTCTACCGGAAGTGTTGGCATAACCGCGCGAGTCGAACATGAGTAGCTTACGTCGGCGGTCCAAAGTGTGGCTTCACTTTTCTAAAAATTAACGAAATCTCGGCAAAATGCAAAATTTGTGACAAGTATTTGTGACAGAAGGAGTATTTCCTTCAGAAAGACCGTTGGTTAACAAGGTTAGCTAAACTTTTTTGACCCTGCCTCTTAAAAGAATCGAAATCGATAATCGTTAGGAACCGGAATCGAAACAAGGAATCGGAATCAGAAACCCTACTCATGTTAATGTTAAAAAACCTCAGAAAGTGAAAATTTCATGTCAGGGGACCTTTAAAGACTCTCTCCACAAGAACCAAGCTTTATATAGAAAACCGTTTTGGTCACAGTTGGATATTTCAGCAGATAACACTAATAAGGGAAAAAAAGTATTAAAGTTTGCAAGTAATTCAACTGCATTCAAGGGAAAGAAAGGACGTTTATCAACATCATGCCTTGCTGACGCCATTTGTTATTGGACCTGCACAGTTTGAATAAAATACAAGAAGGCTTCCCACCGAGTGACATATTGCCAGTGTAAGACTCTGTTTGCGGGGTCGTATGTTATGTTTGTTTTCTTGCGTTGCTAGTGTTGGCTATGGCAGTGCTGTCATTCTCATCACTAAATTACTGCGTGGTTGCAGCCTGGAGTTCATTAAAGCCACCGGGGTTGACCGGTGAATATGACGTGCCGGTAGGAAAGGTTGTAGGAAACATATTTCCCCCTCTCTCTCCAGAGTAAAAGTTAATTGACAACTGTATGATATTACATTTCCTCACAACGCCACATCAGCGAATTCCGCCTGTGTGTTCGAGTTGTGATGTGTTTGTTTGTGTCGCCACAGTGTTGGCGTGTCCCATTTTTCATTGAGTTCTAACTATCGAAAACTTCACGTCCCCTCTGAAAATTCATTTCTCTCTCTCTCTCATGCACTCACTCTCCCCTGTAATCACCCACAAGCCATCTGTTCGTCTCCGCCCCTGTAACCGCTGTGGGAATGCTGACACTGTGTGTCCCTCACGTCCTGACTGATGTGGGACACTACTGACTTCTAGTGACTTTTACTCACACAGTCCAACAGCCAAGATTGGCTATCCGGATTTGGCAGAGATGAACAGCCAGCAAACGTCCTGTTATGGATGAAGTTAGAGAGAGAGAGAGCGAGAGAGAGAAAAATCGACAGAGATGGAGAGCAAGAATGAGATATATAATGTTTAGGGACCACAGATGTGTTTGTGTTTCAAATGGCAACAACGTAACATCAGAATAAACTGAAAGCATGATGCTTATCCAGTACATACTGTATTGGCCTCCTCTTGTTTAAAGAGTATTGGCACAATAAGTCATTTGGAAAAGATAGTATTAAGAGTTCAATGCACATGAACACCACCACAAAGTCATAATTACGAGTTGGAAACTGAGCTATGAATTGGTTTCTAGTTTCCGAATTGGTGGCGTGTCAGAGAGACACATGGTGGAAACAATGGATGGAATGTCTCTAGTTGACAATAATATTCCATAAATTATTAATAACACTCCTAAGGCGCAATTGTTGTTCTTAATCTTTAGTTTAAAAACCTTGCTGTATCTTTGTGTAGTTGACGTCGTAATTATGACTTCCCAACTTTTAAATACGAACTTGAAAGCAAACTGTTTACACCGATGATATAAATGTGAGTGGTATCAGAAAAATACCAAATTTTTCACCCATTGTAAAATACAAATAGAACAATAAAATCGTAATTTAAATAAAAACGCCCACATTAGCACACAAAAAAACGTAAGCACAAAGAATATACTACGATAAACAATAGTATTACATTGTTGTCACATGACCTTTCTACATTTAAATTAGCTTGAAAGTAGTTAGAAATAAAAAATGTCAAGTATTTTCAGCTTTTAATTCACTTAAAATTGTCATATATACAAGTAGCGTGCTACATTGTTGTCGTGTGATCTTGCTAAGTTTTGAGTTAGCAAGGAAATTCGCAAAGTACTACGTTAGTTACGTAAATCTCATAAGCTACTTTATTTTGTAGCATTTTTAAGTGTCACATGATCTTGTTTTTTTTAGTTAGCGGGAAAATTCTTAAACTACAATGTTAGTTACGAAAACTTCGTAAGCTACCATGTTATTTAGCATTTTTCATTGTCACACGATATGAAAGCATTAGCGTAAGTTCTGCCAGAGAGAAATCCTTCCCACCACCATCAGGATGGTCCCTTCCCATAAGTCCCAGGGGGGCAGCTACGCCCCTGCCTTCGTTTTCAGGCAGGAAATGCAGTTTCCGTTACCCTCGGATTTCAAGTTATGGACAGGGCAAAAAACGTTATAAACTTACTTGCTAGGTTGTTAATACATTTCTGCTTTGTTACGTCATTTTGCCTCCTGAGTATTTCTGGTAGAACTTTTTTTTTTTTTTACAAATCGTAAACTAATGTTAGTTACGAAATCTCACAAGTTACTGCTATTTTGCATTTTTAATTGACACATGATCTATCTATCGTCTGGTGTCGTTTAAAGCCCTTTGAACAGTTTGCACTGAAACTGTCTTTTGGACCTTGAACCGTTTGGTGCCTAGTACATTACATGGAGAAAAATCCTGGAATGTTTTCATCAAAAACCTAAATTTCTTTTCGAATGAAGAAAGAAAGACACGGACATCTTGGATGACATGGGGGTTAGTAAATTATCAGCAAACTTTTTTTTTTTTTTTTTTAAAGTGAACTACTCCTTTAACCCTTTCACAGCATGAATGGTACAGTTCTAAATCCATCAATAAAATTGTTTTGATCAAAAGCCCACAATCTCCACAAGTGCCTGGCTGAGAATTATAATGAACTGGATTTTGTTCGTAATCAATTGCATAGTCAATCTGCACTTTAAAAATGTCTCGGCCATTGAAAGAAGGGATTAACCTCATTATTCAGGAAATGAAATTAATGAAGTAGATAAGCATAGCCTTGCACACTGAATAATTCATTCACAGGGTATTAAAGTCCTTCTGCCCTGGCCCTCATCAGAATAAACACACTGACCCCTGTAACACGTCCACTGCATAGTTGCCAAGCACTTAGTATTCTATATCGACGCCAAAGGTTAAAGGCTGTTGAACTGTGATGGATGGCTCAAGTCTAAGATTTAAAACATTTAGAAGGGTTACTAACATCTCTGGTTTATTTTCGACCAATCCCACATGTGATTGAAGGAGGATAAGTGCCGCATTTATTACAAGCAGCAATGTTGTTAACAATGAGCATCAGTTTAATTATGCATACAATATTGAATTTATCAGCACGGGTGAAGCTGCGGAGATATCTGAAGATGGAGACGGACAACTATCTGGGAAAGGACTGCAAACGGACAATCATTTCCCCTCGGAGACCTTTATCTAACGAAGATTCATCTTTCGCACTTAACAAGAACAAATAATTGACCATCTAAGCTTGAAAATGAAACAGTCGACTTGTATCTTGCTTCATTGTTTTCATTTCTTCATAAGCAGATTTCCCAGATGGCCACATCTGAAGGTCAACCCGACGGCGGTACCTCATCCTATTTGAAAATTGTGGCACAGGAAAATCCAGTAATTTAATTTAAAACAGAAGAGAATCTTTTTTTTTCCTCTCCATTTGCTTGAGGTCACCGGCTCCGCCGTCATTGTAGGTCACTTTCAGTGAGAAACGTAATATGCGCAAACTATGAAAGATCTCTATTAATATTTGACCCTTCCGATGGCCCAACGTTTGATTCAGGGGTAAAAAAGTGCGCCCTCTGAGGGAATATCTTATTGTCATTCTGCATTATGAATTTAATTCTAGATAACTTCAGCCTACTTTATCGCCGACTAAATTGAGTGTGTGGCTGCGGGCGAGTACCTTCAGATTGAAGGTACACTCAGGGGAACTTGGTTACATTAGCAAATGTCATGGAGCAACCAAGTCATTCAAAACTTTCCCTCTTTTCTCGCCATATAGTGCAAACTACTTTTTGAGTACAGTTAATGTTGAAGTGTTCGCTCTGGCCTCTGACAAGTCGATAACGACAGTCCAAGGACGCTTGTTCACCGCATTCTTGAGTAAACAAACACTGAATCTCGTCATTGTTGTTGACACTGAAAACTGATTAGTATAAAATATTAGTGGTATAGTTTTTCATGCAATTATATATATTTCTTTGTATGTAAAAGGTCAGCTCACCCTCAAGCCATCCTCCTAGGTGTATATGATTTTCTTCTTTCAGACAAACACAGTTTCAGTTATATGAAATATCTTGGCTTATAGATTTTGAAGCCCATAAAAGTGCATTCATCCATCATAAAAATAATCCATATGGCTCCAGTGGGTTAATAAAGGCCTACTGAAGCAAAGTGATGCGTTTTTGTAAGGAAATATCCATATTTATAACTTTATGAACTATAATCAATGGCTTCTGGTAACTGCTGGAAGAGTGACCTCTGACCTGATGTATGATGTATTGACGAACGCGGAAGCGGATAGAGCAAAACAAAACACTGGTCACAAATTAGAAGTCTAAAAAGAGATTTTTTTAAAGAGAAATATCAGAGGATTTCGTTCACAGACCCAATGGCCACAAAAGTGCTTTACATTTTGCCTCACATTCACTCACTCCTTCATACCCCGACTGCGGTGTCAGCCATGCAAGGTCCAGCTCATCGGGAGCAGATGGGGTTAGGTGTCTTGCTCATGGACACCACGACACCAGGAATTGAACCACCAACCTTCCGGTTTGTAGACAACCTACATGAACCACTGAACTAGACTCGCGTACGGTGAGTCACCGGAAGCCGGTGATTATAGTTTATAAATTTGTAAATATGGATATTTTTTTACAACAATGCATCACTTTGCTTCAGAAGGCCTTTATTAACCCCCTGGAGTCGTATGAATTACTTTTATGATAGACTTTTTAGGCTTCAAAATCTAACCCAGACAGCAAACTGACATTGAATCAACGAGGAAACGACGTCTCTCATGACATTGAAACAACGTTGATTTGCTCATCGAATTAACGTTGAACCAACGTCAGACGCGGCATTCTTCAAAGCTAAATGAAATCGAAAATTGGTTTGCTTTCATAACGTTGAAACAACGCGTTGATTTCAAGTTGATTTTCCGTTAGTTTTGAAAGAATGACGCGTCTGACGTTGGTTCAACGTTAATTCGATGAGCAAAACAATGTCAGATCAACGTTGTTTCGATGTCATATTTCCACGTTGATTCAATGTCAGTTTGCTATCTGGGAAGGTACCATTCACTCCAACCCGATCTCACGACCAAATCATACAAATTCGACAAATGATTAAAAAGTGGCTAATTCGTAACAACTCATACGACCTCACTCATACAAATTAGTACGATTTTGGTAAATTGTACATGTTTTACGAATTGGCCAATTCGTATGAATTCGTACGAATGACCTACCCCTTACCCCGCCCCTAAACCTACCCATCACGTGGGTTTAGACAAATCATACGAATTCGTACGAGTGAGGTCGTACTATTTAGTACGAATTAGACACTCCCATTATAAAGCTTGGAAGAGCCAGGATAATTTTTTTTTATACAACTACAATTGTGTTTGGCTGAAAGAAGAAAGTCACATACACCAAGGATCGCTTGAATAAATGATGGGATCATTTTTCAGCTTTGGGTGAACTAACCCTAACACCATTATTACTATAAAGATAACTACAGTAGCATCCACACCAACTGATATTTACGTTCTGTTTATTATAAGCGTGCTTCAGTTATGTTTCGTTTAAATGCTTAAGCTCTTTAAGGTCAGGTGGATTGGCTTTTATCATTCATGTCTAAGCTACATAAATGCATATGTAGTGTTACTGTACTGACTATATTTTGGGTTTGCGATCTTGTCAAGATGACCAAGTGAGTTCAGTCGGCCAAAAGTTTTCGATAACTTTCTTGACCTTGATCCGACCAGACTCTGAATCATTAACAATGTAAATGAATATCCGACACAACGACCCAGGTACACAGCACCAGCAATAATCAAAATGCCATTAACGCTCGAACTCATTCGCCTAATGACCCATCCCTGATTACGCCGTTAAAAAGTCACAGAGTGTAAATTCATGCAAAACACACCCATAAACAATTGAAGCATAAGCACGTGCCTCCATGACAAACCTATTCAATTGGTTGGTTATTATGTGTGTAATTCTGACAGATTGACTTGTGGGAATAGGTTGGGCTCCATATTTTAGTGCCTGAGCTTGAGGACGTTGGTAAACACTTAAGCGACTGGACTTTCTAGTCGATAAGCCATTTTATTTTACATTTACCGGCTCACATTAAATAAATATTACCTGGTAAATCCAAACCAGCAGCTGGCAGGCTCTAAAAATAAAATGACCCATCCTTGACTCGGAGAGGAAAAGGCTCCATGGATTGGCGTCGGGTGAGCATGACTGGGGGGTCTGCCGAGCCGCTGGTGGGAGCGGGCATTATAATCCACATGTCATGTTCGGGACGCGTGAGGCCTTTATCTCCTCGCTGCAGATACACGCAGGCCGCCGCCGTCATCTCTGAAAAATGCACAGCACAAGGACGGAGGTATGTGCTAACCCTAAGCCACGGGATAAGAACTTGGCAATCGGCGTGTTTGCAAAAACAATATCCATTCAATTAGAAAGTTAACACTGCTAACACGCTGCTTAGCAAGCGGCGCTAATTGCACATTCGTGCTATATAACAGGGTGCTTATCATCTTAGAAGGTGATGTTTGGTGTGACAGTCATGCATGTGCCAGTGAGTTTAAATAGGCCTATAGATATTCTCAGCTCATATTTTCTAGGCTCGGCGATTGTTAGCATAACTTGCAGGCTAGCATACTACTGTATTTTCCAGAAGATAAGTTGAACCTGACTGTAATTCACATTGTTGAGAGAAGTGTATAAGTAACATTTTATTACTACATCCAGAAGTAATGTAAAATAATTGTAAATATGAGAAAATGCTTACAAACATTATAAACACTTTAAACATGTAGCCTATGGTTTTTGAATAGCAGTTTATAGTAATCACGTCACCCAACCTTAAAAAAGACCTAAAAACACCATAAAATAACCAATAAAGATTATATTCAGTCTACTGAAGTCATATGATAATTTGTATTTGTACAAAAAAAGCTAAACGTAAAAAGTGACTTTTTTTCTTCTCAATTCTGACTGTATATTTTGATCTGACTTTTTTTCTCTCTGAATTGCTAGATGCAAAAAAAATAAATAAATAAATTAAAAAATTTCGAGAAATAATTGCGGAATTCACAAAAAAATTTGTCTGAATTGTTATATATGAAAAGTTACAACTTACATTTTTGTTTCTGTGGCGCAAACAATCTTCCATAAAAAGCACTAATTTACAATAAAATAACTAAGCAAAAGTCCTCCAACATACAAAAAGCATATATATATATATATATATATATATACAAAAAAAAAAAAAAAAAAAAAAGCAAAACATACAGTGGGGGGTAAGTACAATTTGTCAAAAACTGCATACAGTTCCACATCTTCACTAAAAAGACATTTCCTCTACAATAGTATTCCCAGTATATTTCATGCCCACATATTTTTCTTTTTTCTGTGAATGATGAAACAGTGCTGACTTTCACATCTATTATGCACCTCATCTTATGGTCCACACCGCACAGCTGGAAACCTCCCGCACAATGTCACAGCGGAACCATAATTGGACGTTTCTATACACCACCAAGCAGAAATCGGACCCGCTCTTTGCATGCCTCCCACTAAATTGAAGGCAAATCCAGAAGCGCAGACATCAATCAGTTCTATTGAGTGGGCCACCCTGCTGTCGAGAACGCAGCCATGTCAGATAGAGACGCTGTGGTCCCGTAGGGTCCCGCTCAAATCTACAGAGCTTTGCTCATTGAGAGTAGAATGACACTGAGTGACATCTTCATTTGAATCTGAGAATACCCTGATGGAAATGCTCAAGGTTTTCCCTCATATTTATTGTGATCTGTATCTTACTCGTTTCCTTTAATCTGTTAGTGTCAAAAACAGGCAATAATTGCAACAAATTTGTTTGATTTTTGCTCTCTGTAAAATAGGCGTTTATTGAAACCCTTTTGTGCCTCAGAGAAAAATGTAAATTAAGAGATTAAAAAAGATGGTCATTTTGCGAGTCAAAATTATGAGAGAGCAATTACAACAAATTGTCACAATTATTGGAAGATTTCTAAATTAAGATATAAAGATGCAAAAGTCATATAGTCTAAATTGATAGAAAGTTGCATCAGTGAAAAACAGTCACAACTATAGAAAAAGTCTTAATTGTGCCAAAGTTCCAAATTTTGAGAGACAAATGTGCAGTTATGAGATATGAAGTCGCAATTGTGCTGAAGTCGAGAATTGTGAGAAACAAATTTGCAATTGTGAGAAACAACATAGCAATTATTAGATCGCAATTAAGTCGCAATTATGCGAAAGTTTCCAATTTTGAGAGACAAATTTACAATTATGAGATATGAAGTCGCAATTATGCGAAGTTCCAAATTTTGAGAGACAAATTTGCAATTATGTGATATGAAGTCGTAATTATGTGAAAGTTCCAAATTTTGAGAGACAAATTTACAATTATGAGATATGAAGTCGCAATTGTGCGGAAGTCGAGAATTGTGAGAAACAAATTTGCAATTGTGAGAAACAACATAGCAATTATTAGATAGCAATTAAGTCGCAATTATGCGAAAGTTTCCAATTTTGAGAGACAAATTTACAATTATGAGATATGAAGTCGCAATTATGCGAAGTTCCAAATTTTGAGAGACAAATTTGCAATTATGAGATATGAAGTCGCAATTGTGCGGAAGTCGAGAATTGTGAGAAACAAATTTGCAATTGTGAGAAACAACATAGCAATTATTAGATCGCAATTAAGTCGCAATTATGCGAAAGTTTCCAATTTTGAGAGACAAATTTACAATTATGAGATATGAAGTCGCAATTATGCGAAGTTCCAAATTTTGAGAGACAAATTTACAATTATGAGATATGAAGTCGCAATTATGCGAAGTTCAAAATTTCGAGAGACAAATGTGCAGTTATGAGATATGAAGTCGCAATTGTGCGGAAGTCGAGAATTGTGAGAAACAAATTTGCAATTGTGAGAAACAACATAGCAATTATTAGATAGCAATTAAGTCGCAATTATGCGAAAGTTTCCAATTTTGAGAGACAAATTTACAATTATGAGATATGAAGTCGCAATTATGCGAAGTTCCAAATTTTGAGAGACAAATTTGCAATTATGAGATATGATGTCGCAATTATGCAAAAGTTCCAAATTTGAGAGACAAATTTGCAATTATGAGATATGAAGTCACAATTGTGCGGAAGTCGAGAATTGTGAGAAACAAATTTTCAATTGTGAGAAACAACATACCAATTATGTGATAGGTCGCAATTATGCAAAAGTTCCAAAATTTTGAAAGGCAAATTTGCAATTAAGAGCTATGAAGTTGCAATTATGCAAAAGTTCCAAATTTGAGAGACAAATTTGCAATTATGAGATATGAAGTCGCAATTATGCCAAAGTTCCAAATTTTGAGAGACAAAGACGCAATTGTGAGAAACAAAGTCGCAATTGGCTTTTGATTTTTTTTCCGAGGTTGACATTAGGTGTGATTATTCATGTTGGTGCAACTGTTTGTCTTTCAGTTAATTAACAACATGACATTATTAATGGTTCTATTGTATTTTCATGTCACTGATCACAAACATTATTTGTCTAAATGTCACGATTAGTGACTTGCTCTCATTGCCGGAAACCCAGGATCTGAAATCTATAAATCTCTTGTGTGGCTGACCGTGAAGGCTAAAGCAGGTATCCACTGGGACGGAAGATGGATAATCTGAACGTCGACCAATTCATCCTTCCCACAAACCCACTATCTTTGCCTCTAGGGGCTAAATTTGCATTAAGTAACCAGATGTTTGTCCTCTGCCATGATCTACATATACGAGACCTGTGTTTACATGACTACTATGTGTGTGATTGGGCATGTAGGCTATTCATCAAACTTGAAGGGGACGAAATGGCTAAGAAACCCTGCCACCACGTCAAAAACAATAACATAACCCCCAGTCCTATCTGAGAACTTCTTCAAAGAACGTGTTCAAAGCGTTCTGGGTACCCTGGGAAAAGGTTTAGTACCAACAACCAATTTAAGTTAGCTTGTTTGCCCCCAAACTAATACAGCCGTCAACATGAAACAAAAGAGACCAAACAAACCATAAAAAAATATCTCAAACACAAACATCAGATTATGATTTTACAAACTTGAGTGCCAGGCTTTGAAATGCAAACAGATCCCTGTGGTGTGTTTGGGTCTATTTAAGTCTGTTAAACGTCTGTTTGCGTTATGAGGTTCTTTGGTATCACGTTAAAGACTTGATGTGTTTTGATTTTCCTTTGATAGAGCCAAAAAAAACTTCAGTCAACGCAAAAACAAACAGCATGTTTCAATGACTTCAGACAGCAGCAAAGTCTTCAGATAGTGAATAAACATGTCAAAACGTAAGCCTAAAGAGAGTTACGCCGTTGAGAGTTAGCAACATGCTGCTTTTAAAGTGTTTATTATATTTGTGTACTTCGATAAAATCCATTAACAGGCCACATCACCGCTTGCAAACGCCAAATTCAGTAAACGTCCTGATTTTTACTCTGATATTCACAATGTCTCGCTAGCAATGCCTTGCATACGCCTTTGATGTCATGCATTCGCCAGATGCCTTGATATCCATCTCCGGCCGTATCAGATCTTCAAAGTGGTGGTTTTCTATGGATATTTGTATTGTCCTTGCCCCTTGGTTGAACATATACTTGCCAAGGGCACTGCATTTTTAATCTCGTATTTTTTTTAATTAATAAGGCACGTCAAACTTCGCTGCACAGACACGTCTTTAAATGGAGGTCTCGCTGTAAACATATCTGGGGGTCTATAATGAAGGTTGTATTGGGAGCTAGCGAACAGTATAAGAAATTATTTTCTGATAAAGGCGGCATCGGTTCTCAATTATGAACTATCGTGCAGTGCGAAACCTTGCACCTCTACCAACCAATTAGTTTGACTTGCCAAATCATTTATATGTAAATTGCAACTTTAGCAATGGAACTCACTCTCTCGCCAACAAAGTACAAACAGACAGCCGAATACATTTATTTACAGATGGCAGAGTTGGTTTATAAATCTGCCTCTGGTCTATTCATCCACCAAAGTAGCTGTAATTATCGAGCCCTTCTTTGAAACCCCTCTTCATCTCCTGAGTTTCAAAGGAGCCCATCTGACAGGCCATGAAATCATAATTTTATCAAAAGAAAACAAATGTTTGAATGAATATTGCAAAATGAGAACAATGACTAATGAATTCTAATGAGGGGAACATTATGAAGCTTCCATCCGGTGAAGGAGATAGCAGCGCTGGGAATGATGTCACTCCTGCCAGCCTGACAAACACAGGATATTGTTGTGAGAAGCTTTATTTCATACCTTATTTATTACTTGCTCATATTGTGGACATTTTCTATCAAACTTGACTTGACTGTTCGCACTGAAATAAACGTGGGACACCCCAAATTGTGTGGCTATTTCACAAGGAGAAACATCAAATGTGCACTTCTGTGTGCTGAAACGTCAAAAAAAGTGGCACCAGCGTATATGGACGGGGGCTTGGAAGATGTGGGCTTTATGGTTGATCTATTTTACAACAGTCTGCTAATTGTTGCTAGCTATATATACAGGGTTGCCTGACTTCGTCATACTCATTTTCTAGTGATAATATGAGTCTGAATCTGCTCTGTAGGGCTTTGATTATGAGGTGTGTCGTAACCGAACTAGGAAAAACAAACAAACTCTGCACTCAAATGGATAGTCGGTAAACCTACAACCAATCAGAGCAACGCAGTAACTCAACAACTTTGCATAGCGCAGTTTTCAACTACAGAACTTACTTATTTTAGAAGTAAAATAACGAGTGTTGCTTCTTTTACTTACTCCTCCATGAGTGCCACCAAAGGAGAAACACAACGACCACAGGATTTTCTTAGCGACCGTCAGAGCCAGCTGATAAGTTACACTTTTGCCGAATCAAGTAGGAAGGACGGCAAAGATATCTTTCCGATCGACAAATGCCTTGATTGCAGTTCTCTGTTCTCTGTCAACAGACGCGACAGCGGAATCTATACATATCAATTCTCCTAAGACTGGCATTATTTTGTGTGTATTTGACTGTTTAAGCTCAATAAGCAGCGAAAAAGAACTCAATTTAGTATGGAGAGGCGGCTTTATGCGCGCACACGTTGGGTGTGAGGACAACATCTGCGAGAATGAGTAAAATTATGGGCAATACGTGCAATCCCATGCCGAAATTCAAGCCAGGTCACATCAACAATATTGATCTGGAGCAAATGAAACGAGTGAGTGAGGGGAGGCGGGTTTGTGTAGGACTCGCTGTAGGAGAAATCATAAGAGGGAGAGAAAGCATAGTATCGTGTGTGTCTATTCTGCGGGAAATTAATAATCTTTTCAGATATTTCAGTATCGGTATGTATCGAAAAATCGATATTTTTGACGACACTACTATTGGTCCGAATTCGGACGAAAATCACAGTGTATGCCTGACTAAAGCCCCGTTCACGCTACACGCGTCCAAGTGACACGATACCATTCATTTTCAATGGTGAGCGGGTGACTTCCGGCGACACGCGCAGTCGCGACCGTTGGCGAACGGAGGGGCCTGTCCAGCGACGCGACAATGTTGAGAAATTTTTAACTTTATGCAAATGAAGAGCGATTTTCACGAGCGACAACCAATAGGAGTGAAGTCAGTGAAGTCATTTGTTGTCTAACATAGAGTAACATCCGTGAATGTCACTCACAAACATTACTAGGCAACCAGTAGTGGGGAACGCCCTCCAGCGCAGCCACTGGCCACCTGCAGCGACAAAGTCGCGTGTAGTGTGAACGGGGCTTTACACGAGTCTCAGTTGGTTCTGATTATGTTTCCTTTCCTAAATAATACAAAAACTGCATTAGATATTATGAATTTATGTGTCTTGTTTTTAAAGGAACACTCCGACTTTTTGGGACTTTAGCCTATTCACCTTACCCCCCAGAGTTAGATAAGTCCATACATACCTTTTTCATCTCTGTGCGTGCTATAAGTCTGTTTGACGCACCCACCGCTAGCCTAGCTTAGCACAAAGACTCGATGTGACTGGTTGCAGCTTTCATACTGATCCAAATGAGTGGCAAAATAACGCAAACGTTTTCCTATTTACATGTTGTGGTTTGTATAGTCACATAATGTACAAATAACAAAGTCAAATGAGACACAGACATCTTTTAACCGTATAAAACCTGGGAACTATTCTCTGAAGGCGAAGCACTGCTACTTTGACGGCGTAATAACCGCATCACCGGAGACACGCCGTGATGAGGAGCGGAGAGTTCGCTCGGTGTTTGGGTAATAGAGTCAGCAATTTATAAATAGTAAAAGCGTAGTTTAGAGTCATGGGTTTTCGCTCTATTGTAAATAGCTGCGACTGTAAACAGGGGAGGTAACCATGTTTCACAGAATTCCAACTAAAAACGCTGACTGGATGAAGAAATGGCTAACTTACTCTGGATATTTATCCAAACACACCTAAGATTATCAAGGGACATTATGTTTGCTCGGTACATTTCAATGAGGACGACTATTTTGAAAAAATGGAATTTGCCACACGGACCATAATGTGCTGAAGGATACGGCCATCCCATCGATAGCACAGACAGGACAAGTGGATCACCTGCGGCTGAGGTAAGTGTTCCGTTATGTTTTTAGATGACCTACTGTAACAGTGCCTTTAGCCAGATCTAATGTAACGTTAGTGACACTATTATATGATTAGGGTATGAATATGTTTTTTATCTTGATGCGGTGCAGACGCGCTTGGGAAAAACCAAGGTTTCCAAAACCACGGAAATAACGAACTTGAGCGTGCAAAAGGGTACGATAGGCTGTGAGTTTATTGTGCAAAAACAATTTGTGCTATTACTTTCCCCTTATTCTATCCTATAGTAATGCAAAACTGTATATTATGTAGGCAAATGTATTTACTGTTGAATACATTTGGTTCAGCTAATAAATTGCATTTAAAACATATTGATTCCTGTAATAATAATTATTTATTCATGTGATATTTATAAATCTGGGTGCGTTTTTGGTTGGAAATCAATGAAACATGGTACTGTATTACCTGGTCTCCCCTGTTTATTGTCACAGCTCATACAATAAAGCAAACACCCATGATAAACTTTGCTTTTCTATCTAACGTTAGTAATTGCTGACTCTTTATTCCAACGCTGAGCGAAGCGAACTCTCTGCTCCTCGTCACGGTGCGTCTCAGGTGATGGTTATCACTCTGCCCAAGTAGCAGTGCTTCCCCTTCAGAAAATATAGTATTTATACGGTCAAAAGATGTCTGTGTCTCATATGGCCTTGATATTTGCACACTCTGTGACTATACAAACCACAACATGTAAATAGGAAAACGTTTGCGTTATTTTGTCACTCATTTGGATTAGTATAAAAGCTGCAACCATTCACATCCAGTCTTTGTGCTAAGCTAGGCTAGCGGTGGGTGCGTCAAACAGACTTATAGCACGCACGGAGATGAAAAAGGTATGTATGGACTTATCTAACTCTGGGGGGTAAGGTGAATAGGCTAAAGTCCCAAAAAGTCGGAGTGTTCCTTTAAGCATGCTGTAGAAACTTACTGAATTTTATTATAGAAACTTAAAAAAAAAAATCAAAATTATGTATTTTAGGCCAATCGCCTGAGAAAATATAGATAATAAATAATATAGTAAAAATATAAACAATACATTGAAATATACATGCTCCCTGAAAGCTCTTAATTTTTAAATCTTGAATTATATACTGTGCCATTAATTGGCTTTATGCATAGCTGCACTACTTCCTGAACTTAAGCCAGCTCCTTGTTTCCTGTCTGCCATTATTGGCCAAACTTGATTAATTCAGGTGTGTCTGATTATTGTTGCCATGACTACTGAGGTCAGGCACACCTGGATTAATCAATTTGTCAATAGGAGCTGGCTTAAGTTCAGGAAGTAGTGCAGCTGTGCATAAAGCCAATTTAGTCTATAATGAGAAATATTTGAGTTTGTATTAAACTTTAGACTTCTGATTGCAGACAAAGTGAGACACCTCTTCTGAGTTCACTGCAGTCTTTTTTTCTCAGGAAAAAAAACCCTCTTTTAATCTCATTGCCGTCAAGGGAAAACAAATGAGACATTAGAGAGATCTTATTTGTGATTTTTCTTTCCTATGGGTATATCTCGCGATTGAAATATTTTGTTGAATTTGCAGTTCGGTGCCAGATCAATACAAGCATCGAAAAATGAAAGCAGAAATACGATAAAGATTGAACGGGAGTGTTTAACTTTCACATAATGGTGATTAACAACACCATCACATACAGATCAAATACATCCACTATCTTCTCGCCCACAAAAACACCTCAGGGACAAACACGATTTCTCCAGAAATACTGACAAATTTCCCCACAGTTTTGTTCAATATACAAAGACCATAGCCTGTAAAAGGTCATGGATCACATGACTTTTCAGCTGCTAATCTCGAATGATAGTATGATATTTTAATTGCTATTTGACAGATGATAGCTGGGTAAGTAGGCTTTGATATGGAAATATTGAAGAGGAGTTGTCTGCGGAGCTCAGGGTTTCCTTGGTAACTTCAAAGGCCCGTCCTTGAATGAAGAATCACCCTGTAAAGTGCAAGTGGTGGCGTGGAGCTTCTGAAAAAGAGGACAACATGAGAGGACAGGAAAATTAGGTCATATTTATGTTTGTGAATGTTAGGGATAGAAATCACAAGATGGAGAGATTCTTACTCCATTTCTTTGAGCTTTCCAGTTTCCATTAAAGTTTTCTTAAAGGGTAAGTTCACCAAAAAATAAAAAATAAATCTGTCATTTATTACTCACCCTCACCCTCTAAAACTTTGGTTCATCTTCAGAACACGAATGAAGATCTTTCTGTCCCTCCATTGACAGCGACACAACTACCACTTTGACGCTTCAAAAAGAGAATCGTAAAACTAATCCAAATGAATTGAGCCTACATTTTTGGAATAGACACAGTTGCTTTATATTTAGGCCTTTATTCACATATACACATACATTAACTCACACATCAGTTGAGGTAAACGGAAGCTCAAGCACATTCAGCGACAACCAATGAGGTTCATTCTTGTGTTACTCAGCACGTTTGAGCTTCTGAAAAAACCAATGAGGTTCATTCTTGTGTTACGCAACACGTTTGAGCTTCTGCAAGAACCAGTGAGGTTCATTCTTGTGTTACGCAACACGTTTGAGCTTCTGAAAGGTTTGAGCTTCTGAAAGAACCAATGAGGTTCATTCTTGTGTTAGGCAACGAGTTTGAGCTTCTGAAAGAACCAATGAGGTTCATTCTTGTGTTACGCAACACGTTTGAGCTTCAGCAAGAACCAATGAGGTTCATTCTTATGTTACGCAACACGTTTGAGCTTCAGCAAGAACCAATGAGGTTCATTCTTATGTTACGCAAGACGTTTGAGCTTCTGCAAGAACTAAAGAGGTTCATTATTGTGTTACGCAACACGTTTGAGCTTCTGAAAGAACCAATAAAGTTCATTCTTGTGTTACGCAACACGTTTGAGCTTCTGAAAGAACCAATGAGTTTCATTCTTGTGTTACGCAACACGTTTGAGCTTCTGAAAGAACCAATGAGGTTCATTCTTGTGTTACGCAACACGTTTGAGCTTCTGAAAGAACCAATGAGGTTCAATCTTGTGTTACGCAACACGTTTGAGCTTCTGAAAGAACCAATGAGGTTCATTCTTGTGTTACGCAACACGTTTGAGCTTCTGAAAGAACCAATGAGGTTCAATCTTGTGTTACGCAACACGTTTGAGCTTCTGAAAGAACCAATGAGGTTCATTCTTGTGTTACGCAACACGTTTGAGCTTCTGAAAGAACCAATGAAGTTCATTCTTGTGTTACGCAACACGTTTGAGCTTCTGAAAGAACCAATGAAGTTCATTCTTGTGTTACGCAACACGTTTGAGCTTCTGAAAGAACCAATGAGGTTCATTCTTGTGTTATGCGGCACGTTTGAGTTTCTGCAAGAACCAATGAGTTTCATTCTTGTGTTACGCAACACGTTTGAGCTTCTGAAAGAACCAATGAGGTTCATTCTTGTGTTATGCAACACGTTTGAGTTTCTGCAAGAACCAATGAGTTTCATTCTTGTGTTATGCAACACGTTTGAGCTTCTGAAAGAACCAATGAGGTTCAATCTTGTGTTACGCAACACGTTTGAGCTTCTGAAAGAACCAATGAGGTTCATTCTTGTGTTACGCAACACGTTTGAGCTTCTGAAAGAACCAATGAAGTTCATTCTTGTGTTACGCAACACGTTTGAGCTTCTGAAAGAACCAATGAGGTTCATTCTTGTGTTACGCAACACGTTTGAGCTTCTGAAAGAACCAATGAGGTTCATTCTTGTGTTACGCAACACGTTTGAGCTTCTGAAAGAACCAATGAGGTTCATTCTTGTGTTACGCAACACGTTTGAGCTTCTGAAAGAACCAATGAGGTTCATTCTTGTGTTACGCAACACGTTTGAGCTTCTGAAAGAACCAATGAGGTTCATTCTTGTGTTACGCAGAGTTGTCTGCGTAAAAAAAGTTCATTGTTAAAAGTCTTTGTTATATTTAGTGAAGTTTCCTTAAATACATTATTGCTGAGGTTGTTTTTTGTATGTGTGTGTGCTATTTTTGTGGATTTGAACAAATAAAGTTAATGTTTTAGAGCGCTTTGGAATATTATAATTCATCATAAACAACATAAATGATGCTAAATTCAGCCTTGAGCAAAACTATAAACCAATAGTATAAAGAAAAATCTAATAAAATCTAATATATGCCAACATACCTGTGAGGTTCCATTAATGGGAATGTAATTTTGGTGTAAATAACATAAGTGGGTTGTCTTCTTCATTGAGTTTTACCCAGCCTTCCTACATTTAACTTTATCCAACCCGACATTGCTCTCAATTTCTTTTCCTCCCTGCTTCCCTTTCTGCCAGTGTACATTCAAAAAAAAAAAAAAAAAAAAAAAGAAAAGGAAAAAAAAATGAGATACTGCATGGCTCCACTTTTAAATTTGACAGTCTGTTGCCTTCAGTCCCGTCGGTGATGTAATGCAGGGTCTGTTCAGTTAAGGATTTATAGGGAAGAATGTCTATTTTTACATTTTCTGAAAAAAATTTGAATGTTACAAAACTCACCACCACACTGCAGGAGTGATTTCCAGGGCATTGTTTTTAGAGGTTTCAAGGTACTTACTGGTCAGCTGAGTCTGGTCAAGTCTCCATGATATTCTGTTCACTAAATAAAGCTAGAGACCCTCCTGCCATGCTGAAATTGATCTTAATCCAGCCTAAGATGGCTCAAGCTGCTCTTCCAGCTGAGAACTACTCAAAAAACACAGTAAAATAAGCAAGACCGACCAGCACAAGTCCCCAAAAAAACTCTAAAACCGTTAAGCAAGACCAGCTGAGAAATAAACCAACTACGCTGACAAGTGCCCAAAACCCCTCTGAAACCAACAAACTACAAGCCTCAGCCGTAGACAAAAGGCCCACAACCTCTCTAAACAATCACAGATAACAAATGGCCAAGACTATTGAAACCAGCCCGACAAAAATTGAAAGTCTACACCAGCCAGCTGACAAATGCCCAAAACTCCTCTAAAACATAATTGCTGACAAGTGCTAAAACCCCTCTAAAATAACCAAGCTAGACCAGCTTGATCAGCTGACAAGTGTCCAAAACACTTCTGAAACCAGCAAACTAGACCAACCTGAGTACCTGACAAATGCCCAAAACCCACCTAAAACTACTATAGCTGTCAAATGCCCCCAAATCCAACTAAAACCAGCAAACTAGACCATGCTAGGCTGCTCACAAGTATTAAAAGCCTCTCTAAAATAACAAACCAAACCAGCCTGACCAGCTAAAAAGTGCTACAACCAGCAAACCATACAGCTAGAACATCAGTAGCAAACATTCTTAGGTTGTTTTAACTTGAAGTATGTGCAACATTAATAGTGATTGTCATTTGAATGTCAAGTAACTTTACCATCTTACAATGATTCCAGCGAATGGAAGAGGAAATATAAAACCATTCAGAAGCAGATGATGCATTTGTGGCAGCTTGCCAAATGCGGCAGACCACCATAGGCATCTGTGCCCGCTTGAATGGTGAAATCACATTAAATAAGTCGCTTTTTACCCACGTCGCTCCATCTCAGGTGAGATGTCTGATCTTATGAGCACATGTTCCAAAGCGGATTTAACTGACACATGCCTGGTTAGGTAGCTCCGATAAAGCTCTGCCCACAGGTATGTGTCTCTTTTCATTGTGTAGGCAGGCCGAAATCTCCTCGGAGGCATCCGCGAGTGGAAAGCGCCCGCACAGGCTGCCATATCACATGATTTTTTTTTTTTTTTCACTTTAAAGCTGCAGCCATGTGACTGATCCTCTCCCCACATCTTGGACGGAATGACTCTGGCTGATTATTTCTTGCTGGGTTTTTTTTCGTCTTCATGTGATTCCTCTCCAAGGAACGACAAGAGAGGGCCATCGCATCACAACTGAGAAGTCCATGCTGTTTGGCAGAGAGGATTAATCCAGGGCTTACTCTTAGCTCCCGCTCTGTTTATCCATGGTGGAGAATTTGCTATTCATGAAAAAAGCGCAGTATTTCCATGGTTGGCTGAGGCTCCGGGCATCGGTGTGCGCATCTTCCCTGGATGTAAAAAAAAAAAGAAGAAGAAAAAATGAATTGATTCAGAATCAAGTAAACAGCTCCAAATGTCAACACAGTTACTGCAATTGGCATTAGGTTCATTACAGAAGTTGCTCATTCTAGATTGGAATTGTCATGCTTATCGAGACAAATTAAATGCTGCGGCCTGACTGCTTACATGTGGCCTAGAAATGGCTATTTTTGCTCACTTGTTTGGATTCAACCAAGTTGCTTTTTTCGACTTGGAATGGAAAACAAAATGAATCCCTTTTTTACACAAGGTATGGTATGGTTATTAAAGGGGTGGTATGGCGGAAATAGTAGAACCTGAATGTTCCTGGATCAACATATTTTTTGATCCTGGAACAATATTCCATTCAGCCAATCAGATTTGAAGGACAAGTTTACAGTTTATGTCAAGGTTAGGCTTACAACCAAGGTTAGGTTTCACAACCCCCCCAGAGTTAAAAAGTTGGGTTTTACCGTTTTCGAATGTATTCAGCCGATTTTTTGATATTAAAAGAATATCAGTAACCAGACCGTTTCTGGTCTCATTGACATCCATAGTATATTTTTTCCTACACTTGTAAAAATATATTTTCAAGATTTGTTATCACAACATATTTTCTTTTGTCAAATCAACTTTATAATAATTTATTTAGTTGAGATAACTTATTATTTTAAGTTTCTGATGATTAAATGAATCTCCTTTATTGTATTAACTCACTTTTTCCAGTTCAATCAACTTAAAATTTTAAGGCAACCCAGGTTACTTACTTTTTTAAGTTAAACCAACAATATTTTTTTAGTGTAGTAATCACAACATTTTTTCTTTTGTCAAATCAACTTAAATAATTTATTTAGTTCAGATAACATATCATTTTGAGTTTCTGATGATTAAATCATTCTCCTTCATTGTATTAACTCACTTTTTCCAGTTCAATGAACTTAAAATTTTAAGGCAACCAGGTTACTTACTTTTTTAAGTTAAACCATCAATATTTTTTACAGTGTACTATTGAAGTCAATGAGACCAGAAACTGTCTGGTTATTGATATTCTTCTAAACATCACAAAATCGGCTGAACTGATTTGAAAACGGTAAAACTAGGGGAGTGGTAAAATGAGCCTATTTCCCAAAAAAAAGTGGAGTATCCCTTTAAGGGTGGGGTCAGGTTTATGGTTAAGATTATTGCTTGTATTATCGCCCAGTTGTAATCTGCTAAATACGACTATAAAACTAATGGTTAATACTTTCATATACTATCTACCTTATTGGGTTCACTTCATTTGGATGGTCCCTTTAACACATTCTGTTGATTATAAGTAACGTTGCACCTACATGTCTACAAACTCTCATTAGAGTGTTAGCAGAGTATTAGTAGACTGGTAGGGTTAGAATAAGTTGACGTAGTTACTTATAGTCAGAAGAATGTCTGTTGGGGAGCATCACATTAAAGAGTTAGCAGTCTACTAATACTCTAATGAGAGTTAGTTGACATGTAGTTGCAAAGTTACTTATTATAGTCAACAGAATGTTCAAAAGGGACCATCAAAATAAAATATTACCAATTTATTTTCTTGAATAGTTCATATCAAATAATGTATCTGACAGGACCGTTAAACAGAGCATAAACTAATGATGATGGGGAGCTTCGTGAAAAATAAATGTCCTCTGCAACGTCAAAACAAAAGTCACAACAACAAGCCACTTATGTCACTTCAGCGTTCCCACTGGCGGAACATTTAGTTCTCGGGGAACAACCTTCGGGGGCAAGTTACTACCCAGATCGAAAGCACTTATTGTAGACTATGCCAATTTCCTTGCTCAAGTTTTACTTCTAAAACATTCTAGAAACTAAAAGAGCATGCAAGAATTCTATTCTAATCTTACCACAAAGTTTGTCCTTATATGACTTAATATAATATAAACCACATCAAATATAGCCCTAGAGAGTGACCAATTTCCTGAGGCGGTTCTTTTCGTTTTACCTCTCCAATCCGAAGCACTCTGAGCTGTCTGAGTCACCTTTACATCTCATCTGCAGCGGTTCTCCGGGGCCACAACCGTTTTCCTCTTGGGTTCAGCCTGGTCCTACCTCCTCTCCGACCTTCACAGGCCTCCCAGGCCTCAACGTCATCTCCAACATTAGCTGGAGAAAAATTAGTCCCCCCTCCTCTGGAGTCAGCTCATTTTTCTTGTGCTGTCAGAGCGTATGCGGGCGTGTTGTCTCGGCCGGGTGTATACCTAAAGTACATTCGGGCTTTATTTAATCTTAATAAGCTTATATCAGCTAGGCCTGGGTCGTATAAACCCAGACACCGTTTTTGGCAGGGTGACTGCGTTTCTTTTGCACTCTGATCTTCTGCATGCAGTTCTCAGAAACGGAGGTTTCAGGGCTCAATAATAAGTTTGACTTGACTTAAAAAATAAAAAAAGAAGATACTGACACATATATAAATACTTTTTAACAAACTTTGTGTTTTTGGACCAGTGACAAATGTTGGCATGCAGGTTACATAAAAAGTACAACTAGGCCTGCAGATCTCTTATAGTTGAGCCCTGTTCTTAGTTTTTAGTTTCTTTTATGTTGTTATCTGTTGTCTCCACTCTTGTTGGCTTAGTTGTCTCCTTTTTTTTGTCCTGATTGTACTGATAATAGCTCACCAGTGTCAAGAACACTTCGTTCCCTGCCTTGGATCACGGGTATATCCAGGCTGCCGTTGAGCTCTTGAACTGATAACGTCATGTACAATATTCTGGCTGGTTCTTTATATCCCCGTCACTTTCACTCCAGCTAAAATATGCTAATATGAACTCTGCAATCTTGATGTTCTTCTTTGACAGGTACACAAGATGATTGTTCTCATTCATGCTGATTTTTCCCCTATTTCACAGCTTAAGAACGAAAATGCTACGCTTAACTGTGTCAAGGAACATATATACAACCATGATTCTTTTAAAGTCTAAACTCTAAGTTTTGAGGCTATATTTGCTAGTGTATTCTTAAAGATTCACATACAAATACATATTAAAGGGTTAGTTCATCCTAAAATGAAAATTTCCCATGAAATTATACTAAAATGATACTCCCACCTCATATGACTTCAACCCGATTGAATGAATATGTGTCTCTATAGCACACATTGTATTTATTTATTTATTAAAATGTATATGCGAAAAATGTTTTTACATGCATATGACACACTGTAAACCCCTTAAGTAGGATTAGTGATGTGGGGTACGTGCAAATTATATGCTTGGGTAGGATTAGTGGTGTGGGGTACGTGCGTATTACACCATATGCACGTAAAAACTCATTTTTGCACGATAAATACAAATGCCTGCTGTGGATACGCATCTCATGAGATCAGGCTGATTATAAGTTTTACAAATGGATTCAAAGTTTCTTGGCGAAGGCAAAAAAAGTGAATCTACTGCTGCAATAAACTTAAAATGATGACTAAACAAACATTCACTTTAATCCAAACGCGAATTGCAATATACCACTGCACCTGGCTAATGCATTTCCAATCAGAGCCCACACATCAACTCCTCCTTTGTTCATATTGAGTTAATTTTACTGGTCATTTATCAACCGAAGTCCTGAAAGAGTCCTACATTCCTATTCTCATTCCATTAAACAGCATTATAAGCAGAACTTAATGCAACATTTAATCAGCAATGCAGTTCACTGTGCGCAAAGTAGTTCAAGTTCTTTGGCAGACGCATCAAGATGAAACAGTTGAGGTTATCAGAGTTTGGAGTGGCTCCCAGAATGAAATGTAATGACAGAGAATTCTTCATTCAAGCCGACAGCATAACTTTGCATGTGAAGAAATTGCTGATAAGTCTTTGAATTTAAGCTTGGGCTGAATTCATTAAACAGTTAAAACACATGGTATCTCAATAGAAAAGACCCCACAGAATGCAAATTAAACTTATTATACACCACAGTTTATTCACAAACCTGAGTGCTATTAGCTTGAGGCAAGCTGTGCGCCAACAAAACACTATTAGCACTATACGGAAAGTGCTAAAAAATTATTTGGTGGCCGAAAATCACAAAAAACACGTCTAAGAGTATAAATTACAACCAACATTTACAACAATCTAAGTGAAACACTAGCTATTAGCGGTTTTCTGAGGGGTTTCCACACAGGTGTTTGGCAGGAACGAACAGGTGGTGTTTTGTCTACTGTGAAACCATTCATCATGAGTGACCAACGACTCGCACACACTGACCAGACACACCACTGCAGAATTTCAACCGCACCAGACGAGTAAGTCGGAAAAGTTTGTGGAGTTTCTAGTTTCTGAAACAAAAGATTATTTCCTTCTAACTTTTCTCTATCCTGCTGCAGTACTACAGTGGCATTTTGATATACATTTGGTACTAAACAGCTTTTTTATTAATAGTACTTTTTGGTCAAATTACATTAGCATGTTTATTAGAATTAGCATATTGATATTGTTTGAAACTTTATAATGGCAACTAACACAGTAAGATACCAATTAAGTTGTGTGTGAATGCTACTAAAATATAAACAGCTAAGAAAGGATGTAAAATCAACTAAAAATAGCTTCTCTGTGCAAATGGCTAACCATGTTCACGTCTTGTTGGAATTACCGTAATTGCGAGATAACTTAGAGATCCTACACAGTTCACGTCTTTAGACTAAATGATTGGTTTCTATGGCAATGCTCAAAGGAAACTACTTAATTACTACATTAATCAAGCGCTGTATTCTCTCGCAAAATATTGAGGGCCCACCAGGTAACATCAGCTATAATAAAATGACACATAAAATGCTAATATATGTAAAGATAGAACCCTGGGGGTACCGTTATTGGAACCCCTGTGGTTTGGTTTCTATTTATTGCTGGTCGGAAACTTCCATAAAATGGTTCCAACTACATTACAACTTTGACAAAAGGGTTTTTATTACGGCAAACTTGTTTGTAAAGGAATTGTTCAGACATGTTTGAACATGTTCATCATTTACTCATGTCAATATCATTAGGGCCCGAGCACTAACAGTGCGAGGACCCTATTGAAACTGTTAGGGTTATTAGGGCCCGAGCACTAACAGTGCGAGGACCCTATTGAAACTGTTAGGATTATTTTTTTTTTTCTTTTTTCTGCAAAGTAAGTGCCATTTTCGGGGCCGCAACATGCTCAAAAACTCACCAAATTTGGCACGCATGTCAGGACTGGTGAAAAATTTCGTATTTTGTGGGTTTCGCGTATGGGCGGGGCAAAATGGCACGATAGCGCCACCTAGAAAATTGGAAAAAATTAGCCCCTCGTCCACGTTCAACCTACATGCACGAAATTTGGTGGGGACGTGTATCATATCAAGACGCACAAAAAAGCCTCAAAAACCCATACCCTAAACTCGACAGGATGTCCGCCATTTTGAATTTGGCGGCCATTTTTGGACGATTTACAGACTCCGTACTTTAACGAACTCCTCCTAGGGATTTAGTCGGATGGACTTAAAATTTCTGCTGTGCCTTCTAAAGGCATTGACGATGTAAAGTTGTGCTATCTGCGCGTTTTCGTCGATGGGCGTGTCCGTGGCGTCGAAGATTCGCCATGAAACAGGAAGTTGTAATAACTTGGCTGTAAATGCCCAGACCTGCACGAAATTTTACACATTTGACTAGAGTCCCGCCCTGAACAAATCTACATGCCGACATTCACCCACAGTCATAGCGCCACCTGCTGGCAACAGGAAGTGACCTTTAACGTAGCAGCCCCCGCCATATGTTTGACCGACATGTACGAAATTTCTGTGGTACATCTACCATGACCAGACGTACAAAAAAGCCTCAAGAACCCATACCCTAAACTCGACAGGAAGTCCGCCATTTTGAATTTGGCGACCGATTTGGGACGATTTACACACTCCGTACTTTAACGAACTCCTCCTAGGGAATTAGTCGGATCAACTTCAAATTTCTGCTGTGCCTTCTAAAGGCATTGATGATGTAAAGTTGTGCTATCTGCGTGTTTTCGTCGATGGGCGTGTCCGTGGCGTCAATGATTCGCCATGAAACAGGAAGTTGTTGTAACTTGGCTGTAAATGCCCAGATCTGCACGAAATTTTACACATTTGACAAGAGTCCCACCCTGAACAAATCTACATGCCGACATTCACCCACAGTCATAGCGCCATCTAGTGGCAACAGGAAGTGACCTTAAACGAAGCAGCCCCCGCCGCTTGTTTGACCGACATGTACGAAACTTCTGTGGTACATCTACTATGACCAGACGCACAAAACAGCCTCTTGGAGCGATGCCCTAAACTTGACAGGAAGTCCACCATTTTGAATTTGGAGGCCATTTTTGGACGATTTACACACTCCGTACTTTAACGAACTCCTCCTAGGGATTTAGTCGGACCGACTTCACATTTCTGCTTTGCCTTCTAAAGGCATTGACGATGTAAAGTTGTGCTATCTGCGCATTTTCGTCGATGGGCGTGTCCGAAGCGTTGATGATTCGCCATGAAACAGGAAGTTGTAGTAACTTGGCTGTAAATGCCCAGATCTGCACGAAATTTTACATATTTGACAAGAGTCCCACCCTGAACAAATCTACATGCCGACATTCACCCACAGTCATAGCGCCACCTGCTGGCAACAGGAAGTGGCCTTTAACAAAGCAGCCCCCGCCGCATGTTTGACCGACATGTAAGAAATTTCTGTGGTACATCTACCATGACCAGACGCACAGAAAAGTCTCCTGGAGCGATGCCTTAAACTCAACAGGAAGTCGGCCATTTCGAATTTTACCGCCATTTTTTGATGATTTACTCATTACGTACTTTAACTAACTCCTCCTAGGGCTTTAGTCGGATCGACTTCACATTTCTGCTGTGCTTTCTAAAGGCATTGACGATGTAAAGTTGTGCTATCTGCGGGTTTTCGTCGATGGGCGTGTCCGTGGCGTCGATGATTCGCCTTGAAACAGGAAGTTGTAGTAACTTGACTGTAAAAGCCCAGATATGCATGAAATTTTACACCTTTGACAAGAGTCCCGCCCTGAACAAATCTACATTCCGACATTCACCCACAGTCATAGTGCCACCTGCTGGCAACAGGAAGTGACCTTTAACGAAGCAGCGTAGTAAATACACAGCCGCACTGGCTGAGCTGCAGAAAATGCAACGCGGCCGCCTCAGACCCCGACGTGCTACAGGTGCGAGGGCCCGCCCATCGCTGCTTGCAGCTTTAATTTTTTTTTTTTTTTTTTTTTTTTTTCTTTTTTCTGCAAAGTAAGTGCCATTTTCGGGGCCGCAACATGCTCAAAAACTCACCAAATTTGGCACGCATGTCAGGACTGGTGAAAAATTTCGTATTTTGTGGGTTTCGCAGATGGGCGGGGCAAAATGGCACGCTAGCGCCACCTAGAAAATTGGAAAAAATTAGCCCCTCGTCCACGTTCAACCTACATGCACGAAATTTGGTGGGGACGTGTATCATATCAAGACGCACAAAAAAGCCTCAAGAACCCATACCATAAACTCGACAGGAGGTCCGCCATTTTGAATTTGGCGGCCATTTTTGGACGATTTACAGACTCCGTACTTTAACGAACTCCTCCTAGGGATTTAGTCGGATCGACTTAAAATTTCTGCTGTGCCTTCTAAAGGCATTGACGATGTAAAGTTGTGCTATCTGCGCGTTTTCGTCGATGGGCGTGTCCGTGGCGTCGAAGATTCGCCATGAAACAGGAAGTTGTACTAACTTGGCTGTAAATGCCCAGATCTGCACGAAATTTTACACATTTGACAAGAGTCACGCCCTGAACAAATCTACATGCCGACATTCACCCACAGTCATAGCGCCACCTGCTGGCAACAGGAAGTGACCTTTAATGAAGCAGCCCCCGCTGCTTGTTTGACCGACATGTACGAAATTTCTGTGGTACATCTACCATGACCAGACGCACAAAAAAGCCTCAAGAACCCATACCCTAAACTCGACAGGAAGTCCGCCATTTTGAATTCGGCGACCGATTTGGGACGATTTACACACTCCGTACTTTAACGAACTCCTCCTAGGGAATTAGTCAGATCAACTTCAAATTTCTGCTGTACCTTCTAAAGGCATTGACGATGTAAAGTTGTGCTATCTGCGCGTTTTCGTCGATGGGCGTGTCCGTGGCGTCGATGATTCGCCATGAAACAGGAAGTTGTAGTAACTTGGCTGTAAATGCCCAGATCTACACGAAATTTTACACATTTGACAAGAGTCCCGTCCTGAACAAATCTACATGCCGACATTCACCCACATTCATAGCGCCACCTAGTGGCAAGAGGAAGTGACATTTAACGAAGCAGCCCCCGTCGCATGTTTGACCGACATGTACGAAATTTCTGTGGTACATCTACCATGTCCAGACGCACAGAAAAGTCTCTTGGAGCGATGCCCTAAACTCAACAGGAAGTCAGCCATTTCTAATTTTACCGCCATTTTTGGATGATTTACTCATTACGTACTTTAACTAACTCCTCCTAGGGCTTTAGTCGGATCGCCTTCAAATTTCTGCTGTACCTTCTAAAGGCATTGACAATGAAAAGTTGTGCTATCTGCGCGTTTTTGTCGATGGGCGTGTCCGTGGCGTCGATGATTCGCCATGAAACAGGAAGTTGTAGTAACTTGGCTGTAAATGCCCAGATCTGCACGAAATTTAACACATTTGACAAGAGTCCCGCCCTGATCAAATCTACATGCCGACATTCACCCACAGTCATAGCGCCACCTGCTGGCAACAGGAAGTGGCCTTTAACGAAGCAGTGTGGCAAATGCACAGCCGCACTGGCTGAGCTGCAGAAAATGAAACGCGGCCGCCTCACACCCCGACGTGCTACAGGTGCGAGGGCCCGCCCATCGCTGCTTGCAGCTTTAATTTTTTTTTTTTTCTTTTTTCTGCAAAGTAAGTGCCATTTTCGGGGCCGCAACATGCTCAAAAACTCACCAAATTTGGCACGCATGTCAGGACTGGTGAAAAATTTCGTATTTTGTGGGTTTCGCAGATGGGCGGGGCAAAATGGCACGCTAGCGCCACCTAGAAAATTGGAAAAAATTAGCCCCTCGTCCACGTTCAACCTACATGCACGAAATTTGGTGGGGACGTGTATCATATCAAGACGCACAAAAAAGCCTCAAGAACCCATACCCTAAACTCGACAGGAGGTCCGCCATTTTGAATTTGGCGGCCATTTTTGGACGATTTACAGACTCCGTACTTTAACGAACTCCTCCTAGGGATTTAGTCGGATCGACTTAAAATTTCTGCTGTGCCTTCTAAAGGCATTGACGATGTAAAGTTGTGCTATCTGCGCGTTTTCGTCGATGGGCGTGTCCGTGGCGTCGAAGATTCGCCATGAAACAGGAAGTTGTAGTAACTTGGCTGTAAATGCCCAGATCTGCACGAAATTTTACACATTTGACAAGAGTCCCGCCCTGAACAAATCTACATGCCGACATTCACCCACAGTCATAGCGCCACCTGCTGGCAACAGGAAGTGACCTTTAACGAAGCAGCCCCCGCCGCTTGTTTGACCGACATGTACGAAATTTCTGTGGTACATCTACCATGACCAGACGCACAAAAAAGCCTCAAGAACCCATACCCTAAACTCGACAGGAAGTCCGCCATTTTGAATTCGGCGACCGATTTGGGACGATTTACACACTCCGTACTTTAACGAACTCCTCCTAGGGATTTAGTCGGATCAACTTCAAATTTCTGCTGTACCTTCTAAAGGCATTGACGGTGTAAAGTTGTGCTATCTGCGCGTTTTCGTCGATGGGCGTGTCCGTGGCGTCGATGATTCGCCATGAAACAGGAAGTTGTAGTAACTTGGCTGTAAATGCCCAGATCTACACGAAATTTTACACATTTGACAAGAGTCCCGTCCTGAACAAATCTACATGCCGACATTCACCCACATTCATAGCGCCACCTAGTGGCAAGAGGAAGTGACATTTAACGAAGCAGCCCCCGTCGCATGTTTGACCGACATGTACGAAATTTCTGTGGTACATCTACCATGTCCAGACGCACAGAAAAGTCTCTTGGAGCGATGCCCTAAACTCGACAGGAAGTCAGCCATTTCTAATTTTACCGCCATTTTGGATGATTTACTCATTACGTACTTTAACTAACTCCTCCTAGGGCTTTAGTCGGATCGCCTTCAAATTTCTGCTGTGCCTTCTAAAGGCATTGACGATGAAAAGTTGTGCTATCTGCGCGTTTTCGTCGATGGGCGTGTCCGTGGCGTCGATGATTCGCCATGAAACAGGAAGTTGTAGTAACTTGGCTGTAAATGCCCAGATCTGCACGAAATTTAACACATTTGACAAGAGTCCCGCCCTGATCAAATCTACATGCCGACATTCACCCACATTCATAGCGCCACCTGCTGGCAACAGGAAGTGGCCTTTAACGAAGCAGTGTGGCAAATGCACAGCCGCACTGGCTGAGCTGCAGAAAATGAAACGCGGCCGCCTCAGACCCCGACATGCTACAGGTGCGAGGGCCCGCCCATCGCTGCTTGCAGCTTTAATTCAAAATGTATCCAAAAGCTTCAAACTTCAAAGAGATAGCTTTTTTCATTCTCATCCTCACATAAAGCTATTGCACGAATTTAGAAATGTGGAATATAGCCGTTTTAGAGTATTAGTAGACTGTTAGGTTTAGGGTTCGGGTTAGTATATGAAGAGTTCAGATGCAAAAGCCTCTAAGTGCCATTTGAAATTTTCTTCTAAAATGATAATTTTTATCAAGCTTGTATATTTAAGTTCAGTAATTTCACTTAAATGGCAATGAAGATTACCTATTAATTGTCATTTAAGTGAAATTACTGAACTTAAATATACAAGCTTGATAAAAATGGTCATTTTAGAAGAAAATTTCAAATGGCATTTAGAGGCTTTTGCATCTGAACTCTTCATATTTAGTTGACATGTAGTTGCACAGTTACTTATAGTAAGTAGAATGTCTGTTGAGGAGCATTAAAATAAAGTGTTAGCAGATAAGCAGACAGTCTCTTCTAATATTCGATTGACTGCTAGTTCACATGTAGTCGCAAAGTTACGTATAGTATAATGTCTAAAAATAAAGTGTTATCAAACCATTTATTAAGCCCTATTTGGTTTCATTGTGGAAAAGAGCAGCTTGAACTTTCTGCAAAATATCTCCTTTTGTGTTCCAACAACATGAGGGTGGTTAAATGATGACAACATTTACATTTGAGGGCTAAATAACTCTATAACATTGTGTTTTGGAGATCTAGAGTGGTAGTTTTTGTATTCTCCCCACTGAAATGCTGCACATTTTCTGTAAACAATGTTTCGGCATAATGACTGTTTGAATAAAGCTACTAAAAACTCACTATCACTTGTTTTCTATTCACCCAGAGGAGATGAATACACCTGTGGAAATTACCCACCGTATCATCCTGGTCTCTAATAACAGGCTCTCTGGCAGAATTTTCTTTTTTTTTTTAATGAAAGCCGGATCTCAGGGGAGTTTATGTCCTGCTGTGGGCGGCTATGTCCTCTGCACACGAGTGAAAACACTGGCCCTGCCGCAGGCTAAGCTCTGAGCGTCTCTCTTGAAATTGCAGTTTGTATTTACAGTGCCCAACAGATCAAGCCCGGGAACATGAAGTGAATGTCCGATCCTTGTTCTGTGCTCTTTAACTGCTGTTGGCAGGTGAGGCATTAGATCAAGCAATCTTCATTCAGCCCCTGTTCATGAATTCGGGTTTGATAAGAGGTGACTTTCCCACAAATCTGTGGTCCGATTTCTTTTCCCAGATTGAAGCAGTGCCTTGAAGTAATATTTAATGAATGATTTCTACTGTAGTCCAACTACATAATCTTTAGGACAGAAAATTGCAGATTTTGCAGATTATATATCTTTGATAAAATAATAAAGGATTAAAAAGGAGGGATAAAAGAAATAAAAATTGTAGCAATAAAGTGATAAACTATCTGCAAATAATATTTTATTAATATATTATGTTGAAAATGCAAAAAGCTCTGTCTTCTCACATTCAGTTGTGAACTACATAAAGCTATTAATATATGATGTTGAAAATGCAAAACATTCCTTGTCTTCTCACATTCAGTTATGAACATGAAGCTATTAATATATTATGTTTAATATGTTAAACGTTCCTTGTCTTCTCACATTCAATCAACTACATGAAGCAAGTAAAAGATAGCATATTTCCCCCCTCAATGTCTACGGTGGTTACGGCTCTCATAAAATATGTTTGTGTTATATTTTATTTTACCTTTTGTCCAACATGGTGCATTTACACCAATAATAATCACTAAACCTTTCTCTGACAGATAGTAGTAACTTTAACGTTAGATAACATTATGGTTGATTAGCTACAATGCTAGTTAACAGTTGAGAGCTAGTTATTGTGGCAAAAGGCTTAACGGTATTATGGAAGCCAGCAGTTTGGTCAAGGTATGGCTATGCAGTAAATGTAATATTTGGAAATGTAATATTTCCAAAGCCTCTTTTTTGTTTGTTGTATACAATTTTTCAAATATTTTTCAAATTTGCAGTTTAGTATTAATCATTTTAGTTAATGTGAAAACGTAAACTGCATGATTTAATTTGGTTGCATTTATTTTCGCTATCGTTTCTAGAATTGTTTTTTTTTTCAAATGCAACTGCAACCAAAATTTCAAGGTAGTAATTTCACATGTCGCTCCACTAGAGTTGTATGTAAGGGTAATTCTCATGGGGCTGTTTACACGACACCATTTTCAACTAAAAACGTAAAACGATTTTACGCGTTTTGGTCGTTTGTTTACAAGACAACGGCGTTTTGGGTGCCTGAAAACGCAAACTTTTGAAAATGGATTTCGTTTTTGAAAACGGTCAACAGCAAAGACGATGATGTCATGCACATGCATATTACGCGTTCAATCTAGAGTGTTTCATCGCCATCTAATGGCCTGGCAGCAGAATACAGCGCATTTAGTCATTTTTGTGGTTCTGTGTGAATGGGAATCGTTTTTACAATTGTGTTGTCTCTCTGTTTTAATAATTTTGTCACCCTAAAGCCCGGGACACACTAAGCCGACGATCGGTCGTCGGGCAACGTTGGGCCGTTTTTGAGTTTTTCCGGTGTGTTTCGCACCGTTGGCTCTAGTTGGACGCCGTCAGGGTTTTTAGGGCCGACTCAAAATGTTGAATCAATGAAAGAGGGAACTCTGATTGGCCGTTCAGCTTAGTGAACGAGTACAAAAAAGTCAAAAAAGTAACAAAAAAGTCAAAACGGTACAGAAGGCTGTTCTGATTGTTACGACATCTTACCCGAGTGTTTCTTGTCGAATATTTAAATATAAAAATGAGCATAGTGACTGTAACGGAGGCCAGCTAGTAGTTGCTGTGCGAGTAAACCTCACTCCCCTGATCTCAATACAGGCGCTCTAGCGACAAACGCTAGAGGCTGCAGTCTTTAGCCTCCTTGTTAGAGCGCCTGACTCTCATGACGGAGACCCGGGTTCGAGGCCCGCTCGGAGTGGGTCGAGTGGGACCCGGGTGACATAAAAAAAGTGTTTAGCAGGATTGATATTCAAAGCGTTAAGCACACACTCATTTATTTACGGTTTGTGTATCTGCATCTGGTTCACTTCGTTATCTCAGGGAACTGAAGTTACGTTAGTAACTGAACTTTTTTTTTTTTTTACTGGGATGTTCTTTTAAATGGTCCATTTGATTTACTGCAATACTTATTTAGATCCACTTTATTCCCCCTTAAGAACTTAAGTAGAAACAACTGAGACAAAGTTTTATAAATGAAAAAATAACTGATTAAGGCTCCATTAAGAGCCATAAAAGAGCACTACAAATTTTCCTCTGGGTTTAGACGGTCCCCTGAGAACAATTTCCCAATACTAAAAGCTTTAATGTCTTTTTAAAAGCCATGAAAACTATACTCCCAGCAAGCCATTATAAATACTTCTTAATCTTTAGGTGACGTTTCACCCTTGTTGGGAAGAAAGGATATTTTTCTTTATAGTCATAAACATGCGGTCTGCAGGCCCGGCGAGACAGATTGATTGATCAATGGTCATAATGAGATGTTGGTGTGATTAGTGACCGGACGGGCATCTGGCCGCTCCAGATGTCTCGCACCCAGCAGCAGCTGATAGATTCTAGCCAGCTCATTGCTCTGTCTCTCTCTCCAGGAACACACCATTTCTGTCAGCATCTCACGTACACCCCGAGTTCGCCACCGATCGTGCTCACACACAGTCACAGATTCTCACTTGGGCTTGCTCTTTCTTTTCTCAGTAGCTACGCATACATTTTTAGGACAAACTGCAAGATGATCTGTGAAATGAAAAAAGATGGTTTCATATTCCACAATTTCGCCAAGCTGATGTTGGAAACTGAAGCTATTGGGAGTGAAAAGTGTGTGTGCGCGCACATGTGTGTGTGTGTGCAGAGAGAGAGAGAGAGAATCAAGGACAGGTCTATCATTATCTGCACTGTAACAGGACCATCATTCATTCGGGAACAGCACGTACAGAGCCAATCAAGTTGGATCTGGTTTAAAATTGAAATCAGTCAAACTTTAGCATGGAAAAAAAAAATGCTGCTATTGTGTTTTTTACATTAAAGCCAACCATGGTAAAACATACTATGTATATTTATTATGCCATCGGTTTTTGGTACCTAATTTCACACTTTTATATCAACTATCAGTGGTGATACGGTGTTGACATACTCAAAAACTACGAACCATTGTGCTTTTTTTGTATACTGTCCTCTTAAAAAGTACTGTGCAAGTAGCATGGTATAGATATAGTATCAGATGGTAAAACCAAGGTATTTTGTACTACCATGTTATGGATATCAATATATGACATGATTCTTCAACGTACTTATCGGTAAACATCCGATCAATACAATAACACTTGTCTGTGCGTCATTGAGCATAGTATGACACTACAATGTTTTTATATAGAAACATATAAAAATTAATGTTAAATAATTATTTACATACCTTTATAAAGTGTTTTTCAATGGCATGCTTTAGCTAACCCTTGTGCTTCAATTTCAAAAAGTTACTCTGAGGTCTTTGGAGGACAAAAAAATGTCTGTTTAGAAGCCTCATAAAACATTGAAGCTTTACAGCACAGATTTAAGTTTGGTCTGATTTTTTTAAAAATACCCATGGCAGATTATTTTGGAAGTAAAATTGAAATATATATATATATATATATATATATATATATTTATATATAGAGATTTAAGACAAAGACAAGATTTTTTTTTATAAACATCATTCTCTATCAAATATAGATTTGTAAAACATGTTGAACTCTGAGCTTTCACTAAGATTTGTTTTTGTCTCTTTTTTTTTTCAAATGTTAATTTTGAAGCCTTGCCAACAGAATGAATGCCTATTAACAAAGACTGCATAATTTTATAGTTAAATGTCCCTGGGTTTAAAAATTGCATTTTAAATGGTTTCAATATAGGGACATTTTTGTCCTTAAGGTCCTAAGTGTAAGAATTTAGTGTACCTAGTGTAAAATAGATTTATTAAAGGAAATAAAGGGTTCAACATTAAAATTCCAATAAAAAAATACACAATTCTGCCAAAATGTATGCAGTTGGCAACTAATGCAGTTGAGTTAATAAAACATATTAGCTAATAAAAATGTATATATACACTCATTAAAATAAAGATTATATATATATATATATATATATATATATATATAAACAGTATATATTTATATTAATATTTAAGTATTACTATTATCATTATAATTTATATAGATCACATAGGTTTTTAATTGTGAAAAAATAAATTCAGTCAACTTTATTTTACTGATAAAGACTATAAAATCCTTCCTCCATTTATTTATTTTTTGTCTTTCAACTATATGGTCCCTCAAATCCAGCCCTGGAAAGTTTAGTTCAGACACTGCTCAAACTCAACTATCAATTTACTAACTCAGAAAACCTTGTTAGCTTGTTCAGGTGTGTTTGAACTGAACTCTTAAGAGCAGTGGGCCTTTAGGACCAGATATGAGGAACCCCGACAGGATACTTTAATGTTTTTCCCCCCATCCCTGTACATTTATGAGAACATGGTGTAATGTCACGATGTTATTAATGATATATAACTACCCGAAACAACTAGGCCTCAGTTCTCGGTAACCTTCAGATCCTTGTCTGGGCGAGAGATTCTTAAACATGATGGAAAATGTTTGAAAACGCACACTTACACAGTTCGACACTACCTGTTTGAGGCATCTAAATATGGCCATTTGTGTTATCAGCGCTATTCAGCGGTCCCCGGGGAACCTCCTCTATCACGGGCAGCGAATGACAAGATAAACAGTTGGCGCGGCAGGACAGGCAGGGATTGATTGCGCGTTTGTGCGATTAAAGCGAGACAGAGGTAACATGCAGTCGGGAGGCAATTCGAAAATGGTAATGAAATTTAATGATGCGTGAAGATGGGTTTGGCTTTTTTGTCAGTGGAGAACACAAGAAATAAATGCTTGGCACTAAAGCGATTCTTAGCTCTGGGAAATGGTTGACCAGGGTTGACGTCAGAGGGAAGGACAAATGGAAACGTTGTTTCAGGTTCTGTGACCCATCAATATAATGTTGCATGCATGTGGCCACACACGTAGGCTATACATTTAGACATGCTGTGGATCTCCTGAGATGTTTTTTTTTTTTGAATTCAGTTGAATTCATTTACAGGATATCTCTGGGACAAAGTAACACCTCTTAAGTGAATGAAAGTCATTGATTTTAATGAAAGTGTGGACCTGCACTGGCAATACCAGATTATACTTTGATAGAACTTCTTAATATCCCTTGAAGGTCAGAAAGCCGCCAGGGGGTTTATCATTAAACTGATAAAATTGAAATCAATATAGGATAACGAAAATCCAGTTTAAAAAAAGAGGAATAGTCTTTGAAATCTGTCATTAACTTACCCTCATGTTGTCCAGTGTTTTTGGTCTTCTGGAAAGTAAAAGGAGACATTTAACATAAAAATACCCAATATTTATATTTCTTATACAGTATATATTTTACAAAAACATTGCAATAATGACTTTTTTTCAAGGAAAAGTTATGTATTCATTTCTATTATGTTGTCTATTGAGCGTTTTGTCTAATTTATAAATCCAGATAATATCTAAATATAGCCTATAAAACACAATCGTTTGAGAAGCCACAATGCACAAGTTATTATGACTTATTTTGTAACATTCACAATATACAGTACATGTACTTTGTCTTTCTGCATTTTTTAACTATATACTAAGTAATAATTTTTTTAATAATAAATACACAATATCAATCTATCTTTTTTTAACACGTTTTACTGAAAAACAACTAAAACATTGAAAAAGATACCTGGTATATAAACAAATGACCCAAAATATTGATTTCAGCAGTAATTTGGAAGAAATTCGCACACATTCCTTGTTCCAGGTGATAATGCCTTTGCAAGGTTTATGAACCACCTACGTCACATTTAGTTTTAACACGACAGTCGACTGATGATACACTCAATTATGATACTCAGATACTAACCTTTCACAATCTTTCTGCTGCAGTGGAGGCCTATATGCACATTATAGCATCATTAAGCTTCCGGGACACAAGCAATGTCAGCTTCTGTAAAAACGAAAGCCTTGTTTTTCACCAAGTTGTTTTGCGGGAGATAACTAATTATGGAGACCACAGCTGAAAGGTTGCTTCACTGCCACATAAAGATAAAACAAATGGAAATGCACAAAATGCATGACAACACATTAATAATGTTTGTGGTTCTCTGTGGCAGCCTGTCCAAGGAGACGTTTATATCGCACTGAGACAAAAATAATGCAGACATAATGGGACGAACATAACAAGGCTATGTATTCATAGCATTGCATTGTGAGTAAAGGTGCACCCTTGTTCAGCAAATGAACATTGATTACTTACCAACCCTGGTTTCTCACCACACACTGCATGCATGGTTACATCTTGAAAAAATTACACAATCAACGTGATTTGAAGCTCTTGTAAGAAGTTCTCAGACTGTCGTGTTCAATAGGGATGATATGGTCAAATGAGGGAGCTGATGAAGAATTGATTAAGTTTAAAAGGTGAGACTGATATTGTGTTATTGGAACGCTATGATCACTGCCGCCTGTTTTTCGAGACGCCTGCGCCCCCGGGGAGCTGATGTTCCCTGTGCTGTAATGGTTTCCAAACAAGGTTCATTTCATCAGGGCAAGGAACATTAAATATATGACAGCCGTAATGTAGCAAATCTGAAAGCTGTGGTGCTTTATATAAGGTTTAAGTTGCAATTTCCGTTACGCAAGTGGCTGCAAATTGTAGTTTACTCATTTGTGTCAACATGAAATCAAAATTGATTCTGTTTACTATTGTTTGTTGTTCAGTTGAACATTACTCTTGAGTTAAATAATGGTAGTTGTTGCAATCGTTCATCAAAACGTCCTGCTACATTATCTCTTACTTTTTAACCGCCACATGGAAAAAGCTATTCGTTAGCATTCCCATTCATCGCAAACGGTAGTTGAGCTGGTAACATAACTAGAAAATGTTATAGAGAATAAAATTAAAAAGAGAAAGAAAAAGCAGAACCAAGCACCAAATTATTGGTATCGGCGCTGACAGATTTTGTCAAAACTATTGCAACGGCGCACCAATTCTGTATGTGTGCTGTATGTTTACACAAACTTCCTTCTCCATCTTCATCTGTCTAAAACATCCGTATCTAACGATGCCCCAGCCGAGATTTCAGCAGCTCTGAAAAAGCTTGGTGTCTATGAGCCACTGGCAGGATTAATTTCTCAGGTCATCACTTACAGCGCGAGACGCTCGCAAGAAAGCTCCAGGCAAGGACAGAGTAAACTCCAGGGAGACATGGAGAGAGAGAGTGTGAAAGAGAGATAGAGTGGGTGAGATGTCGAAATGTGTGAGTGTGTGTTTGTGTGAAACCATAAGCTGCTCTCCATCACACTAAAGACCAAGGGAAAATTGAAGAGGTCATCGGTCCAGACCCGCAGTCAGCCAGAATTCTTCAACGGTGACGCCATGCTAGAACCATCCAATTCGTCATCTTTCGGCTAATTGCACAGAAATGCATCTTTATTTACCCAAGTAGGACGTGATCCTAAAAAAAGAGCCAGAGAACCATAGCTAAAATTACAGAGTACAGAGAGATGTTAGGTTAATAAGAACATTTTAACATTTTTTGAAGAACAAGTTCTTGCAAATGCAAAACCCATCATCAAAATGCTAAAACTGGCAGTCAGGGTGTTGCTATTTGGTCGCTAGGATGTTCAGGGTGGTTGTTAGGTGCAGCCCAATCTATGATATTCTCGCCCCTAGATATGGGTCGGGTCCCTCTTTCAATGCAAGTCAAAGAGATTTTTTTTTGGCCTTTCTAGGTCACATAAAAAAGTAAAAGCATGTATCCTCGCAATTTGTCATTCATTCCTGTAGTTAAAATGTCGGTCTATTTCTTTTCAGTGATATATGTTAGTACACTAGAGTTACATATCTGTTGCCATTAAACCAAGTATTCAAGTAGCTATACTTATTTATTTACACATAACTAACTCAGCAAGATTATCTTAAAACTATTGCTCTTCCAACAGTAGTTGACCTCGAGGAACAAACTGACCAAAGAAGTAATCAGTTTACACCAATGTCCACATTTGCGGTAACTTGCAAAGCATAGTGAATTGCACTCGATTTTGGAATTCCATAATGTAAAATTTAAACTGAATTAGGGGTGTAACGGTACATGTATTCGTATTGAACCGTTTCGGTTCGAGGCTTCCGGTTCGGTACGCGTACAAACCGAATGATTGCTTGGACCATTTTTCTTGCCGGCAAAATTCGTGCTGACGCGGCCAACACAACGTTGCGCAACATCCAAATTGCAAGGGTTATGAAAGCAGAACGAAACTGCGCTCCTCGTTATGTGCTTCATGGATCGTTTATCAGTTCGGACCAGCAACATCTGTGCAGTGCGAGCCGATCTCGATCAAGCAACACTGTTACCACACAGCGCTAAGAGATCCGGTAAAGAAAACATTTGAATTCGCCACTGAGGTAATAACATCGCTGCGAGATCTAGTGAGATGCATTCACATTTCTCCGTTATTAACCGTAGATCTCTATTAGATCAAACAGCGCTGTCATGGAAACCAGGAGAAACATTGAGCCGTGAATGAACTAGTAATACTTTCGTCCACAGACCAGCAACATTCACCATGGATTTAATATAGTAACACTAACTGGAACCAGTTTGGCTGGAATGGTGAAATGCTTTCAAGTACTTCACACATCTTTTTCCAGCACTTCAAAATTCAAATATTATATAATAAATATATATTTAAATGTTATTTTTAATGTGATGACCAAAACATTATTTGTTCATCCTTCAAAGATGACCCCTATTTATAAACCTGAAAGTTTCAAGATCTAGGAAAACTCACACTTATTTAAAAATATTTTTTCTTTAAACAAATAGGAAATTTCTCTGGCATTTCTTTCTTTTTGCTGTATCGAAAACGTACCGAACCGTGACTTTAAAACCGAGGTACGTACCGAACCGTGATTTTTGTGTACCGTTACACCCCTAATCTGAATAGATAAAAGCAGATTTTTACATACTTGCATAGAGTTTGTTTCTGGTCTTATGCACCAAAGTTGATATTTCGGTTTAGTTGTGTAAATCACATTAAGCACACCCTCACAGGTCAATGCTAGCTCAAGGATTGGCACTATGATGTGAATATATGCAAATCTACAGGGTCCCACCTTGTTTTTGACCTTAAAATTTGGAATGGACAAGTGTCATCAGTGGGGAATCTCTGGGGCATCAGTGGTCTCCTCTGTGCTGTCAATCTCTGATCGTACCGGCTGCCCTTTTTGCCCTTATGTATTCATTTTGCCTGTCCTGAAGGCGTAAAAATGAAAAAGAGAAATGAGAAGAATAAAGTGACAGATTAATTTATTGACCAGGCATCCTCCTCTCGGCTCACACCTCTCCGTCTATCGCCGCCCCAGGTGTCGTTGTTGCCAGCCGCGTGATGGTCTGACGCCAAGTGACTGAGAGGTGATGCACGGGCAGAAATTGAGAGCGATGGTCATTCATCACGCAGGGGTAAAAACCAGCACCTCTTTTCCCGTGAGACAGCAGCAGGTGATGGGGGGAAAAAACAAGCTGAGCTTTTTTACGTTGTCTGGCCCATATATCCCATAATGCCGTTGGCTTTGTTAACATCAGCCGTGCAGGGGAGAGTCAGGTCATCTTTATCTCAGAGTGTTCCTGTATCCTGTTTTGGAACATCTTTATTATGACGGTGTTCTCCATCTCGACCTCACATATATATCACGCCCTTGTCTTTCTGCTGCTTTAGGTTGATGTAAAGGGTCTTGCGGTTACCACATGGACCATGGTTTGATGGACAGTATCTGTTTAATGCAGGAAAAGAATGATATATCATTCTACCAAGCTTTTAAATAATGTTTATATGTTTGACAGGTAATGCACACTGGGATTGACTGTTGCCAGTCTTCTACTGCCAAATGGGAAATAAATTCTATTTGGATTAAAAGAACGGTTCATTGAAAAAAAGGAAAATTGTCATTTACTCACCTTCATTTGAGAGGGTCCAAAAAACACCCGAGGTATCAATAAATGGTCCATACTCATACTCTTCCAAGTCTTCAGAAGACATATAATACAATAACTTTGTTTGAGGAACAAATCAGAATTTGAAGTCGCGATGTATAGAAAGATAATTTCTTAAGTCGTGACACAATACGAGTGAAACAGATTATTGACAAAAAAAATAGGATTTGGTTACATCGATTGGGTTTCATTTCACTTTATTTGGATGGTCCCTTTAACACATTCTGTTGACTATAACTAAGTAACATTGCACCTACACTAACTAGTAGAGTATTAGTAGACTGGTAGGGTTAGGGATAGAATAAGTTGACATGTAGTTGCGTAGTTACTTATAGTCAGTAGAATGTCTGTTGGGGAGCATCACAATAAAGAGTTGGCAGATAGCAGACGATCTACTAATACTCTACTCTGAGTTATTGACATGTAGTTGCAAAGTTACTTTAGTCAACAGAATGTTTAAAAGGGACCGTTGATTGGATGGAAGAGCTTGATCTGAGAGTTAAGCGTTAATCGAATGCAAACTTGCAATCCATTGTATGAAAGTAACGAGGTTTGAGGACAAAATTATTGGAGAGGTCCAGAGACTTCCAGTCATTTCACAGGAAGAGTTGACATTTTGATTAAAAAAAAAAAGTATGTGGACAAAAAAAATCGGTAACATACTGTATCAGTGACATGCATTTAGAAAATCAATTCCAAATCTTATTTGATTTTGGCATTTTCAAACCAAACCAGTTTTAACCACCATTAAAATGACTGCATTAACAATTTATAAGATTTAACTGTAGCCTCAAACAATATGATATTTTACATACAATTGGAAATTAGATAATTAGCCTGTGCTGGATTGGTTATATGAGCTAAATGGAAGTTATTGAAGTTTGATGAACGATAATGAAGACAATCTTAAGAACAAGCACTAATGCATCATCCACACTAAGATCATGCGCCAAATTTTCTGTACATTACAGAATTTTAAAATATTACATTGTTATGTTGTATTTTATCTAAGTGCACATCTAAACCTATACTGTATCTTTGAATAATGTGCATTATTAAAAGTCACATTAATAAGTCAAGGCGGAACAAGGCCGCAACTTTCGTATCTCGCATTAAGCCTCATTGATGAAACACGAGCAAAAATCATTTCTGCGTGAATAATTCGTAAAATTCATTATTACATAATGCACCGATTTATGTGTGAATGGTTTTACAGAGGATATATGGATAAATTTGTTCTGCTTGTATTTTATTAATGAGGTCCAATGAGTTGCCGCATTACTCCCACAAGCATACAGAATCTGATAACAAGGTAACTAGTTCTTTTTATTGCAAGATTTAAAAAACATGATGAAAGAAAGGACTGTGCCTAGCTCTAGGTTCAAAGATTTCATTTTTGAGCAGCGGGTCTAGCAAAAGATGCCGAGATGTAGCAGGCGAACAGACAAGAGGCAAAAAGTTTGACATCCGCTTCTTCCGAGTTTCAATCAAGACGTGTGGCTGTAAGCAGGAGAGAGAACGAAAGAGGGTGAGTGAGTGAAAGATACCTAACCTGGCCAAGTCATGATGGATGAGTCCAATTGCTCCCCCTCATCAATCAGCAAATGCTGCAGCACTGTAAAAAAAAAAAAAAAAAGACCAAAATGAAAGGGTGGGATTGGGTATCAACGGAGAACAGGGAGGATGTGGTGAATGGGAATTTTATGGGATCCATATTTGAATCTTCACACCCTGATTGCTTCTTTTCTCTCACAAACACACACACACATTTGATTTCCATTGCTATGTTCGGAAATGCATACTACTCTTACTCTTTCTGCAGGATAATATGTATACTGTGCAGAGTATGCACATTTGGTAAAAAGGCATACAACAGAACACACTGTATGGAATGTTGTTTCTCTAAATGCAATGTGCTTGACTTAATGTTTCAAAGATTTTAGGACATTTTGTTAAAATAACCATAAAACTTGACACCATTCACACACATATACAGTATATATAAATTTAAATTATATAGAATATATGGTATGCAATTGTAAGGTAGTATTCCATTCAAAACATAGCACCTCACAAACATTTTTTCATGGCTATTTTCTAAATAGTAAATTACCATACTACTTGTACTGTTTCTCCGGTCTGGATATTTCTGAATGCATAAAATATCCTGCTTGACAAATGCCCAATATACAAACATACAACAGAGGACACTGTTGCATATTGTGCACTGTTTCTCTTAATATATATATATATATATATATATATATATATATATATATATATATATATATATATATATTACAGTATTAGGCAGTACACAGAATATACTCCACAGTATTCAGTGAGTAGCAATCTAGTATTCATTCTGAACACAGATGATACAAGCATCTTGTAAACTGAAACAATTTCTTTCATTCGGCTCAATTGTAGTTTACAAGGCTGTAAAATCGTATATTATTTAGCTAAAGGACTATATCATAAAATGTATATCCTTTATGTATCACCTTTATTAAAATTAATAAATTTAGTGATTTAAATTGTACTGTCATGGCCCATCGCAAGATGATCCCTTTTCAAGCCATTTCGCAGGAAGGTCACTTTGCACGGTGCATCCGCTCAATATCAATAAAAAAGAAGCTCAATATATTTTCTACATGTGAAACCGTCATCCAGTAAATGGTAAAAGAGAAAATGGACCTTGCCACAAAATGGTAGCCCTTAAAGGTGAAGTTCATATGAAATCAATGTGGGCCGTGAACATGAACAGATAGGAACACACAAATCAACATGTTTATACCGGCCCTGAGTGAGTGAGTGGCTGAATCCAGCAGCCAAAGAGATGGCATCTTGCACTGTATCATGCTATAAATAAGGCTGATGTAAAATTAGAAGGTATGCAGTATATATTTTAATACTTTGTTTCTCCCACCGCAAAACCGTTACTGTTCAGTTGATTTTACAGACCCATTTGAGCAAAATGCAGCATAAAAAAACGAGTTTAAAGAGTTTAAAATTTTCAATTCCATCATCTTCTACTCACCCTCATTTCAAACAGATGCTGCACCATTTGCCACTAGGCATGATATCCTGGGAATATATTGACAAAAACTGCACGTCAATCTTTATTTAGCATTATTTTGAAAGAGTTATTCACATGACACATCACAAGCTAAATGATACAATAACAGTGATACCAAGATTATCAGATAAGTACCATGGTGTTAAATGATTGATTAATAATAATGCTGTAGTAAATGCCAACGAAATTGTGTAGGCTACTGAAAGTTAGCTATGTGTTTTTGTGAAGATGTGTTACCTGAGATGTGCAGTAACGACCTTCTTTGTCGACGACAGGATGGATTTAACGTTACATGTTTAGGGTCAATGGTAGGTAAATATCCACCTCTTTTCATTTACTGAGTTATTGCAAACTATATCTTTCACTGAGGGAAAAACGCGCCAAACGAATCAATGTGTGAGGATCGTTCCAAATGATTCAGTGCTTGAGTGTGCTGTCCGAATCATTGAATCGCAAAAAACGATTCAGACCATATGATTCAGACAGGCTCCCAAACAGGTTTCACTGATTCATTGCATTTTATTTAAATATGAATCAAACCGTCCGTACGAGTTACAAATCATCCGACTCATTAAGTTTATCCCGATCCAGACCGTTTTGCTTGAAAAATCACAAATAACTCCAAATGATTCAGTGCGTGAGTTAGCATTCAAACCGTTTTCCTTTGACAGATTATTTTATCAGAGCTCAAAAAGAGAAATTTATTTACGAATTGGTCATCCGTTTCGATTCTGAAAAGCTGAGAGGAAATGGATATTGCGCGGCAAAATGTTGGTTTGTAAACTGCAATCTTCAGACAAGGATTTATCAGTATTTTATTCGTGATACTGGTGACAGCCAACATACAACATGGCGGGGACTCTGAAATCATCTTTTCAAGTTGATCGACAAGATGATGGTGAGTAAATGTTTTTTGTTTGTTTGTTTGTTTTTGTTTTTTAAATAAACTAACTCTTACTCTGATAATTGGAGAGGTAAGAACATTTCAGAGCATTTTGAGAGTTTGAATAAAGCCGCATGAGGTGTTTGACTGGTTCTTGGTGGTGAGGACTGTAAGCATAACGTCCAAACAGGCTGTTTTGTGAAATAGGCCTGCAGCCATGAGCTCTGTCCCAAAGCTTGTTGCGGCAGGTGTCCGTGTGATTGATTGCATTGTTCTGTCCACATTTGTCCGATAATAGCAGTGCACTTGCTTGAGGGAAAAAGTTAAAAATATAAAGTTTGATTCCGGACTAGGGTATTGAAGGCGTCACCTTGAGATTTTGATAAGCTTTCTCTCGTGCATTGGGTAAATAAAATAATGTCCCATCTGCAACTGGTCGAATTATCCTTGTCAGTAGAACCCTGCTGGCGTGAGGCCAAAATATTACATTTAATACATGCCTTTTTGGGGCTAAATGTTTACTTGTACTTTTTTCGGGTTGATGTTTTATTTAAAAGAAAAAAAAATGTTTCACATTAACTCACACTTAATGATCTAACAGTATATTAGGCTAAAAAAATCTAATTGGGAAAATGCATATAATTAAAATTTAAGAAAGAAAAAATACATGTATGGAATGTGTTTAAAATCTTTGCTCATTGACTGTAGAAAGTGATCTTGTATAATACTGCTAATTGCTACAATACTGCTAGCTTTAGCTATATTAGCAACCAATACCACTGAGTTTCTGCGGTCCTTAGCGATTCAGGCCCTGTCCCATGGAACCTTAAGCCCTTGCGACCTTCTTCGAGTCCAAATTTTCGCTTTGACAATCGGGGAGAAGTCTGCTGCCACTGCGAGAGCTTTTTTCCCCTCACAAAACTGCGCATTGAGGGCGCATGTGAGCCACAACGGGGTTACTCGCAATCACCCTGAAACCTAAATGACTATTGGGACACCCTACGGTCTTGTGCATGTAGCGGTTATTGTTAATGAGACCATATGACGGGTGTGCCCTCCATGTGCACTTTTGTGAGGGGAAAAAAATCTCTGCAACAGACATCTGAAAGCGACTACAGTCGCTTTCAGATGTCTGTTGCAGAGATTTTTTTTCCCAAATGGCATGCTTCATATATGAAGCTTTCAGTGTTCGTGTCCAGGAAGTTGCCAGCTGCAACATGTGAGGTAAGTTATAACTTCCGCATGGCTGATGCAACCAGCCCCAAGGTCAAAAAGGTGGAAAAAGGAGTACCTCATCTTCAAAAAGCTTACTTCTCTTCATGGCCCAGCGTTATAACTCTCTTCAAAACATAAAGCGATTCAACCGTTGGGTTAAACGAGAAGTGTTTTGGAAAGGCACTGAGTCTGTCTAGCAGTGTTTACACATCATAGATAGCCTAATAAAGGATTGGTCTCAGTTCGTCAGAGCTAGATGAGGTTTAACTTTATACTGCCCAGTCCTTCAGATTCTACTCACTTTCACTGTCCGCGATCACTTACAGTTATTTATGAGCGTGTCTCTATTCAACCTCTTATGAAGTGACACAAGCCATAAATTGGTACTGTATTTGTAGCTACGGAAAAAGGTTTGTGGATGCCTGTCATGGAGATTAATTTATTTTATCGGCCCCAAAGGAGGGTTCAAATTAGTTTGGTTTGGGGGGCTAGATTGTCATGCAGTCTGTGCCAATGTTAAGCCTATTTTATATAATATATATATATATATATATATATATATATATATATATACAGATTTTTTTTTACATAAATATTTTCAACATTGATGCATAATAAACGTTTCTTGAGCAGCAAATCAGCATTTAGAATGATTTCTGAAGGATCCAGTGATAGTAAGACGGGAGTTTTGCATCACAGGAATTAATTACATTTTAAAATATATTAAAGTAGAAAACAGTTAGGCTATTTTAAATTGTAATACTTTTTGTAATTACTTTTTTTTTTTTTTTACTTTATTTATTTATTTACTTTATTTTTTTTTTGTCAGACATGTGACTGTGAGCATAAGAGACTTCTTTTAAAAACAAATCTTACCAATCCCAAACTTTTTAATGCAAACATGTTTCTGCTTTGCATACATTAAAATTCAAAAATGTTAGGCTATTTTGAGATCCTATTTGGATTAGAAAAAAAATATACAATTCAGTAAATCGTGTCACTCGGTCGCTCCCAAATGTCAATTGTTCGATGTCAACTTTGTTACACTTGACTGCTAAGGTAATTGCTTTATCAAAAGAAAAAGTGAGCCGACACTGAATTCTTGAGTTTGGGATGGTGACAGCAAGGAAAAGAGGGAAAGTAAGGGGAAACCAACAGGGATATACATAAGGAGGTAGTAGACAGCACTAAGAATACCCCATGTGTTAAACCGTATAAAAAAGAATAGTCACAATTGAAAAGCTGTTTCATGTGTCTTATCAGAAACACACCTGCGTCAGTGACAACTGTGTGACAGCACCGCGGTGATAAATGAGTGTATTTAAATAGCAAATGAGCGATGAGACAAACACATGAAGGTCACTGGCTTACGTCTAAGGCTGAACCCTGTTACCCCCATTATAATTGCTTCTCTCAGCTAACGTTTCACATGAATATTAAACGGTATTTAACATAGACACACCCCCGCCCCTCCCAAAATAAATTTAGTAGCTTTCTTATCTCGACGTCGTTTTACATTGAGATGATTATCCCTTTGCATTGAGCAACAATGCATGAAAATAAATGAAACTCACAAAAGCATGTCACCTTCAAATCAAAAGGAAATATATGCAAGACAATATTTTGTATGAATAGCATTTCTATTTTTTATTTTTCTGGTATTGTAATAAGCACATTGGCGATTCTTATTGCTGTGATACTGTAATTTTTAATGTATTATATAAATAGAAATACTTAAATATAATTTATAAGTTATTTTTTTTTACATTCCTATACTGAGAACTCGGAGGAAAACATTTAAAGCTAAATATATAAATATATATATATATCTCGAAAATAAGTGGAGGGTTCATTTTAATGGCATCCCGAATCGTGTTAAAGGATTTGTTCGCAGCATTTCATTTTGTAAACGAGGCACATTGTAATGGAGAGTTCGCAAAGCAACTTTTGTTGAAAAGATGAAGCAGCCAACTGTATTGAATCTGACAGCAGCTGCATCACAAACAGTAAGTCAATTGTTTTATAATGCTTTCATAATCATTTCAGACAAAGGGTTAGAATGAAGGTTGAAAATAATCTCTTTTTTTTTCTCGAGCCTGTTTGTTTTTTTGTGTGTGCAAAAAACTTTAACATTTTAAGTGAACCTCAAGGCACACTAATTGCTTTTCTGTCCCTGTGTGAAGTTGACTTTTTCAAATGTCCAAGAAAGCAGTGTTAGTTGCGTGAATCCTTTATTTTTTTGTAATGCTACTGTCAGATAGATGCATAAACTTGTTCAAGGACCGCTTCAGAGAAACATCACCTGTGTATTCATTGTATTCAATGAAAGTTTTTCATGGAACACAACACGGCGCAGCCATTATTTGCACGTCAGGGTCAAGATCTCAACTCGGAAGCCATTGATGGAAAATATAAGATAGCAAAGTTGCTTTTTAGTATGTTCACATCAGTATTAGACCCAGACAGAAAACCTGTTTGATTTCTGCCACGCTCTAGAATATAAAACTCAGCTCAGGATGTACAGACAAGCTTGGAGAGAAAAGGAAGGCAAAAACCTTAGAAATACGCCAATGTACTGTAGCTGCCTTGACCAGGCCTTCGTTAAAACTGCAACACGTTCCAGCAGTAACACAGATGGACAGGCAGAAAGGGTGCAGGGAAGATAACATTGTTGGAACATCTGATATTCTGTGGGGAATTCTGAATAAAACAACATACAGTAGTAACACAACATTTCAAGACCACCAACAAGCTAACAACAAGCAAAAAAGATAGGCTACACCCAAAGAAGCAAAAGAAATTTCAGCTAATGCCAAGTTTGTGTCTGATTTTTGTTGACATTTTTGTTATCTGATGGTCTTTAAAAACTTGTCTTGTCTTGAAAAGTCCACAAACTTTATATTGGATTCGTAATCATTCACTTTCTGCTACGTTTCAAAGTGGGACTTCTTTTTAACCACCTGGAAAGAACTGGATTGTGAAATTTGGGCATTATAAGGACTTGGTAAAGTCATTCGAAAACTAAAGTCATTTTTGACATGGTCATGTTGTAATGGAAAATTGCATTGTTTTTCTGTCTTCCTAATAATCTGTGCTGAAATCGTTCACAATAAGGCCAGAAAAGGTTTAAGTAAATGGCTTATTTGCATGTTGTCTTTAAATCAAAAGATAAAGCAGAGCTAACGTTTTACTTGAGCTCAACTTTACTTTTTTAAGGGGCAATTTATATGCATTTGAAGCATTCAAGTCAAGCTTTTTTTGTGATAAGCCTCAAACCATTTTTTGACTCCCAATTTTTGATTTTTGGTAAATTGCAGCTGCAGGATTTGCTGAAGTAAAGCGCTAAACCACTCCTCACCTTCTCAAGGTTGGCGTTTCAACATGAAAGTAGAAACATTTGGTATAAAAACCGCCTTTGCTTCGCTCTTGATCGACACTTCCCTTTGAAAAGCTAAATACCAACAGCGGCATTCAAATGCCTTTTTTTGCATATTGACCTCATACACCTGGGTGGCAAACTGTAAAATGACATCTTTTTTTTTACGATGAGATACAAGGACAAATGAGTCTATTGGCATGCAGACAGGCAGCAAGCAACCCCTAAACTCATTTCTGATTTAGAGGTGCGACTGCCCCCGTTATTTATAAAGAGATGTGTAAAAGTCAAACGCGTTTCTTAAAGTAGAGGCATTTTAACAGCATCCATTATTCATTTGACTGCTTTAAATTATTAATCTATTCATAAGGAGACTCAATTATACTCTGAAAACAGAAGCTGAGCCAGTACACGATTTTCTTTTTTTTTAAGAGATGACCTACATTAAAAAGCGTTCATGTTCTTATTATTTTATCTTTGTAGCATAACGCTATTCACCGCATTCATAATATATCTCTCATAATGAAAATAAAGACATGTCTTATGAAGCAGATGGAAGAAAAATGCATTTCTTAGAGAGGCTTCATACCGTGTAGGCATGTTCAAAGAAGTAAAATAAATGCGTTTTGCTTTAACTTGCTATTCTTTTGGCGTTTGTGACTGTTATCATTAATTTAAGATGTTTTTCTTTGCTTCGATGTGTAAGAGTCATCTATGATTCATACTTAAAGATGAACATTGAATGCCTCTGCTGTATAGTTTGCCTCATTCAACATAGAAATTAAAAGGTTCACAGGGCATTAGCAATTTTTTCATTATAAAAACATGTGCATGGTACTTTCAATGTTTAAAGTAAAATCTGCTACAGACCATTTTGTCTGAATAATGAATATTTATTCATTTCGGAACCCCAAAATACATAACGTATCTTCTAAAGAGTGGCTTGCTAAATCATGTATTTTGATTAACTGATTTCCAAAATTGATGTTAAATTTAACGCAATGCAAATATATACTGTACATTTTAAGTGCCTTACTGTAATGGAGTTGGCATACTTCTCATGTCCTACTAAAATGATTTTATCAATATTGTGTGCGAATTGATTTCTATAATTTGCACTGTTACAGTTTAACTTGCGATGTTTCTGTTCTCTGGCCTGGTAATTTAAATAATCTTCTGTTTAATTTTGATTTAGGGGTGGGGTTTTTTGGTACTTTAACTAATGATTTTTGTGAACTAACTGAACTTTCAGCATTTATTATGATGTTTTCTGATACGCATAAATGGTTAATTCGTTTTATTTAGTTTCTTGAGTTCACACTTACATAATTTTGAGGGAGTAATATTTATTGCGTATTTGGCGTGCTGTCCGGAGGGAGGAATCTGAGCTCGCAATTCAGCCCAAACCCAGAGTATTCCCCCCGTAAGTGTTTTAGAACTAGAAGTGTGGAGAAGGGGTGTTGGTGCTGCAAACCGTCAATGGATCGAGGTAAGACTGCTGAGTCTATTGCCGCTTTTCCACTACACAGTACCGACTCGACTCGGCTTGCCTTTGTTTGGTTTTCCACTGTGTAAAAGTTGTACCTGTACCTGCTTTCGGGTACTTTTTTTTGTACCACCTCCGGCAAGGTCCAGAGCGAGCCAAGGTGATACTAAAATGTGACGTGAAAACAATGGCAACTGCTGATTGGTCAGGAGAATCGTCGCCATTCACTGCGTCATCATTGCACTCGCCAGATGGAGGATCAAGAATAACCCCGCCATGTTTATGTCATAGTTTGCCATGTCATAGTTTGGCCAGAGACAGTTACTAAACTTAATACTACTATTATGGCAACTCGGAAGAATACGCTGTGGTCAAACGAGGAGGTGCAGACTTTCCTTTGTTAGGTTGCTGAAGAGAGGATCCAGCGAGAGCTTGATGGGGCACCGAGGAATGAAAGGCGTCGCTATGACATGAGTGATTGTAATGAGTCGAGCCGAGTCGAGTCGGTAATGGAAAAGCGGCATGTACAGTATGTACCCTCTTATCATTGATTGCGGAGTGCTGTCCACTCGTGTTAATTATCTGAACGTGCTCCTCCCGAACTTAATAAAACTTAATATTTTTGAATAAATGCATTTTAAAAGTACCTGTTAAAGGGTCATTCATCCAAAAATGATTTACTCACCTTCAACCCATCCTAGGTGTGTATAACTTTCTTCTCTCAGCTAGGTTTGGGCTGATGGACGATAGACAGCATCGGCTAAACATCGTGACCACTCCCAACCAAATGTTATCATCCATCGCGATTGTAGGAGCCATATGGCTATTAATAATGTTACTTAATATCATGGTTGAATGTAACTACTGTCTGCCCCCCTGTGGTAAGGGGAAGGAATTGAACCCCTTTTTGGGGACTTCCTGAAGGTAGCCATCTTTAAACAGGAAGTGATGTGGCAAGGGCAGAGGGGAAGGACAACATGACATCATGACATTTGCGTAAACATACACGCCACTTTCGAGTCAAGTGGCGTGTTATCTCTACGCATTTTGAGCTATCCACGTGTATGCGTGTATGTCTACGCCATTAACGTCCGAGTAATTCCGCGTGTCTGTAACTTACACGCCGTCAAATGTCCAGTCATAAATGCCATTAACCCCAGTGACGGTTAGGTTTAGGGACGGGGGTTGAGGTAAGTCATATATTTATATATACAGTATTAACGTTAAGTCAACAGCGTTCATAAACGTCTTGCGTCTTGATAGCACGCCAAAAATGGAAATACGAATTGGCGTGTCATACACGCGCTACTTCATGAGATCAGTCTGGGATCAGTCAGTCTTTTTTGACCTACATTACACAACACTGTTTGTTTTGGGGCAAAGAGTTTTGTCTTCAAGTTTTCATCTTTTTTTGTTACAATAAAGCTCAAGTCTTGTTAAAACAGATGTAGCGTCAAATATACTTTCCCTCACGGAAGTGGCTTAAGAAGTAAAGAAAGCCACTACATTAAGTCAAAAAAACTCCCAAGAAGGACATGCAGGCATGCGGTAGGCCCAATCAAGGCCTACATCTGGAATGATCAAGCCATGAGTGACACGTATCGACAGCTTTGAAAGGATTCTGAAATTCATCCAATACGTGAGTAAACAAAGGTGAACATATTTCTAAAAGCTGTGGTTGAGAATTTTGGCTTTGATCAAAGCATGGTACAAGAAGCTGATGCTTATTTTTACGTTGTGGCCTGCTGATTCTATGGAAAGCTGGATACTTGATTGTGCTTGTTTGTGTCAAACATGGCTGATGAAATGTCCAAAAATGAAAAGGATGTAGTTGAAAAAAGCATTGAATCCCCTTAGTTCTATGCGTAGGGGAAAGCTTGGTGTGTGCACACGTTGGATGAATGAAGTAAAGGCATTGCTTGTTGAGGGTTGTGATGTGGAATCAATAAAAATTTTCACTGTAGACATCGTCTGATGCCAAATTGGTAGACATCGCCAAACCTCTCAGCCAATCAAAATCGGAGTTATATTTAAAAATACCCTGGCTCTTTTAAGCTTTATAATGGGAGTTAATGGGCCCAAAAATGCTCATTCATCCATCCATCATTTGTTACACAATATCTACAATCAAATATTCCTTCACAACTAATTTTTTTAGGTGGTAACTGGGACATTCTCCAATGAACATGCAAAAGTCTGAAGACGAGACCTTGCTACTTTCAATATATATATATTTGGACCTTACTGAACTGATAATGCTAAACCTATTATGCAAATTGACAAAGTTGGTCTTTTGAAGAATAGAGCATTTTTCAAAATTAATTTGGCTCTGCTGATTAAGGAATTATAGCTGTGGTTTTTGAGGGAGCAGGTTTTCGGCCCAGTGAACACCACAGTCTGTTAACGGTGAAAATGTAGTGTTTTAGGAGTAATTTCGCATATCTGCTCTCTGAAGCAATGCGAGCGGTAACTAGGTCTGAAGCTTTTACCCAGTCTGGGCTGTGAAAGTGAAAAAAAAAAAAGCTGTAATACTATTAATCAAGCAATCGTTACCTTGATGATAACCTTTCTTTGATATTTCAGCCAGACCTTTGGAACATGGTAATATTAATAATTTCAGTGTTTGATGTTTTTTTTAAGTTATATTTTGGCTTTTTTGCCTTTTATTTAGATAGGACAGTAGAAGGACAGATATGAAATCACAGGAAAGGAGAGAGGAGAATCAGATTGGGAAAGGACCGCGAGCCGGGACTAGAACTCGGGCCGCCCGAAGTGCAACCGTTACCGCACCATATGTCGGAGGACTCCAACGTGTTTGATTTTTAAGGTCTTTTTTAAAAAAAAAAAGAAAATAAACATTATTATAGATATTGTACAGTGTAAAAAAAAATACAGAGTAAAACTGGGTTAGAATCACTAGTCTGTTTTGTTGTCAGGCAGGAAAACTTATAAAATATTTAAAATTTCAAATTGGAACATTTATTTTTAGGAGGGAAGGGTATGTTGTATCTAAAAACATTTAGCGTCTTGTCAGTGTCTGATGTGCTGCGCCAAATCGCAGCGTAAAATAAGACCTGACATGAGTGTGTCTACAGCTTGTGAATCAGGATAAATTATCTTCCACTTGAGACTTGAAACAAATATTCTGGTTTATTTAGAGATGTCCATCATTCCCTAGAGAGTTTGATATGTATTTTATGTAGTGCTTGATCAAATAGACTTCATGTCTTTAAGCGTGTTACTTTCATCTCTGCTGGAGGCCTGATCATCAGAAATTCACACTGAGACTCTCTCGTTCTTTGGTTTCACGCCATCGTGTTTGTTTCTTTATGTATAAAGTTTAGCTTTGGCCCCACGGTCCTGTAGTAATTCAATCTTGGTGCAGAGACAGAAAGAAATAGAGCGATGAAGTTTGAGACTGGTAGCTTATTCCCAGGAGGCCGTTGTGCCCCATGTCGCAGCCACAGTGTCGCCAAACCTCTTTCTGACATTTGAGACCTCTCTGCACTCGCTTACAGGTCTACATCTACACACTTCGTACACATACATGCCTACTGTAAACCAAGCAGAACAGTTATTAAATAGACTTGCGTTTTTTGAATAACTTGAGTGCTGCTTGCATTTACGAAAACTCACCGCCACAGTTCAAGGGTCCGATCAATAGAGCCGACCTCCGTCCTGACCGACAACTTGGTTCCTTTTTCCATATGATGTGGGAATGTGAAAAAGTTAAACATTTTTGGACTGAGGTATGTGGTATCTTATCAGAAATCATTGAATATCCGATTCCGGTGATACCCTCTATATTATTGCTGAATGATGACTCTGAGTTTGACTTCTCTAAGCTGAAAAAAAATTGTCTACCTTGCCGGTTTAACGTCTGCAAAAAAAAACTCTTAGCTCAACACTGGCTCCCACCACATACCTTGGATATATTCAAGTGGTTGTTTCAACTTCAGGACATTATAATGTTAGAAATATCCACAGCTCGGGTGAACTTGGCTCAAATCTCAACACTAAAAATTTGGACAACAGCCGCTGATAAGGTCTCCAAGTATATTGCGCAAAGCAATGTTCAGGACTCAGTTTGAACACTTTATCCCATTTCTCTATTTTTTATTTTTATTTATTTATTTTTTTTAAATGTTTTATATTTCCTGTGACTGTTTTTCTGTTGACTTATCTGTCCATTTTGTACCCCATTATAAAGAGACCGCGGGGTGGGTGGGTCGGAGGGATTGGTAGATAGGTTGTTTGTTCTGTTTCTTTTTGGCGTGTTTATTGTCAAAATTTAAAATCTAAAAAAAAATAAAATAAAATAGAGCCGACCTCCAAATCCCAATGACATTCTGATCTCTAAATATTGCTCTGGTCCCTCATTCAATGGAAGTCTAATGTTTTTTTTTTTTTTTTTTCCAAAAAACATTAGACTTCCATAGACCAAAATTAAGTTTGGCTACCTAAAGTTTATGTTTGTGAGGGTCAAGTGCAGGGTTAAGTGAACTCGGTAACTTCTGGGCTTGTCTTTATCCGAGTTGTGTGTTAGAATCCATAAACCTTGAGCTACAACACCAAGAGACATTGAGAGTGTAGCACGGTTTTAAAACATCTCTGTTTGTCTTACTTACTTTCTTCTTGTATTTTTCTTGTTTCAAACCCCATTTGAGTTATATTTTTTTCTCATTCCCATTTAGAGACAATAGTCCATTGGTCCTCCAGTCTGGTAGAGTTAGAGTCTGTTGAAAAAGTAAAACAAACATCAAATTTCCAGGGGAATAAATGCCGAGCCAAGCAACTGCCATTGAGATGAATGGGAATGTTAACGTATAACTCCAGGTATTATAGACCTCCTTGGTCTTCACTCACCCCGTCACACCATATTACCAATTCATAACTTACACAAACCCTCCCCAACCTCTAGGGAACCATTCCAACTTTTGGTCCTTTTCATCTGGGAATGGGGGAAATGAGTTTCAGATCAATAACTGGAATGGGAACGGAAGTACACTAGTGGTGGGATGGTTTTAGCTCTTTATTAGAGAGTCATTTACCAACATAACATCACTGGGCGTGTGTATGGAGGGTGGAGAGACCCGGCGGGGTGACACTGAGCCGACAGACTGAATTTGTTGAGTCAGTGGAGCAGAGAAATGATGTCTGATAAATGAAATTGAAACAGCCTCCCTGCTCAGTGTTCCTTATTCTCTCCATCTCTCCAATGAGCTCAAGATTTTCTTTCGACTTTTCGCTCCAAATACCGTGCTAGTTGGATGCTGCAGAAATACGAAGGAACTTAGAGGCCTGTAGTTGCATTGGAAAACTGACAAGCGTGGAAGCCATGGTAGAAAGTGAGATGTCTCGATGTCATTACACCTGTAGCTGGGTTCTCTATGGTATCGCCACACTGTGGTAACATTTTTGGGCGTTGCAGTTACCTGATTTGCATATATTGCATTAGTATTTTGGGGTTACGGAAACCATAGTTACCATAGTAAATCCACAGTCCTTGCATGAATTGATAATTAATTATACGTTAACAGCTCCTGATGAATAGATGCCAACCCTCCCGATTTTTCTCCCGAATTTCAAAGCCCCTCCCGAAAGTCTCCCGGACGACCTTTCTCTCGAATTTCTCCCGATATCCACCCGGACAACAAAATTGCTACACCATCCTTCACTGGGCGCCATTTCAGACCGAACAATAATAAAAGTTATACCTCGCCACTTTGTGGTAACATTTTTGGGCGTTGCAGTTACCTGATTTGCATATATTGCATTAGTGAATTTCTACTTTGAAGCCATATGCTGCCACTTTTTTGAAGTTTTTACTGCTTTAGTTTGTATGGGGCCATGTGAAAAGTTAAATCGACATATTATTTTTACTTATTTATTTTTACTTTGAAGTACATTCATTGTACAATACATAATGGTTATATATTTCTATCAGTTTCATCAGGTTCCAAACTTTTAAAATCATTGGGTACTTGCATTACTTTTTCTTGCATTTTGCATTTGTGACATCCCACCTTGAAGCCATTCACTTTCTTGATGTTCTTACTGCTTTAGTTTGTGTTAATTGAGTCTTCAAGACAAGTCCTTCATTTGAAGTCAAAGATACTAGCTCTGTCCCCAAAGATTTACTTGATGTGGACTTATGGTGGCTTTTCCCCACTTCTATGAAGTCCAAAGAGTGGGAGGTTGTCCCCTTTGACATTTAATGATTCAAAAAGGCTCCAGTGAACGCCTTTATTTGTGCCCTTGACATACCCTGGATATGTTTTTTTTTAAGTCTGTACCAGTGTTGAATTCAAGAGAGTCCATGTGACACTCCGAGGAATCTGACCAAAGGGCTGAGAGTGACACTTAGTTCAGGACAGGTTTTTTTTTTTATGTGGATTTATCTCAAGCTTATCCTACAAATGTACTCTAGATGGCTGTACTTGTTTGCTCTGCCTTTGAAAAAAAGAACCGATTATAACCAGGATGCCACTGCAACTGCAACCTTTAGAACATGTATCAAATAATAAAATTAGACCTACTAACACAAGTACAAGTATCTCATTTATTGCACCCCAATATCTGATGTTTTGCATTGCAAAATAGTTTTCATTGTATTTCATTATTATTAATTATTTCTATTACTGTAATATATATTTTTGTAATTCTCAGTCGTCAGAATTCATAATTCTCATTAGATTCTCAACTGCCATACATTGTTTACTCTATTGCAGTGTAAAAACCTTAATACAAGATTTTTATTGTTTAATCGGAATTAATGCACCACACCAATTACTACCATAATGTGGGAATACATATAAAATACAATTGTGTTTTATATTTCTATTTAATTTAAGTTTTGTATAATAATAAAGTAGATTTATTTTTTTTTTGCTAAAACTTTCGTCTCTACGCTTTGTGTTTATCGTGCAATTTACATTATGTGACAATTAGTGTTTACGTGCATATGATACGCAGTTTCCGCGTGTATACGATACACACTTTATTGTGTGTAACACACACACACACACCCCACAACACTAATCCTACCTGTATAATACATTCACCTCACACCACTACACACATGCGTATCATACACGCATAAAAACTAATTTCCATGTATAAATTGCACGATAAACACAATGCGAGCTATAGAGACGGGTTGCATTTATACAATATTGTTTTGTTTTTGTTTTTTATGGCTGATGCCGATATCTTAGAGAACGGGGTGGCCGATAACCGATATAAAGCTGACATTTATTAAATTAAATATATTTATACCTTTATATTTATTTAAATCAATATTTAATAAATTATAAATAAATTACTAAACAAATCTTTAAAATAAACGTGCTTATACTTTAGATGACAACTTCCTAAATCTGCAATCCTATTACAGTATTTTTCACAAAGTAATTGTTTAAATATATGAATATGTGAATAAAAAGGAAGTAAACACATGTAACAGGGCACTAATTTCATGCGCACTGGTAATCATTTTTATCATACAATGTACAATATAACAATGCCACCTAAAAGGGTGTAACCTATTTTTTCCGCTTTTAAAGCTAATAATGTAATAATAATGCAAAACATCTCAGTGTCAATGTCCTAAAAATCATCTTATTTTTCTTGTTCAAACTTTTATTCACCCAAACATGCTCTTGACAGGATTTGTGAGGTCTTGTAGCTTTTTTTTCCCACTGAATTTGCCACTCACTAGTGTAACTATAAATTATATGGGAGGAATTGATTAAAGGTTTAGTACAAATTTCAATGGTACTGTTGTGGCCGGTGTGATTTCGGGTTATTTGGAAAATTAATAGGTTAAGGTACAATAACAGTCGGAACAATTGCTAGCCAGTCCACGTTTACATTGCCTTTTACTTAGTTGTCAGATTTTGCACATTTTGTTTTTAGGAACTTCACATGCATTTTGGCAACTTCTTGACATACTTTCTGCCTCCTGCATGCAAATAAGCCTGACCTGGTTCGCTAGTCTTCACAGGCTGACTGCGTTTTGTTCCACTGCTTTGACGCTGAGAGTGGTGTGAGCTGATGGGGCCGACACTGGTGCTGCAAAGCTTCCGTACCTACTTAAAAGTAAATGTGTCTTTCATTTAACATAATTTCTCTGCCACTTTCCCTCTATTAATTCTGTCAGGAATGGTGAATTGCTGTAGAGCCTCAACCAATCAAATGTCACTTCAAACGTATGTCGATCTCTCATGAGACGGAAGAGCTGTTTGATACATTTTTAGAATGACACTTGTCTAAGAAACCTCTTGTGACGACTAACACATACTTTCAATGACCACAAAAGCTAGAGAACAAAAATAATGCTATGCCAGTGGTGCTCTTTTCACAATGAGAAGATAAGATAAAAAAGCCTTTTCTTTAATTATTCTACAATTTGGATCGAATATATTTATAACTTCGGGACTTAATTGTCTTGAAAGTATCACAATGCAAATAAGCTTAATTTTCTTATTTATTTGCTTTATTTTGCAAATTAGAGATGTGAAAATCTGTGAGCCTGTTAAGTGTATAAATTGGATGATTCACTAAATTAGCTCCTCGTTGATTTGTACAGTCAGTTTAATGTTGGAACTACAAGCTTTTTTCGGGTGAAGGAAAACGGCTCAAACATGGCACACTACATCTGATTGGATGGTGGGAAAATAGCTGCCATGGTGTGCTGGTTTATTGCACGACTGGAATTGATGTCGGGCGTCTCGGTATGTAAAACTTTAATCGAATTGTGGGGGCAGTGCTGGTCCTCAACATTACATAACATAAATTCAGCTCTATAAAGCTATCAGGTGAGAGTGGTGAAGGTTTACAGTATATAGAAGCTTCCAAAGAACTTGAAGTTTTTCTCATCGTCCATTTTTTTGCAGTTCTCACATGGATAAAAGTGTCAAAGCAATTGGAAGTGGCCTTTTGGGGTTAGTTCGGCAAACAATTAAGCTAAACAACTAAAACGAAGAATGCCGTAGAGATTACTGCCTTAGACGGTTCTACAAATTATTCTAATTACTCTCATTCTACTGAATATTAAAGGTGACCAGTTAAATCCATTTTATGGTTAAGGTATTAGGCATGTTTTAGTCACAGTCACGCAGGTTTTAGCTTTGGCTACATTTTATCAATGTGGGAATCCTGCAATAATAACCAGCTTAACCACCTTGTGCTAGTAAAGTACCTACATTATCCATCTAAAATGAGTTTTTGAAAGGCCGAGTTGTTCTGAGCATTTTTTTGTGTCATTACCTATTAGAACAGTAGTGATGATGTGGTGGGTTAGGTTATATTAGTTTAAAATTAATTAAAATTAATATCAATGATTGCTTAAAGGCAATTGCATGTCCCGCTGCAAGATATTAAGACTTTTTAAGACGCTGTGCATTCTCTCTCCCTCTTCTATCCGACTGCAACACACAACCCACTTCTTTCATTCACTTGTCTCATTCACTCCGGTTGAATAGTGTTGGTGTTTGCCTGAATTTCGACATAGGTTTGCAGATATTGTGCACAATTTTACTCATTCCCACAGGTTTCATGCTCACACCAAAAATAGGCATGTGACTGTATCAAATTTTCAAACTTTCAGACTTTTTTCTTACAACAAGAAGAACTTAAAGGACTGCTGATAATTTACTCACGCCCATGTCATCCAAGATGTCCACGTCTTTATTTCTTCAGTCGAAAGGAAATTAAGGTTTTTGATTAAAACATTCCCGGATTTTCTCCGTATATTGGACTTCATTGGGAACCAAACAGTTCAAGGTCCAAATGAGAGTTTCAGTGCAGCTTCAAAGGGCTTTAAACGACACCAGACGATGAATAAGGGTCTTATCTAGCGAACCGATCGCTCATTTAAAAAATAGATAAAAAAGTTTAAGTTTTATAAGCGCAAATGCTCATTTTGCTCTGTTCTGTGATGAGCGTTCGTGACTCTACTGTTCAAACTCGTTCATCAAAATGAACAAATCTTTTTTCGAGTCATGACTCGAAGGGTCCTAGATAAGACCCTCGTCTTATGTCGTCTGGTGTCGTTTAAAGCCCTTAGAAGCTGGGCTCATTTGAATCGATTTTTGTCGAAGTTACAAAGAACTTGGTTCAAAAGCATGTATACCGTTTGCATGTGCGTCGGCGGAAACATTTTACGTGTTTAAGTCATCAAATTGCGATCTGTTCATGAGATCGGCCAAATTTTCTGTCTACTGATCGAGTCATAGAATGCTATTTTCAGCCGATCGTTTAGAGCATATGTTTGTTGTTTGGCCCTGTTACATGGTGTTCTGTGGATTACCCTAAAGTATAATGCAAATGCAATGTCATATCAAAGAACCATGCGATTACCATTTCTGTACTGTATCAACCAGAGAATGAAATGCACACAAATCGATATAGAAGTGGACAGACACGCTTCCTCTTCTACCACCCACAGCGTAGGGTTGGCGTCAAATGCTGGAAGACTATCTGCCACAGACCCGCACCCCTGGCGTCTCAAATACAGCTAACCACTCAACATATCGAGCGTCTGACTGCCATGAGAGTAGCTAACATATCACGAACACATTCTATACTTCTACACACACACACATTTCAGTCTCTCATCACTTGAAGCTATTACCGTGCAGCATAGCCTCTCTACCCTTCATTACACTAGAGATCTCCACGGACCGCCGTGTGATGTATTGCATGTTTGTTCATACGTCTTCTACCGTAACGCTCCCCAGATCAGACACATTTATTGGGCGCGGGCTACAATTACTGGTAGGACCAGCAAGCAAAAACCACCTGCTCTGAAGAACCCATCAGTTCCAGACCAAGATGGATTCATCAAAAGTATTTAGAGCGTCAGTGAGAGTAGAAAGGATGTAGAGGCCAGACGGAGAATGATGAGGATGAATCTCAACTCACATTTCACAAAGCCATTACTGGGTAATCTGCCCCTGCAATTTCTTCAATCTCACCCAATCAGACCCTAGCGTGGTAAGAGAGAGGTTGATGATGACTCACATTGCTAATGTGAAGATGACTTTCTCCCCGTGTGTGATGGTGGGTGGGAAGATGTTTCAGACATCTAAACGTCTCTGATCTGGAGTGTTGTTTTGGCTGTGAATCAAGAGAAGCTCATTTATTTTAAATTTACTTCAAGCGGCCTCTTGATTTCCAGCCAAAACAACAATTGTTGATGTTTAATACGTTTTGGCAATACAGAGACTCAGCAGATAATAAATATTTCCAACAGCGCGTTGTTGTTTAGTCTCGGTAGATTTTTAGTCTGGTGTTTTTAATTTGCGAAGTGCCATTCGTTCAAAGGGATTGCGGTTTTAAAATCCTATACTGCGTGCAATTCACAAAGTTTTCTGAAGTTGCTTGGCGACTGGAAGCATTTAAAAAAAAGTATTACGCAAAGTAGCACAGAAAAATCCCGTCATGAACCAAAACGTGACGCATCATACACTCCCAAAATAACAATAAACGAAACGTGGCGCGTGGGATAATTCATTTTTTGTTACTTTTGCGTCTTTTTTAAAAAAAGTGTGATGCCGATCGTTAATCAACAAGGATTTTTAAAAAAAATCTCCTTTTGTGGTCCAATTCACCAACTGCAGGGTGAGTAAATGATGACTTAATTTCCTTTTTTTTTTAGAGTTAAATATCCTTTTAAGTACAGTCTTATTATACCTTGGTCTTTTTGTTTGATTCCCCCCAGTTCATATTTTTGTTTATCATGTTGACTAAAAAAAATTCATGCTTCCCCTGCAAACCAACATATTGTTTAAAACCATAAAGGGAAAAATGGTTCAAGTTCAAGAGAGCGTTTTTCAAATCCCAGATGGACGTATAAATGTTGTGTATGTCTTGGCCCCGACTTTGGGTTGTTTGTGAAGGTGTCAGACAGAATATCTCAATTTCTATCACTCCGCACCGTCCACTAGGAGCGTCGCGCACACATATACACAACACGCACACTTAGACACCTCACACTTCAGCGTGATACCTATCACACCAATCTCTGCCCTTCATCTTCTTTTTCGTCTCTTTGACCCTTGTCTCATCCCATATTGTCCTTCAGCAACTGTGAGATAGTGTGTGTGCGGTGTGGTGTAATCTCTCAGAATGAGACCGCAGGAAAAAAAAATAAAATGGTTGTTTTGATATCTCTCCCGACTGGAGGGGTTTACCAATCTCAGGCGCCTCGCAGAACTTTCCTGTCAGATCGCCGCCATTCCCGTGACCTTAAAGTAGCCCTTGGGTGCTGAAGCATGTAGCTGTGAAATAGTCCTTGACAATTAGATGTACACGCACATGCAAACTGGAGCTTTCTTTCATATCCAGATTTAATTGCATGTGGACAGTCATTACGCGATGTTTTAAAGGGCAAGACTGCACGTCTTCAATAATAAATTTGACATATTGTGAGGTATGCCACGGTCATTATAAGAGCAAAACCGTTGATGGTTGTTTCTTTGTGTGTGGAATTGAAAATGTCAATCTGCTTCGCCAAAATACTACTATAAAGCGAAATTACTTGTATTACTTGACATGAAATTATTGACTAAGCTCAGAACTTTACATTATTTTGTTTCATTGTAACGTTATTTAAGAAACAATTCAGTTTATGGGCCCAATTGACTTCCATAGTAATATATATATATATATTTACTATGCACTGTAAACAAATTATTGTTGTTTTAACGTAAAGTAACCTGGTTGCCTTAAAAATTTAAGTTGATAGAACTGGAAAAAGTGAGTTAATACAATGAAGGAGATTAATTTAATCATCAGAAACTCAAAATAATAAGTTATCTCAACTAAATAAATTATTTAAGTTGATTTGACAAAAGAAAATATGTTGTGATAACAAATCTTAAAAATATATATATATATATATTTTTACAGTGTGGAAGTCAATATTCTTGGTTACCAATATTCTTACAAGTATCTTCTTTTGTGTTCAGCAGGAGAAAGAAATTCATACTGGTTTGGTACACCTTGAGGCTAAGTAAATGATGACAGATTTTTAATTTTTGAGTGAATTATCCCTTTAAGCCAAGTGCACTGGACGATTTAGTAATCCTTAACGTCTTTATACTGTGCAAACATGATCCTGTACGAACATGATCCCGTCATGTCTCAATGTGGGATTTCGGTTATCTTCGGCAGTCAAGATTCATTAAAAACTGAGTTTTACATCAATCCATGACACGTTTGATCAGCCTCTAGCCTTAATTTTGTTCATGGCTTGTCCTTAAAAGAAAAAAGCGAAAACAATGTTTGTGGAGCAAGTGTTGTTTTGTTGTACTAATTCCGTCATCAGGTTCTGCGCTCCTATTGGTTTTTGATTTGACGGCGTTTGATTGCAGGACTGAGCCTCAACTTGACTCTGACAGAATTTCATCTGAGAAAAAATGCATCAAACTAGCGATCAAAGACTTCAGATTTTGGCTTAAATTGAGGACATTTTTTCGGATTCCCAAATTTGTCTCAGACGGCCAAATTGTACCATGTGTAGTGTGTACCTGACTTTTTATATGACATGTATCGGTGTACAACCAATCTATTTTATATTATGCTGTAAGTAAACACCACTAGACAAATTGGTGATGGGTTAAGGATCTTGGCTGGTGATATGAAGGTTGTACGTAGGTTCAGTTCCACGTAGCAGGGGACCCTGAAACCCAAGAGTCAGTGAGATCATTGCTGTGCTCCATCACCATTGGGCTCTTGAGCAAGGCACTTAACCCAAGGTTGCTCCTGTGGGACTGATTCTCCCAGCAATTAGTGTATCGCGAGTCACTTTGGATGAAAAGCATCTGCTAAATGGCGAGTAAATGAACATTGGCAGATTCGGCACTCCAGTTCCCAAGACTCGTGTCGAGACCTTAATATTGCTGCAACAGACTGTTAAATTGTTGCATAAGGTTGTGATGCTTCTTGGAAAAGTGGTGTGTTTTTTAATGTTAATTATAACTTCACATTCCTCAAAATTCTATTTTGTGTCCCACAGAAGAAAGTCATGGTTTGGATTGGAATGACTTGAGGGTGAGTAAATGATGACAGCGTTTTCCTTTTTGTGTGAACTGTCTGGATCCCCTTGGTTCAGTGAACACAGAGTGGTTTTAATACAAAGCCGAACACTGAAAGGTCATATGAGATAAAAGTAAGTCAACTTGAAGATGTTGGCTTCTTACAGTGAGTCACCTTCTCTCAGATGACAGCCTTGAATTTGAAAAGAGGTGTGTGATAGATGGAGTTGGAGAGTGAACAACTAGAAAAAAACTTTTCAAAACTCTTAATTTCTCTGGCCTGTTAATCCTTTTGAGGTCACACGGATTTCCATTTCTTTAAAATTTCCCACCAGTTCCCCCTCAGTTTCACCTTTGGTTATTCATCCAATTTGAATAATATTTGGCTTCTATATTCTCTAGACACTCATGGTAAAGCATAAAAAGCATGTTTTAACCATAAATCTACCAAAATATATGTATGCATTTGTTATTCGTCCACTCTGTTTTGGTTAGATTTAGCTATTCCTTTTTATTTTTTGGTCAGTTTTTTTTTTGTTGCCAAAACATGTCCTTTAAATGTAGAAAGTCATCATGACTTTCATTAAAATGTATATATTAATTATTATTATTTTTTTATTTAATAAAACTAATTTGTTTTAGTTTTTCCTTTTATTTTGTTTGTTTTTGTGTTGGTCTTTTTCTTTTGGCAAAAAAATATTTTTCCTTTTGCAAAAATCCCTTTAAATTTAATCAGTTGCAACGTCTTATTCATTAAAAAAAAATATGTATTAGTTAATTATTCGATTTTTTTTTTTTTTTTTTTTTTTTTTTTTTTTTTTAAAGACCACCCCATTTTGTTTAATTTTGTTTTACCTTGTGTGTCTGTGTGTTGGTCGTTTTTTATTTTTTGCCAAAAATTGTCCTTTAAATGTAGAAAGTCATCATGACATTCATTAAAATGTATATATTAATTATTTTTTTAATAATACAAAATTTTAATTTGTTTTAGTTTTTTCCTTTTATTTTGTTTGTTTTGTGTTGGTCTTTTTCTTTTGCCAAAAATTCTTTTTTCTTTTGGCAAAAATTCCTTGAAATTATCCTTATTCATTCAAAAATATGTATTAGTTAATTATTCGTTGTTGTTTTTTTAAAAACACCCCCATTTTATTTAATTTTGTTTTGCTTTGTGTGTTTTTTTTTGTTTGTTTTTTTTTTGCCGAAAATTGTTCTTTAACTTTAATGTCGTCATATATTATATTATATTATATTTTAAATGGCACTATGGTCTAATATGCTTAATACATTCATAATGTTGATGTTGATGATAACTAGTTAGCACTAGTTGTGTATTAATAGTATTATTAGGTGATATTCATATTATATGACATACATTTACTGCATGTTTTGGCCTGCTATTAAAGCATTTTAGTTAATCAATTCAGTCGTCAAAAGAACAAATGAACTTTTTTGAACTAGTAATTTTATTTACAAGTTTAACGCACCAAAAAACAAGATGATATCAAGAGAGTGACAGATTGCACAAAGATAAAAAGTCTTCCCAACATGGTTTCAATTCCGTTATCACAATATGAAACACACTATTTTATCATCCGCTTGACTTCCAGACTTTTCTCTCTCAGATGAACGGGTGATTATAACCACGTCGGGAGAAGCCAAACAGGGATCCATAGACTAGACAAATGTATACACAGCTGATCCCTCAACTCTGGGGAAAAGCGCAGAACCGCCGCAATGTGGTAAATAATTGAGCGCTGCGTGATTAATTATGCATTATGAAATGCACTGTCAAAGCAGAAAGTTTTATTTTGTACCCAAATACATAAAGCAATGCTGTTTTTTTTTGGATCTGGGTCAAAATGTTTAACAAACGCAGCCCTATCTAGCGAGTGCCGCATCGCTGTGGGTCTGACTGGTGGTCGGCGGGTCAATCGGTGACTAATTGTTGCGAACGAATCCGATTTCCCAGGAGCTCTTAACACTTTTGAGCTCCATTTCTCTGGATTTTTTATATGCCAGGTGCCTCAAGTTCGTTAATTTATTGAAAAGATTCTAATTAACTGGTTCTTGAGGGGGAAAGCAATGTCGCAGGAAGATTTATAGGTTGTGCAATACAGCTGGAAGGCGGCCCGTCAGAGCCACTCTACATAAAACTGCTCTGAACTGAAGCCTGCGCTCTTTGTTCGTTGCACATTCATGTCTTCTAAATACGTGGGCAATTACATTATTCTGAGGTAATTACCGTAAATTCAACCGCCTAAGGAAACAGCAGTTCTTTCTACATAAAGGCCCGTTTTTAGGAGTATATGAGCTGCTGGTTTTAAACTAAGCAAAATAGGTTGCAGATCAATTACTAATTAAATACCAGTTGAGACTAATTGGTTTCAAAGTACCGAGCCACGAAATTGGAGAGTCGTAGAGCTGCGGATCACAAAACTGTCGACACGTGTGACTCTAAAACCAGCTTAACTGTTTTCCACGCTGTCTCTATTTTAAGGACGGCTTTTGATCAATACGCAGACCCCTGTTTGGGGTAGACATCATTCACGGCGTTAGACTGTTCCAGTTGTACATCCTGCTCGCGGGTACCAGCTTGAAGGATGATGTCATTACAAAACTATGTCATATTCCTTCCATTTTGTAAACAAGTGGTGCTATGAACTAAGCGTGTTTTACAGTCCTTTGGCGTTATGTGGGACGTGTTTGGGACATGACCCAGGAAGACCTAAATGATAATGGTGTCAATTTTTGTAAGAAGAGCCAAGGTTAGTATCATTTTTGCATTGTTAGCGACAAAAACCAACAAAAAGCTTCTTCTTTTTTTTGCCTAGAAGTGTCTTGGAATCAGAAACTGTAAAACACAGAGGTATATATTCACTACTAAATGACTCTAAGGCCCGGTTTACATGAGAACGCTCACGGGTGAAAACGTAAAAATATTTTATCGGATGTGCCTTTTGTTTACACGGCGACGGTGTTTTTGGGGCTTAAAACGCAAAAAAGTGAAACCACCTTCCAGAGTGGAAATCTTAAAAACGCTCCACTGCCGCGTTCTTGTGTAAAGGATAAAAATGCTAAAGTCTGCTTGACAGTGAAGGTTGTACGCAGGCGCGCGGACTTGATGTTGTTGTGTGGCAGTGCTCCACATCGCCACCTAGCCTCCTGGAGTGTATACTACATCGAATTTCACACACTTTTGCGTCACCATATGCACGCGGATTTCCCACCCAAACGCTCGTCTGAACGCAGAATAAAAAGTGATAATACAACGCCACTTTTGCGTTTTCTCTTCAGAATCGTTTCCGTGTAAACATAGCCCTAGACATGATATGACCAAAACAAAAATCCCTTTAGTAAATCTTTAATATATAAGCGAAGACCTGTTTGTAAAGCAATATTGTATTCATTTAACATGAAATAGTTAATAGTAATAGCCTAAATAGTGTTCTAACCACACTTGTAGATAGAATTAACTTTTTCACTGAACCCCTGAATTGCATCGAATGGTCACGACACATTTTTATTTTAAGCCTATATATCATATGTTTCGGTTGATTTCAAATACCAACAGTGTTTCATGCAACTTTAATTGACCTGCATCTTTTAGAACACTAAAAAAGTCCACTTTTGTGAGAATTGGTCACAAACTCAACCAAATTAATAATACAAAAAAAAAAAAAACGTTATTCATCCAATTTCTCATCATTTTAATACATACATTTAACAAAATGTGTTTTATAGATGCGTTATATATTAAAATAGATATTTTACTAAATTATATTTCTGCATTATTCTATAATGTAGTAATATAATAACACAGTCTCATCCCAAGAAGTCATATAACTGACGTCTTGGGACGTCTTTTGACCATACGTCAACATCTGCCTTTTTAGGGTACCCTTAAACGTCGGTTACATGATGATCCCGGGCCATCATACAACTGACGCTTTACCTTTAACGTCGGTTAGGTTTAAGGGGTAGGTTTAGGTCTGGGGTAATGTTAGGATCCCATAACGTCATCTAACCGACGTTTAAGGGTACCCTAAAAAGGCGGATGTTGACGTATGGTCCCAAGACGTCAGTTATATAACTTGTAAACCAAAATGTTTATTGTTTTTAGTGATTACATTTAAAAAAATAATGATTCATTCAAACATTATTTGAAAAGTATTTATATCTTACACAAAGAAAAAAACATGCTTGATTTAGGGACGTTTTAGTGGAAAACGAGACCAAGGTGATCACCTGTTTTATTTTTTTTCAACCATTTTGTTTATTTCATCTTGTTTCAGTGAACAAAAAGGGGTTTTGTTGTAGATTTAGTCTACAATAAATCTGATTGAAACATGTAAACGTAAGTTGAAATTTTTTCTTTTTTTTACTTGCCAGAAAGTCCCACACTGAGATGATCAGGATGGCTTTTGCGGTGCTAAATTGAGAAGAAAGTGGAATGGCTGGCAACCGAGTTGGTTTTGTTTGATAGTTTGGACTGATATGTATTTTCTCAGCGTGAGAATACTAAGGCCCTCATTGTCAGAAGCAGAGCAATCAGAAAAGACGACAGACCCACTGAGAACCGCAGGTAAGCAGGACGCAATAACCCTGAAAATAAAGCTCAACACCCGCATGTCTCTTTTGAATATAGACCGGCGACTGGACTCTACTTCAACTCCATGAAAATGAAACCACTGGGATAAAGACCTGCTCCCTCAATGCCCCACAAATTGCGATACATGTCCACCAATCACCATTCTCTCAGGAAAGGTGTGGAAAACGTAGAAGTCTTTTCCCTTCAATGAACTCTCCGACGCAATTACCGCTGCAGTTTAGAGAATGGATGCTGACTTCATACCCTGCGGGCTTTTAAAAGGAGAAAATTATAGACTCATAAGCTATAAATGCTTTAAAAACTACTTTCCCATAAATTACTTGCGTCATCATTACAAATGGTTTAATTCCCTGGCGTAACAATTGAGGCAGTTTAAACTGGAATGCTTTAGCTTTCAGTCAAGTTCTCGCGTGGTGTGAAGATTAATAAGATATTATTTATTGGAAGGGACCAATCATTGTCTAATTGTCTGAAGGGGAAATGTCAGGTCTTCCTGAATGCTGAGAGATGATTGATGATTTTTGTTCCCAAAAAGAGCAACAACCAACAAAAACCGACAAAACGACGCTGTCTTGCATTTCTAAAAAGCTCAACAGAAGGCAATGGCACAAAATGCTAAATATTTTTTCATAGATTGACAACTGTTTCAACTTGACCTAATGTTTTAAATACATCACTTTGATTTCGACAGACCCTGAAAGACCAGCGAGATGCTTCCTAATGGTCGAAGACGTCCATCTAGCACATATTTACATAGAATGATTTTAGACGGACATTTGAGTGCATGTTAGAAAGGGCCTTAAAAGCGAGAATATAACATGGGATAAGAGAGGACCAAATGTAAGTAGTATCAAATCGACCATTAAACAATACACATCTAATGTAGCGTTTATGTAACGTTATGCTGTAATTAGTGCTGTCAAACGATTATAATATTTAATCACGATTAATCGCATTAAGGTCATAGTTAACTCGCGATTAATCACACATTTGTATATATTCTAAATGTCTCTTGATTTCTTTTTGTCCCATTATTTTTTTTTAGCGCGTTAAAAAAATTGACGCTGTTAAAATGGGTTTGCGTTAACGCCGTTAATAACGCGTTTAACTGACAGCCCTAGCTGGAATATAACGTTATAATCTAATGTACTGTAATCAACGTTTATGTCTCAATGTGGTAGCTATGGCCATGCCTAAAATACGATAAAAGTGTGCATGTGATGTTATGTAGTCGTACAATGATTTAATGTCATGATAAAAAAATGTAGTTGTTCGCATTACATTTACAATGATTCCAGACACTAATGGTGTTTTGTAATCAAAGACTATGGCTAATTACACGGTAAAAAATAAACCGTAAATTTTACGGTAAAAAAAACGGCAGCTGTGGTTTCCAGAACTTTACCGCTAAAAATACGGTAGGAACGTTAATGGTTTTACAGACTTAACTTAAAATTTACAGTAATAAACCATAATTTATTTTCTGATAAAATGTGGATTTACCAACTTATTGATGTATTGATATCTGTTTTAGACCATTGTAATACATTGACATCCTACAATCATCACAGCAGTGGTAACACAAAATGCAATAAACATTAATTTAACAACATTAAATGTAACATATAACCCTAATGTACATAACTGATTAGAAAAAAAACAATAAAACTATGAGGAACCATAGTTATTTCAACAAAAATACGTAAAATGTCAAGTGTCACACAGGGAATTGTGGGAATGTCAATTTACGGTTTTTCACTGTAAATTATACAATGATTTGTTCTTTTTCACTTTCAAAAACTGTAAATTGAACGGTATTTTAGTGTTAAATTATATCACAGTAAATTACCGTGTATAGTACGGAAACTTTCTGTTTACCAATTAACAGTTTTGCACTGTAGCATTTTTACAGTATTTTACCGTTAAAATCACGGTTATTTTTAGGGAAAGATTTACAGCTTATATTTTGTAGCTTTTGGATTATTTTTTTTTTAAGCTAAACGGCTTGGTGACCAGTCAAAGAGCAGCATTAACATTCTTCAAACCGTCTTCTTTTGTTTTCCACGGATGAGAGAAACAAATACGGGTTTGGTAGGAAATGAAGGTGTTTAAATGATGACAGAATTTTCATTTTTGCGTGAAATGTTTCTTTAAAGCCACATCTGCGTCTACAGTAATACAAAACATCATGCTTGAATCAACCAATCTGTTCTGCATCTCAGTCCAAAGAAGAGTAGACATTTAATCGAAGGAACTGAATTAATCAGTTAACAGGACAGATTCGTCAATTTGAGGCAGACTGGCGAAATGGATCTTGGGAGTTCGGGACACATCGATCAGATGGTGTAAATAAAACTAATTATGCATTTTTTTTTTTCATTCATTGTTTGTTTTAGCATCACAGTGGTGCAAAATAAGCTACATTATGCACCTAGCAGGAGGTATAACGGAGGCCATCTGCACCCCTTGGCAAAACAGTACAGGGGGAAAAAAAATTGAAAAGAGGACTGAAATTCAAATTCATTCTTTAAACATGCAGAACCTAGCCAGGAGGCCGTCGCAGTGCAGTTTATTTAGTGTAAATGAATAACATGGGGATAATTTGGGCAGTTATTCTACGCTTTCAGTACATAACATAAGATGATAAACTCTTGTGCTCAGCATTTTGAAACCCCTTTTAGACGTGTCTGCTGTCAGATCTGTATTCGCTATAGATAAACTCCCAGACGGAGTCTGATCACACAGTATGGTGCAGACTACCTACCAACAGACAGCTGGCTGTTGAGCAATTTTGAAGTAATTTAAGACTCAAGATTGTTATAATAAAGCAAAATCTAACACTCAGTACAGGCACAGAAATCCCATAGACATACAATTGACGGAGAAACATGATCCATATAGAGACCTAAATATTATAGAAACTTGATGGTGAGCTCTTATTGTAACCACCAAATTCCTAGCAACCACATAGCAACCAGGATTGGAAAGTTCAGAATTGAAGAATTGGCCACTTTTTAGTTTATTGACAGTGTTGTAGTCGAGACCACCTCACTCGAGTCCGAGTCGACACCGACACCAGAGAGAGTCAAGACCGAGTCCATAGAGAATCGAGTCCGAGTCGAGTCCGAGACCAGAGACGGTGGAGTCCGAGTCGAGACCAGTGAGGGTTGATTACCTAATTTACTTTTATTTACTTAGAGAAATTTTTTTAATTTTTTGTACTGAATTTACTTAGAGTTTAAAAAATATGATCAGTTTAGGGTAAAAAGGCCACTTAGTAGGTGGTGTTAAAAGTAATTTTATTACAATTTGTCATGCGCAGTTGCGCACTAGAAAATCACCAATCACTGGGCGTGTCAATCAATTTAAAGAAATATTTTATTAACATACATTAATAATCATGAAAAATATTTTTAATTGAACTCGAGTGGACTCGGGAATAATTCCGAGTCCTAAAAAAAAAATGTTCGAGTACGAGTCAATTCCGAGTCCAAATGGACACGAGTCCATGACAAGACCAAGACCATTAAAATATGGTCTCGAGACCGAGTCCGAGTATCGAGTACTACAATGTTTATTGATTTGTCCAATTCCAATCAGAAATTCAAAACAAGGCTTTGTCTAGCAAATATTCAAAGTAGAGCCCGACCGATAAAGGATTTTGAAGGTTTTGATTTTGGTTTTAAAATCCGATATATACTTTTTTTTTTTCAGGAACACGCAACAAAACATTAACAGATATCAAGCAATGTGTGTTTCGTGACCAATTCACCACGACTCTGGTTGGATCAGCAGGTTGCAGGATGTGTGGCGCGTTATACACGAGTGTTGCCAACAAGGACTTCTGGTGGACAAACTATACAACTGCAACACTCATGACATGGTTGAAGCGTATTTCGTTCGTTTTTAGTTTATTTTTGAAATATTCATTTATCGGCCATTATAACTGCCGATGCCGATAGTTTGGAAAATGCCATAATATTGGTCTGCCGATAAATCGGTCTGGCTCTAATTCAAAGTTTGTCTTGACAAGCATTGGTTTTGCCTTCTTTTTTTCAGTTGGCCACGCCCCACAGTCAGTTGATTCTGAATATTTTTGTTTGTGTGGTTTTTAAAAATACAAAAACATTTTCAAGCCAATAGGCTCTTCAAAGTTTGTCTTGGAAAATATTTGCTTTTCTGGTTAAACTTAAACTTACTTCACTTCTATTCATAAATCATCTCCCATGGCCTCGCGGGATATTAAAGTGTCCATCGAATGCACTCTTCAGAATCTCACCGGAAGTACTTTTTGCTGTTATCGTATGCTATGTACTTGGGCATGCCACTCTTTTTGGCGTATTATCGATATGAACATTTTGGCCAACACAGATAATTCTTCTGTCAGACTGATCTCATGAAATGGCGTATGACACGCCAATTCGTATTTCCATTTTTGGCGCGCTATCAACACGCATAATCGCTTTTCAGCGTGTTTATGAACGCCGTTGACTTAACGTTACATTACTGTATGTATAAATATATACCCCAACCCCGTACCTAATTTATGACACAAAACTCCATCAATGACGGGGAAACGTTATCATAAATGACGGAAAATTCTGTAAATGGTGGGGAAAGAGTTAATTACGCTCCCCTATTGGACGTTCATCATCAGGTTCCTTCGCAGCAAGGTTTCGTAATAAAAGTAGAAGGGGAAAAGGGAAACATTCCTCAGCCATTATTGGATCTTTTCATACACGGCCCAGTGACATGCAAACATCTCAGAGCAAATATTGGCTCTACCGCGGAGGAAGATGATGCGGTTGACAAGATTTCCTTTATAAAGCACACTTCTGAACTGCACTGAGATCTCCACTGAGATGTTGCAGAATAATGTAGACTAAGAACAGATATATAGAAGAAAAACAAATATTTCACAAGTGCTGCTGCCACTATTTGTTTTAGCGATATTGGGACTCTCTTCGTTTTTGTAATGCATTTCTTTAAAATGACTGTAAGGAGTCTGAAAACAGCCATATAACTGCATTACTCTGTTCTCTCATACAGAAAACAAAGCCTGTGGAGTTCAGACACGGCCTGAGGTAGCACTGTCCCATCTTTTTCTTTAAATCTTGTGAGCATCATGACAGAGAAAACCATTACTTGTTTATCACTTCCAACATTGGTAGCTTGTTTGTTTATTTGCGTAACATGTTCATGTTTTCTTGCTCTTCTACAATAAGAGCGATAGACAAAATAAACGTGAACCGTGCCACTGACCTTAGTCAAATTCAAGAGGTTGTTTACAAAAAGAAGTCTTCAAGCTAAACCTTTTTTAATTAAATTAAGGTCACGTATGATGACTTGTAAATTTGAGCTTTTTATACAGTTTTTAACATTTACTTGAACTACAAGTTAAAGGAGTAGTTCAAAAATACTGTTGCTGATAATTTACTCGTCCCCATGTCATCCAAGATGTCCATGTCTTTCTTTCTTCAGTCGAAAAGAAATTAAGGTTTTTGATGAAAACATTCATATAATGGACTTCAATGGGGACCAAACAGTTCAAGGCCCAAATGACAGTTTCAGTGCAGCTTCAAAGGGCTCTAAACGATTGCAGACGATGAATACGGGTCTTATCTAGCGAAACAATCGGTCATTTAAAAATAAATAAATAAATAAAAAAGTTTAAGTTTGTCATTTGGACCTTGAACTGTTTGGTCCCCATTGAAGTCCATTATTTAGAGAAAAATCCTGGAACGTTTTCATCAAAAACTTTAATTTCTTTTCGACTGAAGAAAGAAAGACGTGGACGTCTTGGATGACATGGGGACGAGTAAATTATCAGCAAAAGTTTTTTTTAAAAGTAAGGTGTCATTGTTACAGTGTGATTATATTTGTAAGTACTGAGTAATATTAATGATCTTCATGGGGTTAGGATTTGGTAGAGGGTAAGTTGCATGTAATCAAGCATAATTTATTGTTATTGCTCTGGTAATTACATTTCAAATTTGTTACAAGGACACTGTAAAATATGTTAGGTGTAAGGGGTTACCAAAAATAACGTACACATTTTTCAGAATTCAGGCATTTTTTTTATTTATTTATTTATTTTATAATTTTTTAATTGTTAAAAATGTTGAAGTACTACAGTAAAACTGAAACAAACTTTACGCAAAAGTGTAAACTCGAACTTTCTAGCTGCATAAGCTCAATCTCACAAATCAGTTCATCAATTGAGGCCTATGCGCTTTTGCTAAAATGTATTTTTATAGGTTTTAGCATTATTTTAAATTTCACTGCGAAATAAATGTATTGACACTTTAAAATGTACTGATAACCACCTTAGTAACCATAGTAAAAAAAAATGTTTGTTTACATACGGTCCTTGCATAAATTTTGATTTGGGCGTAAAAAATATTAAATGACAATTTTAATTAGACAACGAAAAAGCGAAACCAGCTTATTTACAGTAATTTAATACTTTTTTAAGCTTATTTACAGTAGTACGGAATGAACTGTAGCATGTCTCCATGAGCTCTTGTGCCGCCCGCAGCCATGCGTTTCTGTGCCGTTCGGTCGGTCGTCTTGCAGTTTCTCAATTTCAGGGGGTGGCGTTCTCGCGGGTTGATTATCGGCCGCAATCACTGGCTGTGTATGTGTGGATCTTTCCATAGCCGTTTCAGATCGATGCAATCGCAACCTAAGCATTATTAGCCGGTTTTGTGTCAGCCGTGGCTCTGGCCTGACCGAGACTTTCGAAAATGAGTCAGTGCTGGTGAAATTCAATCTAAGACGAAGATTAATGTAAGTGCCCGATGCCGGAACGCTTCATTCAGAGCGATGCTGGTACGACTGTACGCCAGGAGATGGAATTCAAGAAAAGAGCAAGATGACAATTTCATACGAGGCCTGAAAAACGCTGGTCTCTCTCTTTTGTGCCATTTTCTTTCTTTCTCTCTGTCTGAGAATAATAGATCAGAGCTTGGCACCTGCAGAGTCCTCTGCGGGGTAGAGAGGGTCTTCATTTTCATTAAACACAATAGCCCAGGGACAGCATATCCAGCCGGCCTTATCTATTAAGAGAAACATTTTGGCTGGCAAGGTCGGTTCCATTTCTTCTCATTTCCTCTAACAGACAAACAAATAAATAATCTAATGAAACTTCCTTCACAGGTGGGGCATTAATGGATGATCTGTTCTGAGTCACAAATAAAAATGGAGCAGGAAAAGAAGGTGCCTTTTCCTGTAGACTGAAGGGTAAATTATGTTTAATTGTAACAAATAATATTCTGTGACACTGGCCTGAAGTAAATCAGAACTTTGAAACCATGTAGTCTCACTAGAGTAAATCTACAAAAATATGTTTAAAAAAGCATCTAGCAACCTGAATCTTTTAGAAAAGCACTGGTTCTTCTTCTTTAAAAAAAATGTAATTTTAAAGGGATAGTTCACAATTAATGTGTGATATGTTTTAGCTTACCTCAAGGGCATCCAAGATGAACAGTAGGTGTCTTTGTTTCCGCAGTAGTTTCAATTTTGATATTTTTAGGTCAAACCGTTGTTTGTCAGCCATATAATGGAGGTATATGGGGTTCTCCTCAAAGAGCATGCACAGAGAAGTCCAAATTAAACATGTTTTAATGACTCATAAATGTAAGTACACATTGATGGCCTAAGACACGAAACGAGCGGTTTGTGTGAGAAAACGAACAGTATTTATATCGTTTTTACCTTGTGTAACCACAGCCACATCCAAGTGATCTGAATCAGTTATCCAATGTCCATCTTTATCAACATACTACGATTTGGGACGTACTAATTCTATTTTCGGATACTATTTAGGACGGATAGTATAAGAATTGGAACGCAGAAAGAATTAATTTTTGGGTGAACTATCCCTTTAATACTTAAAATGCGCACTATTTATTTTATTTATAGTTTTTCCTTTCTTAATGGATTACACCTATATAGAACAACAATAACCTCATTGTAAAAAATAAAACCATATTTTTTACGGTAAAAAAAAGGCTTGTCAGAACTTTACCGTTAAAATTTTGGATTTACAGACTTAACTTAAAATTTACAGTAATAAACCGCATTTCATTTTATGATAAAATGTTAATTTATTAACCTTTTGAAAATGGATATCTGTTTTGTACCATTCTAATACACTAACAACCAGTGATGAGAGTTACTTGAGCAATCAAAGCTCATCACAAGTAATCTTCCATTGGAAGGTTAATACTTATAAAGAAGCTGCACAGTGTCATTCATACAAACATTAAACACCATCATGGTAACACACGTGAAATTAAAAAATGCAATAAACATTAATTTAACAACATTAAATGTAACATAAAACCCTAATGTACATAACTGATTAGAAAAAAAAACAAAACAAGAAAACTATGAGGAACCATACACTGTAAAAATGAATATGCTTTATCTAATCAAAATTTTTTTAGTTTTTTAACAGATTACAAGCAATATTATTAATTAAATGTAACAAATTAGAATTGAGTAATAATTAATCAAATTAATTCCTTAAAAGTTAACTATTTAAAATGAGTAAAACTTAAAAAAAATAAAAATTTAAGTCACCATTATGGTGATCAGTATTTGTTTTAGATTTGTTTTAAAATGACGGTTTTCTCCTTCAGTGATTCTGCTTGTTAACATCAGGCGTCTTCAATGTTGGCAATATAAAATAAATAGTTCTTAATTCATCTTTGACGTCTGTCTGTTAGTGAGATATTTTTGTACATTTTTTGGTGTAAACTTTACTCATTTTAAATGGTTAACTTTTAAGGAATAATTTGATTAATTATTACTCAATTCTAATTTGTTAAATTTAATTAATAATATTGCTTGTAATCTGTTGCCACTATTCTATTGATTAGATAAAGCGTATTCATTTTTATATTTTTTTTTTTCAACAAAAAATACATAAAATGTGATGTGTCACACAGGGAATTGTGGGAATGTCAATTTACGTTTTTTCACTGTAAATTATACAGAGTTGTTCTTTTTCACTTTTAAACAACTGTAAATTTAACAGTATTTTACAGTAAAATTATATCACATTTATTTACCGTATATAGTACGGAAACTTTGTTAACCAATTAACAGTTTTGCACTGTAGCAGTTTTACAGTCTTTAACCGTTAAAATCACGATTATTTTTTACATTGCTGCAGAAACAAACAAAAAAATGTAACGTGAATAACCTATAACCAATAAGAGGACTTATCTTAAATAGCTTTTCTTTTAAAGCTTGTACCCAACCTAGTCAGATTTAATTTTCGAACTTATTGTGCAGTCTTTCTTTATTTAAAGGCGGCTGGCAGCAGCAAAAGGAACGGCAGCACTGAGAAGAATTTAAAATACCGCACTTGCTACATGCAACAGTTCCCACCTGTGGATTCACTGAAAATACATCAAAAATACCAGGGTGGAAGTAGAACAGTTATTTTTGTTTCGTTCCAGGTGTCTTTACAACTCTTCTAATACGTTCAGGTGTTCGCCCCTCTCTCACACACATGCCAGATTGCCCCAGCTGGAAGACTAATTCAAGTACAGCTGGATGGATGGTTTTGAGATCTCTCATATCCATGCTTTATTTGCTCAATATTGAGTAGAGAGCCCGTCTAATGCAACTCTAACCCTCAGTTTTTTCGCAAAATGTAGATTTCACTCGGATGGAGGTCATCAGATGCGGTGAAGAGTACGCCGGAATGGAGGAACGAAAGCTTTTTATGTTAATGAAGGTAACATTTGGGGCATTTGAGTAACCTTTCTGAGAAAATTCTTGTAACAAGCATGTTAAAGGATGGTTTTAAATATCCAGTTCCCTTTTTAGTGCGTCTCCCACTATTCTTTGCACTATTCTGACTAATAACGCTTAATGTTTGATCAAATCGTGAATGACACCTTTGAAACCATCATCTTGGACCGCGTACTCGATGACTAGTGCTGTTCTGCTGTTTAAATGTATGCATAGTAGCAAAGTGTTTATCCTAAAATTACAGTCATGCCTGGGAAGGAACCGCCATCATCAGCACAAACAATCTAAAGCGCCAAACACAGCAATTACCCATAAACACCTGCTGTGTGGGCTGCTGCTGAGGGAACCGGCAGTGTAGCTGAATTTGTGGATTCTGCATGTGGGAGGGATAGAAACCGCATTGACCCTGTTTAGCTAATGAACGACATCGTCCTCCCCGCACAACTGTACTAACTCCGGGGAGCCCAGGAGACTGAAGAAGAGAGAGATTTGTCTTTAGTACTGGACCGTGGAAATGGAACTGTTTGTGAGGTCATAGGTAGGGCTTGGTGATGAATCACTATCATGTTTTCAATATCATACAATATCGATCTTTATCACGCTATTCATTAATGGGGGAGGAAATTCTTCATAGTATTTGTTAGACCTTGAGAATGAAAGTAAACTTGTTTGTTCACAATTAAACTCTGCAGAGTAGCTACTTTTTTTATTTTAAAGGAGTAGTTCACTTTTGAAAAACCTTTTGCTGATAATTTACTCGCCCCCATGTCATCCAAGATGTCCATGTCTTTCTTTTTTCAGTCGAAAAGAAATTAAGGTTTTTGATGAAAACATTCCAGGATTTTTCTCCATATAATGGACTTCATTGGGGACCAAACTGTTTTAGGTCCAAAAGACAGTTTCAGTGCAAATTGCAAACTGTTCAAAGGGCTTTAAGCGATTCCAGACGTTGAATAAGGGTCTTATCAAGCGAAACGATCGCTCATTTAAAAAATAAATAACAAAGTTTAAGTTTTATAAGCTCAAATGCTCGCCTTGCTATGTTCTGTGATGCGCGTTCAGCAAGTTTTTTTAAAAGTGTACTACTCCAATAAGGCCCCATTGAATCCATTTTGTTGGTGTTTTTGATTGTGTTTTATGATTTAATACAAATTTATTTCAACTTTAATAATGTAATCAAGCTTTTAAAATGTAGTTTTAAACTAGTTTACAACACAAAATTGCATTTTTATTTTTTTAAATATATTGATTGTAGATATTCATCAGAAAGAATAATATTACTTGTATTACTTCGAGAAGTACATTTAGTAGTGATATATTTCTGTGATCATTTCTTAAACCAAACTTTTATTTTGACGGTTTGTCGTGAAGATCTTCCAGTTTCAGTGTGTGGTAACGTAAAATGTAATTTTTCTATGCAATGGCATGTTCTTAAAGGGATACTTCACTTTTTTTTGGAAATAGGCTCATTTTACAACTCTTTCAGAGTCAAACAGTTGGGTTTTACCGTTTTCTAATCCATTCAGCCGATTTTCTGATATTTAGATGAATATCAGTAACCAGACAGTTTCTGGTCTCATTGACTTCCATATTATATTTTTTTCCTACGATGGAAGTCATTGGGACCAGAAACTGTCTGATGTTCTTCTAAATGTCAGAAAATCGGCTGAATGGATTCGAAAACGGTAAAACTCAACAGTTTAACTCTGGGGGAGTTGTAAAATGAGCTTATTTCCAAAAAAAAGTGGAGTATCCCTTTATAGCTGTCACTGTTGTAAGGAATTCTTGTGGCTCTATTGGCGGCAAATGTTCTTCCATTGTTTGGTCAAACAGGTTTTTTTGATTGGGTGGAAAGAATTGTCTGTATAGCAGCAGACAATTTTAGATAAAACCTCATTATCTTTTGGGTTTTATTACGTGTAAATGGTGCAAAATAATGAAGTAGCTACAAAACAATCAAGTAGTTTAGCATTTTGACAGTATGACTAGATTAGTTTGTTACATCGCTGTTTCATTGGGACAATCGAATTTAGACTAGGCCTACCTTTTTAATGCAATTTGACAAGCCATAAAAACGTAAATTGACAGTAATTTTACCACTTACATTGAGAAAGCAATTGCGGGGTGTCACATTTTTTGAACGAAGAAAATGGAAGAAGCTTGAACAATGTTTTATACTAGCCTTGTGAATAATATTTATGGAAATAATGTACTTGGAAAAGAATATACTGGGAACACTTTAAAATACGGATTCATTTGTTAACATTAGTTAAAGCATGCATGAACCAACCATGAGCAATAGATTTGTTACTGTAATTGATAGTCAATGTTAACAGTGCATTAACTAATGTTAAAATCGACCAATGGCCGATAGTGAGAATAATTGCTTTTTTCAGCACTTCTTTTTCACAAGGGTATGCATGTACATTCGTTTTTAGTTTTTACATGCTAATATACAGTATAGCTCAGAAATAGCCAAGGCTTTAAGAAATGATCTGAAACATTCTTAAAGGGATACTCATTTTACAACTCCCCCAGAGTTACACAGTTGGGTTTTACCGTTTTTGAATCCATTCAGCCTATTTTCTGATATTTAGGAGAATATCAGTAACCAGACAGTTTCTGGTCTCATTGACTTCCATAGTATATATTTTTCCTACTATGGAAGTCAATGAGACCAGAAACTGTCTGGTTACTGATATTCTTCTAAATATCAGAAAATCGGCTGAATACATTCAAAAACGGTAAAACTCAACTGTTTAACTCTGGGGGAGTGGTCAAATGAGCCTATTTCTCAAAAAAGTGGAGTATCCCTTTAAAAAGGGCCACATTTTTAGAGACATTATGGTAAAGCACATGAAAACCTTGTTGTAGCAGCACTCCAAGGCATACCTACAATGGAGAGATATCTCTCTTTTTGCTATCATAATAAGAAAAATAGCTCACCGCTACAAGGTTTAATTCTTGTAGGAACGTGTGGCATTTTCTTGTGAGGTTCTCAATACCCAGACAGTAACTGAGAGAGCCATGGGCCCTTGTCATATTCCTTGACAGGTCGCATAATGGGCCTATTGACGAACTGCCTGAGCTTCCCTTGGGCGGACGGCACATGAGTGGTGGTGAGTCTGAAACTCTTTTAGGAAAAGAAGCGTCTGATAAACAGTGCTTCGACCTATTGAAGTCCAACATAGACATAAATGCCGTGATGACAGCTGGAGAGGCAGGAAAAAAACTCTTTCAATTTAACAAGAGGGGAAATTAAAAAGAAGCAGAGTGTCAATGTATTAGAGGAAACCGTTTTAAAGAACCGTACCTTCCCTATCCCATTTTTACAGACCGCTACATTAGCAGAGGAAAGTAACTATTGACGCCTGTAGTCTTGTGTGGACTGGTAATATAGACCTGAAGGCATTGCTAAGAAGAGCATGACATACTGAAAAATGATGTTCATATTGAAATATCTGACATTTGTTTTGAGACTTTGCTAACTTGGCACTATTTGAGACATATATGAGACATATTGAGACGCCTTTAAAAGTTATGTGAGATTAATGGGGATTTATTCTTAGTAGAAAAGCCGAATTACCTCAGTGTCTCAATTTGCCCTCCATTTTATCTCATTGATGTGAAGGAAAACTCCGAATTATTTGGTCTTTGAAAGAATTTGAGTTCATATTGAGATCAGACTTTTGTAATTGAGATGGGGGTATGTGTCTCGATTCGCTCTCCATTTTACTGTAAGTTTTAATTTCACCTCAGATGCAACATGACATCATGACTTTTGCGTAAACATACACGCCACTTTCAAGTCAAGTGGCGTGTTATCTATACGCATTTTGAGCTATCCGCGTGTATGTCTACGCCGTTAAATGTCCTAGGTTATTCCACGTGTATAGACGCCGTTAAATGTCCGAGCGAAACGAAGCAAAATGTAGATCTACATCTGGGGAGCGATATTTTTTTTCCTAGGATGGTAGGGGGAAGACTAATAAATGCTATTAACACCAGTGACGGGTAGGTTTAGGGACGGGGTTGGGGTAGGTCATATATTTATATATACAGTAATAACGTTAAGTCAACGGCGTTCATAAACACACTGAAAAGCGATTATGCGTGTTGATAGCACGCCAAAAATGGAAATACGAAATGGGAGATCTGTCTGTCAGATGTTTCTCTGAAGCTCTCTGAGTCAAAACATAACACATATCATTCGGTCTTGAACGAAATGTTTGAGTTCATATTATGATCTGATTTTTGATATTGAGATTACTTCAAAAACTATGAGATGTCGTTTTATCAATTTGTTCCCAATTTCATATTGTTGCTTTGAAGGAGAGACCATTGAGACAATAAAAATATTTATTTTATGTGTTTGCGTGGACAACTAAGCTACTCAAATTGGATTTTCAAAGCTCATAACGCATAATGTTGTTAGTTTTGTTTCATTTAAAGTAGGTAATCAATTTTGTCTTCTTTAAATCCCTAGGAGAAATTCAAACAAATTAGACAAGTGTTGCCATAAGGTAAGAGTATAAAATGAATGTGGATAGCAGATCATTTGCTCATGAAATATTTTGATGATTTAGCAGACTTTGGCAAACCTGTAGATTTAATGGTGTAACATTTAATCTCATTGCGTCCAAACCCAAGAGAAACTAGTGAGTTAATAAAGAAATCTCCATTGATGGTTGTTTTGGTAGCTGTAGAAGTTGAGTACTGAAATATCCAGACTTTTGATTGCAGAAATATCCTGAGCAAACTAGTTTGTGACAATATTGAGATCTCTTCTGAAACTCCTGAAGATGTACATTTTGAGATCACTGAGAAGTCTGAGTAGAAGGAAACATAACTAGAAATTGTTTGGCTCCATTTGCTCTCTAAAGAATTTTCATTACCATCTATGATAATGAAATGAAATATTAAAGAGATCTTGTGATCTTTCTTTTCCAGGGCATAAAGGACAATTCAAATGATATGAGATGAATATAATGGAGTTAAATGGAGAAATGGACTGTTCAGCTTCAACAAATGCAATGTAAATATATATATATATATATATAATATATAATGTACAACAAAGAGGCTCATTACTGATATGCTCACCTTCTTCTGCACTTTGTTTCAAAATGATATTAACAAAGGGCCACAGCTTGTGTAATTCCTCCATTATGAAACAAATCACAGGCATTTACTGAAGCGCCTCATAATGGTTTTATAATGGAAATTATCGTCGCTATCATCGGTCGTAAAAGTTAATAAATTTCAGCATATGCTCAGAGTTAGCTAATGTAAGAGGCTAATGGCGTTTCTACGGGAACGGGCGGAGCGTCCAGTAAATTTACCCCACAAAACCACGATACTGGAATGTCAGGCTGTCGCACCATAACCAGATCCAGATAATGAGTGTCGATTTCTCGGAAACGCAAGCCAGAGGTCTTCCAGCTGAGGAGAATCTCCATTAAGGTTGAAGTGCTTTGTCAGCCTGAACTGAATTGCATCTTGCTTAACGAGATTAAGTGAATTTAGATCTATGGGAAGCACGTCCAGCTCTTCTTTCTGGGGAAATAAAACCTGTGAAATATTTGTAATACCTTGAGCAATCAAAGGAGCCAAACACCGGTTCTCTAGAGTCACGGCCTGTTAGTTGTGTAATTCACATTCACAGTCTGAATTCAGACATCAGAAGCGTAATTAGTCACCTTTCTCTCTATAGATGCCTTTTTTCGACACATCCTCTCATTCCCTTTTTTTTTATCTCCCTTTCTTTCCATCTGGTTTCCCAGCGAGGTGGGACAGAATCCATTGAAAACAGATGTTCCCTCACCTAGCCAACTATTTTCCAGCACAGGCGCAGGAGGGAATCTTCCACGCGACCTGAAGTGCCCTTTCAAAACGCATGCATGCGAGTGACGGGAGCGCCATCGTGACGGAATTTGACGTTTTCGCACATCGTCTGCTGGGCCGCCATTGGGTAAGTTCACTCTATTAATGTACTGATGATTTCAAACCCCCACACGGAGCTCTCCATAGAAGCCGATGATCCATGACGGATAGGACGGTTCCTCTGCCTTGGTTCCTTGCCATTTTCAGCACAGCCATGATTTCCCTACTGTAAACTCGCGACTTTGGCTTTCCCGGGACTAGAACTCTAGGGCTTGAAATGTCAAAAGAGTGTATGTTGCTTTAAGTGTGAATTTAAATTAACGTTAGATATCAAAAATAAATATAACACTGTGCTATAAAATGCTTGGTATAGTATAGTTCGGGCTCTAAAGTCTAATTTTAAGGCATATTTAAACCTAGTACCTAAAATCTAGTACAATATGCATACATTTTGTGACTATATTTGTGCCAAACATAAAGCAGTATCACCCTATCTTTCGGAATTGCAAATCATTAGTTTAAAGAGTTGTTGTTTTTGTTGCTCTCACGGCTGAGACTGTACCGCTAATCCAAAGCAAAGAGAAGCCATAATTAAAGTTCAATGCACTTCTGCACGGATGTAAAGAACCCATGGTTACAGACAGACAGAAATCTCCATGAGAGTGAACACACACTGCTCTCTCTGACTGGATGTCAGCCAGCTGTCAATACTCATCTGCTGCTGGACTATACCGATGAATGAGGAGAGTCTATCAGGTTTCAGAGTTGAAGAACAGTTCCGGCTCCTGCTTTGAAGTGGGATGAATTCAGTTGACAAGGTTTAAGGCCATTGCACACTGAGTCCGAAATTCGCATCCGAAATTTTCGCACGTAAAAAAAAAAATTCGACCTCACGTTATGTCAGTCACGCTTGCACACCGCCTCCGAAACTTTCATCCGTCATAAAATTAATCGGATCGGGTTCGATTTTCTGCGTTTTTCGCATCCAGAGCCAGCATTTTGAGAGGTCTTTTGACAATTCAGGGCCGGGGGAGCTCGTCCTCAAATCATTGCACATATGCGCCGTGCTTTCAGTTTCGGTTTTCAATTCGATCAAGTGTTTATGTTCTCTTCTCTATATTGGATTATGAAATTAATAAACCTCCCCTTTCAATCAGATTGAAATTTAAGATCGAATAAGGTGTGATTGAGCAGACTATTCGATAACTAATGTATTATTTGGGCACAGTATATACAATATATAAACAATAACAGCCTAGCTGTTCTGTCTGCCCAGCGCTTCCACTGGGCCGCGCACGGGTGTGTGTGTGTTTGTGTGTGTGTCCATACCTGGTCCATACCAGACACACTGCCAGTCTCCGTTCAGAATCGATTGGCTCACGGAAATTGGTGGTCTTGTTTTTAATATGTGGCTCCAGAATCGCTAGCAAAGCATCAAACTGTCCCGCTGACATTCTGAGGTAAATTTTGAATCGCTCAGGATAAATTCGTAACTCCTTGATAAGGTGGAACTCTCCTTTCTCTCGGCGCAATTTCAGGATTGGATGGACGTAATATTTTCTCTTTCTTCTCTTTTCAATAAGAGAGAGGGCAAAAATCATCCTCACTGCTTGACGAATCCATTTGGTATTTTTGCGTTTTTTCCCGCAAAGGTTTAATAAATACGCAACGGACTCGGTGTGCAAGGTTTCTATGCGTGACGAATTTTTAGGCTGACGAACACGAAAATACGCAAACGAAAATTTCGTACTCGGTGTGCATTGGCCTTTATGTTGCTTCCTTGTTGTTGACTGTTTGAGGCTAAAATTGAAATGAGTACAAATGAGTTTAGCAGATGCTCTTATTACACCAATCTACAAATGCTAGCACAAGCTATTTATCGTTGGAGTCAACAGTGACTATGTTTACATGCAGCCAATAACCCGTTCAAAACCGGGATATTAGCAATAACCCAGTCACGAACGGCCATGTACTGTAAACACCGGCAAAACCCCGAATATGCTCATACTGTATCCCGGATTTTTAAAACCGGGATATTATACCTGGCGTACCCCTTTTCTAACCCGAATTTTTGGTCATGTAAACGCGTATCGGCATACGGCATTACTTTGAGTTACATTCAGTTACATTCAGTTACATTAAGTTCGGTTACAGTGAGTTAAAATCAGTTACATTGAGTTACATTCAGTTGCATTGAGTTCAGTTACAGTGAGTTACAATCAGTTACATTGAGTTACATTCAGTTCAGTTACAGTGAGTTACAATCAGTTACATTGAGTTACATTCAGTTACTTTGAGTTACTTTGAGTTACATTCAGTTACATTCAGTTCAGTTACAGTGAGTTACAATCAGTTACATTCAGTTACTTTGAGTTACTTTGAGTTACATTCAGTTCAGTTACAGTGAGTTACAATCAGTTACATTGAGTTACATTCAGTTACATTAAGTTCGGTTACAGTGAGTTAAAATCAGTTACATTGAGTTACATTGAGTTACATTCAGTTGCATTGAGTTCAGTTACAGTGAGTTACAATCAGTTACATTGAGTTACATTCAGTTACTTTGAGTTACTTTGAGTTACATTCAGTTCAGTTACAGTGAGTTACAATCAGTTACATTGCGTTACATTCAATTACATTCAGTTACTTTTAGTTACATTGAGTTACTTTGAGTTACATTCAGCTTTTTTTCTGGTCAGTGGCGGAATTGTTTTCTGGAACTGCAAAATAGCACCTGGGAATGTTTGCGCCGAAACACGCCTCCTTTTTGCGATGACCCGCCCAGGGAGCGCAAGTTCATTTCCTAGTTTACCAATATGCGTCTGTGGAGGGAAAAGCCCGCTTTGTGTGGGTGCAAAACAGGAATGATACATGCATCAGTGTACAAATTCATTTGCGCCGGGTGCAAGATAGGGCCTAAGACCTTTATCAGTTGTAAAATATGTTTCTGAGTCTCAAATGACTTCCAGTGACTATTTGTTTTCATTGTTGTAACTAGTCACTTTTTAGATATAAGATATACAGGAGCCAAATAGGCCAGTTTATTAAAATCGATGCATGAACCTTCATCAAGTTCAACGATAATGAAATCCTGGACATATATATTGAACCTCTTAATTTTTAATGACAAAAGAAAACCAAGAACAGAGAGAGTTCATAACCACACACGCACAGATACACACACAAAGGAAGAAAGACTGAAATAGAGGGAAAAAAATGAAGAACATAAAAATGGGAAACATCATCCACAATATGTAATTAATAAATAATGTCATTATTTATTAATGGTTGTTCTTGCTCTACTTTTGTCTTTGTGTGGCTTCACCTTTGCTGGAACCGAAGGGGCTTTTTTTATCGTTTCTTTGGTCTGTTTCTCTCGTTTCTTTCTCTTCCTGTCTTTTATCTTTTTTCTCTCGCTCACCCTTTTTTCCTAAAGCTTTGCTCCTGGAGATGAACGCGGTGTCCTTTTCACAGAAAGACTCGGATTCTCTCCTTCTTAGCATGTTTCTCATCCAAGCATTGAATAGTTTCTAACTATAGCGGCACATTTTCCAATGGTGGTCCAAAATAGTTCTATATAACTTTCCAAGAGATAACCTCAATTTTACCATAAGTAACAGTGTCGCACAACCAAAGGCTTTTTTCAGTGTCTGAATATATAATGTGACGCATCACATACAATTTGTGAATGAAAAATGGGGTTGTTGCTTGACTGTACACTGTAAAAAAATCTTTTCATGATTAGTAATCACAACATTTTTTTCTTTTGTCAAATCAACTTAATTTATTTAGTTCAGATAACATCTAATTTTGAGTTTCTGAATAAATCATTCTCCTTCATTGTATTAACTCAATTTTTCCATTTCAATGAACTTAAAATTTTAAGGCAACCAGGTTACTTCCTTTTTTAAGTTAAACCAACAATATTTTTTACAGTGTAGCATTACATGGTCTCATTTAACTTAGTTTGTACACTGTAAAAAAATTGTTGGTTTTAATACAACGAAGGAGATTGATTTAATCATTAGAAACTCAAAATATGTTATCTGAGCTAAATAAATTAAAGTTGATTTGAAAAAAGAAAAAATGTTGTGATTATAAATCATGAATTTTTTTTTTTTCAATTTTTTTTACAGTGTGTTAAAGTCTTGATTCTTTATAGTGAGCTGGTTCACTCCTCTCTTTCATAAAGTATGTGGATTATAAAATCTGACATTCTCGTGAATTCATTTTTGTCTTTTTCAATTTTCACTTTTATTTGTAAATTCTATCTTCTAAAAGTTAAAGTCTGATTCATTTAGAGAATCATTATAAAAACGAATCATTGATAACCAGCTCAATTTTCTATTTTTGGGGGGGAAAAATATTACTACTGTATGTGAATGACACTTTTTTCCCAAGTTTTTGACTAGACTATTAACTTCTTTAAATGATGTATTTTAGCAAGTTCCGAAATTGCTTTACCAACACCATTCCTATCTCACACTCATGCAACTGATGGCACCCGTCCAGTCTATCATTACCCAGCTTATTAAAGTGAGGTTAACCAAATGAAATCCAAACGCTCTCAACCGCAGGTGGAAGGCGAGAAACTTGACCGCGGACGGAAGACGTGAGACGTGAGGAGCCGAGGGGAAGGGAGAGCGGGGAGAGTAAATTAAAAGCTGCTAATCTGTAAGTCTAACTGTATGATCAGAGCACAGCATGCTGGGAAGTTAAAAAAACGATGAGATGGGAAATGGATCTCCAGTGAGAAAGACCAAGAGGAATTCCTAATGAGGAGAAAGCGAATTCCTGAAGGTTGGTAGTAAAATCCTTGGAATTATGTGTCACATAAAACCATTTTAAACCTGAATAAGTCAACAATATCTGCAATTCTATATCACTTTATATATGCATTATATACTGTAAATTGATCAAATATTTTCTACACTGTAAAAAAATGTGTGAGCAATAAGTTATGACAACATGTTTTCAACAATTGAAATTTTTAATTGCGATTAATCGCGTTAATGACATAGTTAACTCGCGATTAATCGCAATTAAATGCACATTTTTATCTATTCTAAATGTCTCTTGATTTCTTTTTGTCCCATTTTTTTTTCTTCTAATTTTAATGTTCTTATCAACACGAAAAAGTGGATCGGCTTGCTTTGTGCAAATGTTTTTTATTGAAAACAACATTGACAACTTCACATCAGCTGTGTGTGTGCTTGGCCATCAATGATAGCTCAGTTCACAATGACAAAAAAAAAAAAAAGTCATTTGGCAACTTTTTAAAAGTAAACTTTCAATTCAGAATCTTATTGATATTCATTTTGGCGTCTCGCGCTCGTAATCCACTCAAAACGTAACGTTAACCTATAATTTGGCCGGCTCGCAACAAGTGTGTTTCTAGATTCGGTGCTTTCAGACAAGATGCGGAATGCGCAGTGCTATGCCAGTTTTACGCCAAAAAGTTTCTATTGGAAATTTGTTTCTATTAAAATGTGAACTATTTTGAATTTAGACCACAATGTGCGATTTAGCCATTGAAATTAATTGGTTTCATAACCCAACGCCGCGCCCGCATCCTGTTGCAAAAGCATGTGAAAAAAACTACAAAGTTTGCTAGGCCAAAAAATTCGCGTTGAAATGGGTTTTGCGTTAACGTAACCGTTAATAACGCGTTTAACTGACAGCCCTAGTTTTTATATTGCTTTAACTCATCAATAAGTTTAGGAATTTGAAACTTTTTTCACAAGTTATACAAGATTTAACTCGTGTTTTTAAGACAGTTTTAAAAATTCTTGAGGGTTGTACTCTTGTACATTGTACATGTTGTACTCTTGAGGGCGCTGCACAGTGGCGACCAGCAGTAAAGGCTGTCTGTCTCGTCCTTTTGTTTGCATGAGTAGTTGTTTGTTGCGATCATTTTCGGTACAAGCCATCATTGAATGCACAGATCGTTACCATAAGCCAAAATGAGAAGCGTATGGGAGCTGGTTTTAATACTGTTTGGCGATACTGTTTGTTATCAGCGAGGCAGGTGAACTGGCCAGCAACGCGGAGTCACATGTACACTACAACAGAGACTTTCTAATACAACTGAGTACCTATGCGGGTGATTGGAACCATACTGATGTAAACACACCAAAAAGAACTTTCAATGACGAGAAATACAAGAGGAAACGAGAAAAGAGGGGAGGAGTGCGTCAGATTCAGGAAGAGGAAAAAAAAAGTTCCACTTCCAACCATCATTCTCTCAAAAGTCCAATCAATATAAAAGCAGACGAGCTGCGAGCAAACACTCGTAAGCCTGTGTCTTAGCCTTCTCTGAAACTTGGCTAAACGATACCGTGCCAGACTCCGAAGTTTGTCCTGATGGATTTAGTAAAGTACGCTTGGACCGATGCAGCAACGCTACAGGCAAGGAACACAGTGTGTGTCATGATAAACGACAGATGGTGCAAAACAACTGTGGTACGCAAAAAGATCTGTACTTCTGATATTGAACTTTTATCAGTTTCTATGCGACGCTCCTATCCATTTTTTTTTTTTGCAATAATCTGGCACCACATCTTTTTAGACTGATGTTTTTTTGTGCATTGTCCCTGATCAAATACAGAAATAAAAAAAAATAAAAATCTTCCCCTTGAATTCCCACTAATATTTTAGACTGTGGTCTATATACATCCAAGAGCAGACATTATTTTTAATATCACCCAAGAAATCTCACCAGATGCGCCCAAGTATATAATGGGGGACTTTAATAACTGCACCCTCAAAAAAAATTGTCAGTATGTCACTTGTCCAACACGAAAACATAAAATCATCGACTGCTACGGTTCCATCCCCAAGACATACTTATCCAGTGTCAGGGCCCCCCTGGGTGGCTCAGATCACAATACAGACCTTCTAAGGCCCACCTATGAACAGGTTAAGCCTGTGGAAAAGCAGATCCAGGTGTGGGTTGAGGACAGTGTAGAGACGTTGAAAGGATGCCTGGAGGGTACATCCTGGAGGACTCTTTAACTGACTTGCACAACCGGACAGAGGCTATCCCAGGCTACATAGACTTTTGTGTGACCAACTAAGACCATCAAGGTCTACCCAAACAATAAACCGAGGCTGATGAAAAAACTAAAGGACATACTATATGAGAAAAAGAGAGTCTTCGCTTCAGGAAGCTTCCAGAACAGAAAATATATGCAAAGGATGGTCAATAGGAGATCCACATGTATAAGATCAGGTGTCAGTACAAGGACAAGGTACAGAGTACCCTGGAATTCAAGGGTTGCATGGACTGGTATAAAGTTGATGGCCAACACCCCTTTAAGAAAGGGAAAAAGTTGACTTCATGGAGGACACACAGCATCCCTTGCTCTGGCCAACAACTTCAATGAGGTGGGGTGGTGCTGGCACAGTGGGTAAGACACATGCCTTTGGTGTGAGAGACCTGGGTTCGAATCCACTGCGAGACACCAATGTGTCCCTGAGCAAGACACTTAAAGGGTTAGTTCACCCAAAAATGAAAATTCTGTCAGTATTTACTCACCCTCATGTTGTTCCAACCCCGTAAGACCTTCATTCATCTTCGGAACACAAATTAAGATATTTAAGATATTAAGATCACTCCTGTATACTAGTCCATAGGCTTCTTGAGGGAATGACAATTGATGGCCTCGAAAAGTCATTAAAGACATTGTTAAAATAGTCCAAGTGACTACAGTGGCTCAATCTTAAGTTTATCAAACGACGAGAACACTTTTTGTGCACAAAAAACAACAAAAATAACGCCTTTATTTCAACTATTCGTTTATTTCTCCCTCTGCCTCGAGTCAGGTTACTAGTTTAATAGTGTAAGCTTCTGTTATTGTACGTCACACGCATCACACACATGACCAGCGTCGGCCAATAGTGAGCCTACGTGCGTAGAGCTACCACACTACGTCAACTGACTACAGGCCCATGGAGAAGGAAGTAAATAGTTGAAATAAAGTCGTTATTTTTGTTGTTTTTTGCGCACAAAAAGTGTTCTCGTTGTTTGATAAAGTTACAATTGAGCCACTGTAGACACTTGGACTATTTTAACGATGTCTTTAATGACTTTTAGATGCCAGCAAGTGTCATTCCCTCAAGAAGCCTATGGACTAGTATGCAGGAGCGATCTTAAATATCTTAAATATCTTAATTTGTGTTCCGAAGATGAACGAAGGTCTTACGGGGTTGGAACAACATGAGGGTGAGTAAATACTGACAGTTGCGACCTCTGACATATATAGCAGGTCGCTTTGGATAAAAGCGTCAGATAAATGTAATTGTAAATGAACATTTTACTCGATTTGAAATAAATGAGAGTGATAATGTCTCTGCCTGGCAACAGACTGTAATAGATGATGGTGGGATGGATAGCGCTGATCATCAATGAGGAAATGGTCCAGCGAGTGTTTGAGAGGACTAGCGTACGGTCAAGCCTGGGGCCGGAATAACATCGGAGGCAGAGTGCTGAAACACTGTGCGGCCCAATTAAGCGGAATTTTCTGTTCCATCTTCCAATGCTCAATAGACACCCTGGTGGTTCCACTTCTTCGGAAAACAGCAGTTGTGAGACCCCCCTTCCCAAAGTCTCCCATTCATCCTCATCGCCATCACCTCTCTTTGAGTTAAATCACTTGAGAGGGTCATTAAAACACACATCATGAACTCCCGTAGACACGTTCTTGGTCCTCTGCAATTTGCCTACAGATTTAGGAGGGGGGCGGACAATTATCTATATACACACCTGGAGGGGTGTAAAACACATGCCCGTTTGAACATGTTTTGTTTGCAGACTTCAATACAATCCACCCACATTTTTTTTGCAAACAGACATAGAGACAACTTCCAGCTAAACTCAACTTTAATTAAATGGATCTTGGACTTCCTGAGTAGGCGGCCACAAAGAGTAAGGGCGGGGAACACATTATCTGGGGTCCGCTTTACTTCAATTGGGACACCACAAGGTAGCGTCTTGTCACCACTACTATTTATATTGCACACCGACTGTTGTCGCAGTAGTTGCCCTGGCATGTTACCATCATATCATTAAATTTGCAGCTGATATTGCTGTGATTACTTTGGCGAGGTGAAACTGAACACTGAAACTGTGGCGAAACTGAACTGAACTGGCCTAGTGTTGCAAGAATTTGCTAACTGTTGTGGAGCCTCCCAGTTGAATACGTCCTAGACCAAAGAGTCTAAAAAAACGTATTCATTCCCATGGGAATAACCCAATCAAGTCTAAGTTTAATGTAATTTAAGTTGAATTACTTAAACATCCAACGTTTACTTAACTTAAAGCAGCATTTAAAACTTAGTTTATCATAAACATTTATCCTTTCTACACTGTTCCAACGCATTCTCACCCCAAGGCGTCACCTTTGACCATGCTTCAGTATTTGACGTTTTAGGCGCCCTAGGAAAAGGAAAGCGTCAGTTAGAGGACGCGGTTAGGTTTAGGTCTGGGGTGGGGGTAGGGTACACGCGATCCTAGGGCGTCATCTAACTGACGCTAATGGGCGCCTAAAGCGTCAAATATTGAAGCATGGTCAAATGCTTCAGTTAGGTGACGCCTTGGGGGTGAGAATGGGCTGACTGTTCATAAAGGCTTAGTATGAGTCATAGAGAACACTATCTCTGAAAACATGAAATATGAATTAAACATCCACTGTGTTTATGCATGAATACAATTATATTTCTTTAAACACTTTTAAATAGCTGCACTGCACTCATCTCTAAATATTCCCAATGACAAAATTACTGCAATTATATTGTGGAAATATTCAAAATCACAGGAAAATTGCTAATCTATGACCAAAAACATGTAACAAGATCGGTCGGACGGTATCAAAGAGGCTCTTTGGTTTTTGAACAGAGGACGATATCATTCTCTGTCCAAATGACCTCTGGGATTAATGTCCTAATCCCTGTAGTCTGGTTTCCTATAATCCAGTCTCAAACGCATGCCATTGCGCCCTTTAACCTGCTGAGAGATTACCATCTCATCTGTAAAATGCATTAACACTAATGTGTATATATAAAGTTTTTGCATATAACGTGAGCTTCCTTTATGCTCCCCTGCGCCGGGTTCATAAACAGTCACAATGTGATTTCTTCAACTTTTCTCCACAGTGTACCATGATGGATCACCAAGCACTCGTCTTTGTATTTTAGATAATACAGAGAATAATTACCTCAGTTATCCAATCTCAAAGGGAATGCGTCACATTAGCATTCTGGAGAAAATTGACTTTATAATGATATTGATCTTTGATATTATTTTCAGGCAACGTTTTTCTTTCTTATTACACTCTGAAAAATAACAGTAGAGATGCCGTTTTTGGGAACATTTCAGGGAACGGTTCTTTTAAAAAATGTTAAGGTTATTAACGTTTTAATAATCAAAAGAACCGTTTTCTATAAATAACTTTGTGTCCAATGGAAAGGTTCCATGAAAGTTGAAGATTATTCATGAAACAACAAATGCCAATATGGAACCATGATTAAGAGGACGTTAATGTGCTCATCTTTAGTTATTATTCTCGGTGTAAACGGGACACTTGATTGTGAGCAGTCCTTTTGGTCACTAGATAGCTTGCCCTAGTTGTAACATCTCGACTGTTTCTCCAAGACAAAATTGAGATTAAAAGCAGAAGAAATTCAAACCTTTACTGAAAGTTCTCCGATTTTTCTCATAGAAAAAAAGGGGCCACTCTTCCTCCCCAAAAGTCGATTATGAACAAATATAAAAATATAAATAGCAATTTTATTCTCATTCAGACAAAATTATCTTTCCGTATTCTGTATAATTCTATATTCATCAATTCACATATCATGTTAGGAAAAACAACCACCGTCCGACTTGATACCTACTTGATATTATTTTACAAAGTTTAAGAATAATGTGTAGATTTTAAAACAAATTTAATCTGTTTATTTTGAAATGTTATAATATTATAGAGATTTGAGACGCATACCGCAAAAAAGTCAAACAAACAGACAGATGTTGCGTTAAAACGCGTCGTGTAAGAACTGGGGCGCGTCAGGAGCGCTGTCCACATATGTGGTACTGAAATCAGCTACAACCCACCCCTCTCTCTCTCTCTCTCTCTCTCTCTCTCTCTCTCGAAACTCAACTGCTTTCCACAGATCGTATCATTCGGCTTACAGCACACAACCTCTCCACTCTGTGTCTGCGCTTCAAAACGCACCAAGTCTCTTTCCGACCTCACTATCTTCTTGACTTCTGCTGGACATGTACCGTTCGGAATATGACTCGGATCTGAAGATATCAAGGCAAACCCGCTAAAAAAAAAACTTCGTGTACCTAGAGTCTCGTGGGAAGAGCCTAACGTATGTCTTTAAGAGGAACTATGGGGGGAGTGTCTCATGCGACTCATCACAGGACAGACTAGCCGAAGAGCCGCTGGACCCGATCCCGAACGGGATCCGAACTGGCTTTTCTTTTTTTTTTCTTCTTCTTCTTCTGTTTTTTTGGAGCTATTTTACACTGCCTGGGAATATAGTGCAACTTGGATAAGCGTTATTGTGCTTTTGGAGAGATGATGGTCATGCACGCGCTGAGTCTCCACGCGTTCGCGCTCCTGTGCGCGCTACGAGCCACGCTGGCAGCGAATAACTGTGAGTATATTTACATACATTATCTTTATTAATAAATACATAATATATATATATATATATATATATATATATATATATATATATATATATATATATATATATATATATATATATATATATATATATATGCTAATGTAAGTGTGTGTGTGTTTTACTTGTTAAATGTTTTAAAAAATAGATATTGTTTAATAATATATATAGTATTACATGCTAACTATTAAATTTTTTGTGTGCATATATAGTTGTAATGTGTATATATATATATATATATATATATGTTGTTTTCAGGATCTGATGCGTGTATAACAGTAACGTTGTAGCTTATTAGTAGGCTACTCTTTTGTAGTTTTTATATAACATTAATAACAGTAGTTTTTATTTTTTTGTTATATTAATAGTTTCACATTGGAGGCACAAAACTCTCTATAGGTTCTACTTTTGGAAGCGTTTATGGCTATCATAATGGTGATCGTATATATTTATTATTTGTTAATGATTTTGTTCAGTATGAATGTTATTTCGGTATTCGTGTTGAATTAAATGCATGTTTAAGATGCTGCCACTGAACTAATGAGGGCAGTCAGGGAGAAACAGCAACAGTCAGGACTTGTTCCACTCTTTGGTTTTGACTTTTGAGAAATCCAAAAAGCAATTACATGCATTAAGGTGATTTACCTGTATGCAATTAAACGACTGAGGAACTATAAATAAGTTATTTAGTAAATCAATTATGTATCGATGAGTAAAATCTAAATACAGATAGACTTCTTCTTATGTGGTCTACTTTGGAGTGAGATGCGACCTCTAGGTGGCGCTGTTTTCCCGTATAGATCTAACCTGGAATGCCATTGACATCAAATGAATCATAGTGCCGTATTCAAGGGCCTTACACATACCATCAGTGGCACTCATGATGATTTATGTAATTCGTAGGAGGACATTACTTGAGAGAAAAGTTTAGCTCTAGGACTAAATGGCTTGGGGATAATTGTAGCTATAATCTGAATAGCCGAAAGCACATTCTCTTTTGGTTGATGGATCCATGTGATTTAAGAAAGGCTGGCAAACCAACCAAAGAAATAAAAATACAGCAGGCAGAGCGACACTTGGCAAAACTTCTTTCCACGCTTGTAAATATGAGTCATATATATCCGTCGAATTGAGATTTACATTACTCTCTGAGGAAGATTTGTTACCTCAGACTCTAGTGTTGCACTTGTGGTTGTCCAACATGAATATGCAAATCCCTAACGGTTCATTTGCATATGAGTCTAAACATAACATCCATAAAGAACTTGGCAGGTTGCAATCCAGGCCTTGTTTGTGGATAACGACTGCGACTGGTATTATAAATTTAATATTATAAATGTATATAATTATTAACTAACTTGTTATATATATATGTAAATATAATCACATTGCCTATTTATGTAATGATTATTTGATTAAAACCATTTGATTTGCGTCATTCAGGATGATTTAAATTTTAAGACATCAAACTGCTCTTTATTTTTTGATATCAACTTCGATTTTATTGTTGTTTGACTGTCTGATTGTAGCATCTACAAACTCAAAAACTCAAAAGCGTGTCAACCTTGACTGGAAATGGCTTCATGTTTGCGGCATAGTGCTTTTTCTGGCCAAATAAATATTAGTGTTAGATAATAATGATAGATTAAGGATATAACAGAAGGCTGCAGGACATCGCAGGCACGAAACCATCTGTGGTTTAAACACGAGCAGTTTGCTGATATTAATAACTGCACTAACCGTGCCGTTCTCATAACCCATTAGGTTGCGCAGATTATAATTAACAAACTCTTCACACAACAGATTGCAAATAGATAAAAGTGAGTCTCGTAATGAAATGGAGAACTGGAACAGGGCCTAGAAACCGGCACCGAAAATATCAACGCCTCTGTATACTTTATTTACAGTGTTATTTGTAAGATTTGGAGATATGTATTCTTGTGAGGTGGCAACATTACAGTTTATGAAATGTAATGAGGGGAAAGTGTCTTTGAGAGTCTGTAGTTGGTGGCCTAGATTTCCTCTCCGCTTTGATCGAACATGCCTGACAGCGTTCAGCCGAAAAAGTCAATTACTCCTTTTAATTACCTGATCTGGAAGGTCCAGACTCTGTAAAATCAGCTGGGACCTTATTGTGCTCTTAAATCGTTAATGTAAAGAGGTTGTGAAGTTGTGGTTTGTGCTTCAGGACCCAATATGTGGTTATGTTCAAATATTGACGTTTTGGATGAAAACGATGGTGCATAAACAATTTTTACTCTTGTATAACCCGGTTTGTCCTTGATGAATTTGTGCCAAAATTATATTGAGATTTTGATTCCCTATATTTGATGTCAACAACGTTGTGTTGAATGCATTACTTGTAATTTAATTACTTTCCCCATGAAAAAGTAAAGGGATTAGCGACTCATTAACTGCATTAAATGGATAGTTCACCCCCAAAAATTATATCTGTCATTAATTACTCGTCATTCATCTTTGAAACACAAATGAAGATCTTTTTGATGAAATCCAAGAGCCATAGACGGCTACGTCATTGCATTTTTGCATTTCATTCCATCTTGATAAACTAATTGCTTTAAAATTTAGGAAAATTCTGTTTCCGCTGAACCAGATTATCAGCGTAAATTATTTCAAGCTCTGTGGGACATATTCCCGGAGTAACATCTTTTCCATGAACACCATCCATTCACTAATGCATTTTGCATAAAAACTATTGCAATCTCGGTTCTAAAACTTAAATCTGATTGGTTGACGCAGTGTCATATGGAAGCCTGTTGAATGAAACAGAATGAAAAATAAAAAAGGTAATTGCGACTATCTCGCAATTCAGACTTTTTTTTCCTCACAATTGCACGTTTACATCTCACAATTCTGACTTTATTCAGTCCCTCCAGGATTTCACGATTTCTTTTTGTGATTTTTGCGATCAAAATGACTGATTTTGTGGTGGTAATTTCCAAAAATTTGTGAAAAAATTTGCGATTTATATTTAACATTTACCATAATAGTATTCAGTCCTTCCAGAAAAACACGGAGTTTTTTTTTGTGATTGTTGCGGGCAAAAATTGATTGATTATGCGGCCAGTTTTCTTTAAAAATGCGATGGAATATGTGGGATATTTATGCAATTTTATGCGATGAAATTGCTGGAATTTACAAAAATTGAGGGAACTTGCAAAAATTGCGGTTTGATGAAAAAGAGAAAAAAAGTGATTCCCCCAACATCCTGTTAATATAAGAGTCATTTCTTATTACTTCCTTTGATAAACAAGCATACTACATCATAGAAAGTGCTGGGAATATTTAATTTCTCATCTTGTTTTATTTCAGACTGTAAGAGTGTAAATAAGGTGTGGCCCCTTTAAGAGCTGCGCGCTCCCTGTTGAACTGTCGAACACCCCATGTGTGCGGGTAATTTCTGTTTGATGCTACTACTTTTATCTTATGTTGTTTATTAAGTAACGATGTGACAGTAGAACGTTCGACAGACAGTTATACGAGTTCGATTTGTGAGATGTCAATCGCCTCCGTGAGTCTGTCTGGCGTCGCGTAATTGCGTCACTTCATAACGTTCCTATGGAAACAGGGGGAAATGGCTGCTCTTATGTGAAGCAAACGCAACATTTTTCAACTTTCTGCTAAGATACATGTGACTTTTTTTTGCAACGAAAATGCGAGGATTATGAAATTATGCAAACCCCGCATATTTTGCACGGAAATCGGCAATTTATGCGGCGAAAGTGAGGCGTATTTGAAAAAATGCGGCCCCCGCATAAATATGCGGACTTTGGCTGATTTTGCATTGAATTCAGCGATCGCATAATCGCGTTTTTCTGGAGGGACTGTTTATTTCTCAGAATTGCGAGATATAAAGTCACAATTGCGAGTTATAAAGTCAGAATTGCGAGATATAAAGTCAGAATTGCGAGATATAAAGTCACAATTGTGAGATATAAAGTCAGAATTGCGTGATAGTCAGAATTGCGAGATATAAAGTCAGAATTGC